>NC_038253.2:2652884-3252884 GCF_000004515.6 Glycine max
CGAGAATAAGGGCCTGTGCTCTATTACTATCCCCTCCGCGCAAGACTTTGAACATAAAAAATGAATTGCCTTTATTTTACTTGCCACTTCTCCAAACATACCTAATGTAAATTCTAATATCAGTCACAATCCACTCTTGGATCATGACTAACGTAAAGACCATGATTTCCTTACTTTGGCTAGCCTTCACTTCAAATTACAATTAAAAAATCAACCAAAAAGGATTATCGAAAATTCGTCAAAGTTTTTTTCTAATAACAAGACAAATTTCATATTAAATAAATTGAGAAAATATATCATATATCCATATAAATCTATATATACATATATTCAGATTCAACAGTTAAATATCAAGGTCACAGAACACAACATAAGCCATTGACATATTATCCAAAATATCAACTAATAGTCATGTTGGTCATATATATTAATCATCAAAGTGTCTCAAAATATCATAATTACACCATAAGTATATCTATAAGATAGGATCATCTACATCTCAAAATAAAGATATTTTCTCTATATTTATTCCTACTCTTATCCCTATTATACTGGAGTCACAAGAAAAAATACTCTCTCTCAAACGAAATGGAGGCCTACCAAAAAAACAACAAATTTCTAGGTAAGTCGGCAAATATCAGGAAGTTAGCTACTCAATTACCCGTGTCTCTGAGGAAAAAAAAATAAAAAAAAAGGAGTAAATCACAAAGATTTAGTGAGAGCATAAAATATAAAGTGGACTTGAAGGAAAATACAAATATAACTCGAGTCTTTGCATAAAAAAAACTTAATTGACATTAAATAAAAGTGAAATAATTACAACTCATTTTTAGAAACTATTGTATACTCCCTTTAAAACTTTTAAAACTACATATAAACTTGTATTCAAGAAGAATAACTTTACTTTCATTCTACTATGTACATATAGATCACATTATCTTTTCATCGTGACGAACAATAATTATAGAACTACAACATTTAGCTCGTAGGCTGCATTATCTATTTATTGCAGCGAACAGATCTTTAGGAATTATGGATATTCAACCCATAGGTTGCATTATTTATTCGTTGTAGCAAACGAAAAACATATATACTATGAGTATTCAACTCATAAGTTAAATTATCTCTTTGTTGTAACAAACGACAATCAATCATAAACTCATAATAAATAAATAAATAAAATAATCAAATATCCACTCTTAAATACCTTATCGAAAATCTCAAAGAATAAATTTCAATTAAGAGAAAATAAACATTTTACTTCATTCTCAAGTACTTCTAGAATTTCAAAGATCACAAAAGAATATATTTTTTGGAGTTTACTTGATTCTCTTAAAAGAATTTTAAAATGTCGTGAGATAAATTAGCTACTCACACACAAAAAATACTATCAATGTCTTCTAATGCAGTTGAGAGGATCAACCATCATATTTTCATAAGATCTAAGCATTTAAAATAAAAAAGAATAAGAGATTAGGCACAATTCTCAAATTTAACATATATAGGATTTTGAGGGAACCACCATGATTCCTAATACTTAGTTTTCTAACCCTTTTCAATGAGTTATAAATTTACCTTAAAGAGATCAAATATAAATTTTAAGGAAATGAGTGATATTCCTTTTTATTCTAACCATCTTTTCATGTTTGAGAGAGCCACAAGGATACAATAAACTTAATGAAATTTGGAATAATGAAGAAAAATGAGTGAAATGTTGAAATAAAAAATGAAAAAGAAGAGGGAGAGTTTCAGAGATAGGGGTGGGTTCTTAAAAAAGTGATGAGAGGAAAAAAAATGGAATGGAAATGGAAAAGTGATTTCAATATAATCACGATGTGACTTAGATATTAGTAGAGTATTGTCTAATTAATTACCAACCACGTGGTAAAAACATTTTAATCATCTTATCCGTGAATTTAGGACCATTGTTCAAACTAAAAAAAACAATTCTGTAACGCAAGTTTTTTAGAGCTTTTTTTTATAAAAAAATTTTAACTGTTAAGAAAAGTACTGAGACATTTTTAATATTGTTTTTGTGAAAAATTATATAACTATTATGATTTTCAAAACTTAATAGAATTAAGTAATGTATAATTATTTTTAAAAAAAGAAATTAAGAAAAAACTGAGAAGTGAAACAAACAAACAAACTCTAGTTTCTCCATCCCTCATGGATTGTAGTTTTTATATTTTACAATATTCGGAACATAACCAAAGAAAGGGACTTCTCCTTTGAAAGAGAGAAAATTCTCATTATTCGGACAAAAACAGTAAGGCGTGTGACATTAGTTGTATTTAGACAATGACGAGTGAAACATAATAAAACTAAACAAAATTACTGTACAATTAGGACAAAGCATGATAAATATTTCGTTCCGTTTGAAAGAAGAAACATAGTATTTGAGCATGTTAATCCATTTCCATGAAAACAAAACAATGCATATATAAATTTCGACTTCAAGATAGCTAGTTGTGTGTGGCTCTTGCAAGCTTCGGCTGAGATGCCATAAGACTCTACCGAGTATTGAGCATGTTTAGGAGTAGCTAGGCATGTGATTTCACATGTGACTGCTTTCTCTCTATCTCTGATCCGACAAAGAAAATTAAGAAAAAGTTGACAAAACAAAACAATCTTCATTACATACGAAGTGGACACCTGCAACAGTTTCCATTCCGTAAGGTAACGAAAGAAAGTTTGGATGGATGAGTGTAACAATTCAATAATATTTGCTGGTCCTGATTCAATTTCTTATCCTATGGTATGGCAACAACTCGATGATAAACCAAGTATATGGTCAAATCCGAGACAAGCATATTCCCAGTCCTAGGTGCCGTTGGTTGTCTAATTTAACTTAATTGGATAGTTAGTAAGTAGTAACCACTCACTTGAATGTTAAATTTGTAGGTTTTGAGGCTGTGGTGAAACAGATTTTTAATGCATGTATAAATTGTTTTAAAAAATGTAATCATTTTTTAAAATTCTTTTTCAAAAGTTGATTAAAAAATGATTATTTTCCAGAATAAATCTAACAATCAATTATGATTTAAAGGGGAACGAGGCTCATAAAAGTGAGACCAGCAGCAAGGTTATAAAAAAAAGTATGGTTTATAAACGGCATCTTTAGAGTACACAGAATTACATCATATAATTATTTGTACAAACTGAAGCATCTAAAGCATTTATTTATTGAATAAGATAAGGGCACTAATAATTGCTATATTCTACAAGAAATGAGGCTGGAAAGGAGGAAGAGAAAAATAAATCAGCCATTTAATAATAGTTTAATTATGGCAGCAGCCACATCCACCAGCTTCTGCATAATGTCATTTCTATCACTTAAGGGTGCTTGAGTTGAGCCCGAGAATTTCTTGTCGCAAGCATTTACTTCCTTCTGAGCATCAACTATGCAGTAACTGGCA
Source organism: Glycine max (assembly GCF_000004515.6). Taxonomy (NCBI): domain Eukaryota; kingdom Viridiplantae; phylum Streptophyta; class Magnoliopsida; order Fabales; family Fabaceae; genus Glycine; species Glycine max. The sequence goes on from NC_038253.2 coordinate 2,656,304, forward strand.
AACCCAAATCGACCTTGGTTTATGGCATCAGCTGCTTGTGGGAGAATGTACTTCACAACTGGGATGTATGACTCAGCACAGAAAGCCAACTGTTGCTCTAATTGTTCATCTGAGGTCTGCTTGATAAGCTCTTCAATGTAACTGAGTGTGTCAGTAGCATTTGTCAGAATTCCATTGACCATTATGAGGGCCATACCCTTTGGATCACTTTTGGGGGCTAAGGGATTTGAGTGTAAGATGGAGCTGCAAAGGTCATAAAAGGGTGTTTTTTTGCATATTTGGTCTACCAAATCCCCATCCCCATCCCCATCAGAGGAATCAGTTGGTGTGAAAAGAATGCAAGATAGAAGAAGAATATGGAGTAGAAAAGAGGGCACAAAGAGTGAGCTCCACCTCATTTTCTCGGGTAAGGGAATGAATGACCAAGCTTCTTTCTTGGCTGCTATTTAAAGTTAGGTTGGTCGTTGGTGAGTTAAAAAATTGAGATTTGTTTGCCACCAATTGACAAAAGGGAAAATTGTTGGACCCCTTTAATTTGCTGTATTTTAATCCTTTTTATGTGCATTTGTGAGTACTAACATTTGTTGGGTGTAGCAGAAAAGGCTAATCCTTCACAATGTGACAAATTAAAGTTCAAATTCTTGTTAAAAGAGATGTGAAGTGTCGATACTTAATATTTCCTTGTATCTTAAACAGGATTACTTCTGAAAGAGAATATAGATGAGGAACCGATAAAAAAAAAGTGCATTTATGAGTCATTTCATATAATATATAATAATTGTTCACAGGTGTGTTGTTTGCTTTTTGTAACCATGGGCTACCAGTGCTATTGCAATTGCGTCTACACTTTGATGTTAAGGAAAAATCCTTCCTTGTATCACGGATATCTTGTTTTCAGCTGGCTTTTAGCGCCAACAGTTCCACAGTTTCTGTTGTGTTTACACTCTTCTGTAGGCTGTAAGATGGCAAATTAGAGATCCTTCGAGATGATGTTGAGTTCAATAAACCCTTTCTTTCCCTTGGGAATTATAGAAAGAGGGGGCAAGGGACATTACTGAGATTTCGTTCATTAAAGACAAGATCTTGACGATTACATGTGTTAGAGCTTTCTTGCTTTTTAAAGATAAGAAGGCAGAGTCATCATCCCTTGCACAAAGACACACTAACTAAAACCAAGCATAATTGGCATAGCTTCAATTTAAAGAGTCAGAATTATCAACTTTTTGTCTTGTTATTAATAACAAACATAGCTTGTTACATTGAACAACAATTTTCAAATGCTTTTAAGTTCCAACTTGCTCGAACATTTTCCCTATTAGTCGTGGTCCTAATCAAATAGGAGACAAAAGAAGAGACTTCTAAGAATTCTTTATGGTATGTAGTGCATTTTAAATCTTAAAACCATTTGATTATATTATTTAATAGTATTATATTTTAGTTCTTATTTTTTTTTTCTTGACTTCACATTCTCTCTGCCTTACAGAGCCAATCAATTTTTACTATAGGGTGTTCACTTCTTGTGGTTGGGATCACAAAAATACAAAATAGGAAAGCTTCTCGAGGTTTCAAAGCAAGGGTTGCCCCTGGCAAGGGATGCTACCAGACTACCAGTACCAAAAAGGGTCCCCTACATAGAAATTGGACCAAACATCTTTAAACTGAATGAGGTCATACCACCCTAAATGAGTTTTGAACGTCAGAAAGAAAACGACGAACCTATATCCATAAATTATATTAACTTAATGGATAGCCGAACCTTATCATTTCTAGCAGGTTGGTTCGGCAAATCAAAATAATTGAATAATTTTAAATCTTATTATTTCATCCTGTTACCAATTCTCCTATTAGGTAAGTTTCAATTGTGTTTTATATTTCTAAGACAATAAATGTTTTCATTCAATACTCACAATAAAAGATATTAGGAGGATTTATAAGAGAATATAGTAAGAAAATTTAGTATTACTCATAATTTTCTAACCCACGATTAATTAACAAGATTAAGACGAATTAATGTGAAGTTGTTCACTCTTTCTTTTCCAAAGACTAAGGGTTAAAGGTGAGGTGTTTATTCATTCTTTTGAATATATTCTCTTTTTCTCTCTTGTTAGTTGTTAGTTGAAGTTTATTAAAAAAAGATAAATTTTTGTGAGTCTCTCATCATATTTAAATGATTATCTTTTCTTATAGTTATCAATAAATTTTAACTTATAATATTTAAAAGAGTATGATAGTAGCCCTCCTCCTCACACTTATTAACACCCATCTCGTTATTTTTATTTAAATTATATATTTTTTTTAAAATCAATATCTTTACTCACACTCTAAACTTTTTTTTTAATTTACCCTTATAAAAAAATAAATTTGTTTTTATTCTCATGAAATTATTAAAACATTTTATAATTATGATAGAATAATTTGAATGATGAAATCTTTTATTAACGTGTCCAATAAATGAATATTATATTTAATGAATACATTATGAAGATTAAATGGAGAAAAACTAGTTTATTTTAAAATATTAAATGTGACTTTGACAATATAATTAAAAATACAAACATGTAAAAAAAGACCCTTTTTAGTTAAATAAAATTAATGGACTAAAAAAGGAAGAGAAACAGATATAAGATTATTTAATGTTTTGTTTATTTTTTTCTTTACATAAAATAAAATATAAATTAAGTTTTTTTTTACAGAAAATAAAAGTTTAGGTACTAGACAATTCAACTTTTGATTTTAGCAATAACTAGTATTGATCTTAACATTTGAATGGTCGAACAATTTACCGTTATAAACTATTAAAGACGCCTGTCCTTCATAGTGGAAATGAATAGAAATCCTTTGCTGTAGGAAAGACCTTCATAGTTCATACCATCTTATACCAACAACATTCCTTTGCTGTAGTTATATGATGATACGAAGGTCTTCATTGAATGAAAGACATTGATGAATCAATTTACAAGGATTGTAATGCTAAACTCAGTAGAATTAAAAATAAAGAGATGACGAAAAGCAAGAACATATGGATACATTTTTGGTTTAGAGATTAGAACCTTCTATTTTAAATGTTGTATTTGTGTTCTTGTATTGAGGTGTCACCTTTCTGTGTTAACAGAATGATCCATGATAATTCCAATCCTACAATTCCTGTCGACAGTTTCCTAATTTTTAGGAGATTTGCTATTGGGTGATGTGGGTGCATCATGCATGTATGGTGTTCATTGCATTTATATTTATTTTCGTGGTCATTTTTTAATTTTATATATGATGATACATAAAGAAAGTTAACTTAAATGATAAAAGAACTTAAACAAGAGTAAGTTTGAAAAATAGGATAAAAAATAGTCAGGGGTGTGAATAGATGTATTAAAATGTCAATAACTTTGTATATTGTATCGAAAAAAAATGTCAATAACTTCATTCAAGATTTAACTCGTTTTTCAAAATATGAAGGATCTGTTTAACAAATACTAGTTGTTAAAGACTGAGGCATATCACATCACTGTCAGATAGCTAGCAATGCTCTGTCAATTATTTTTCCTATAATTGAATAATAAAAATGAAAATAAGAAACAGAGAAAGCAGAGGAGAGGGGGCTGTAAGAATTGTGAGCATCACAATGTGTGTTTCCGAAGCAGACGGGACTAACAAGAGTGCAGGATTTTTTTTTTTTTTTTTAATAATGACAAGAGTATAGGATTTTATATTCCTATGATGCCGCTCAAGTTAATAGCATTTTTATCGGACATTAAACAAACAACATATAATATGATATTATAAATATAAATTACATCGTTTGTTTGAGTAACTAGAGCAATTGTCTAACTATATCGTGCATAGCATTGTGCCACGTAAGCTTCCAGAATTGCTATCTACCAGCACACGAACTCAGTGATTCCCTTTGACCAGGTTCATGGCTTTCCTGAAGCAGTTAGTGGATCTTGTCCAGGCCATTGTTTGCTTTGCTTTTGATTACGTTGATACTCTACTAACCACTTCTTATGCTTGACTGTTTCTTTTAACAACTCCTCATTAACACCGTCACTGATCCATTTCAACTTTATCACACAACACTCTGCTACTGCAAGTAAGTTCCTATATATAGAAGAGCAGTGTGAAACATTCCAATCCAATAAACCTTCCTTATTATTCAGAAATATATAGTAACACTAAGAGTAGTTACTACTATCCCTAAATATAATAGCCATGCAATTAGTACTATTGTGTCTACTGATACTGAAGCTCACTCCAGCCTTTGCAACCACCCCGAATGATGCCTATGGTGGTGATAGTAGTGGCTGTCCATTAGGGACTGACATATACCAATACACTTGCCCTGAAGCTGAGGCCATCATATTCTCTTGGGTGGAGCAGGCAGTGTCTCAAGACTCAAGAATGGCAGCCTCACTTCTTAGGCTACATTTCCATGATTGCTTTGTTAATGCAAGACATTCTTAATTTTCCTCCACAAGTTATCTTTTAGAGTAAAATTACATTGACAGCTCCTGAAATTTTGTGAAATTGCTCAAAATCTTTCCGTTTTTTCCATCTCTATACTAACTAACTCCTTAACTGTTTGAAAAAACATTTGCACAACATTATACATTATACTAGCCCTTTAATTGTTTAAAAGATATTACACCCTGTCCTTTTATAAGAAAAAGTGATTGAAAATGTTAAAAAAACAAAGAGATTTGTGCAATCTCTCAAATCTTAAGGATGTCAACATAATTTGCTCTATCTTTTAAAAGTTCTATAAATTCAATTAACGGTATAATATTTTGTTGACATTTCAGGGTTGTGATGCTTCAGTCTTGCTAGATGACACACAGGACTTTGTTGGTGAGAAAACTGCGGGTCCAAATTTGAATTCCCTGAGAGGATTCGAAGTAATCGACCAAATCAAATCCGAACTGGAACTAGTCTGTCCACAGACTGTCTCTTGTGCTGACATACTCGCAACTGCTGCCAGAGATTCAGTTCTTCTGGTTTGTCATTGTTGCCTTCCTGCCTCAGACTTCATGGTTTCTCAGTTATTCTAGAATTTAATTTCTATGCACCGAAAATGTAACGTAAAATGTTTTATACTATCAGCTAAACTAATCAGAAATCATGATAAATATGACTTTAAGATATTTAATGTGAAAGTCAATAGTACATGAGAATCCATGATTAAACTGACACTGGAAAAGTACGTACGCTATTTTCTCGATTATTCTAGCTATCATGAATCATATTAAACTGCTAAGTTACAGTCAGGAGGTCCAATTTGGGAGGTGCAAATGGGAAGGAAAGATGGCATTACTGCTAGCAAGAATGCAGCAAATAATAACATCCCAGGTCCAAACTCCACTGTTGATGTGCTCGTAGCTAAGTTCGAGAATGTAGGCCTTACACTTAAAGATATGGTTGCCCTTTCAGGTTAATCATCTTTACGCCTTCTTATTCACATGCTATTAGTAGGATTGACAAATCAATCCATTTATCCATCCACAGGAAATTTTTTAATGGATTAATGAATTATTTTGATCCCATCCATTGGATACGGATTAAGATTTATCCAATTCATCCATTTTGCTGGCCCCTAAGCTATTAGAATTTAGTAATATTTTTCATCATTGAGAAACAAGATCAGCATTTTTTTCCCATCCCTCTCATTTTTTCAGGTGCGCACACTATAGGGAAAGCTCGGTGCAGAACATTTAGGTCGCGCTTACAGACTAGTAGTAACATTGATTTCGTCGCATCATTGCAACAGTTGTGCTCAGGACCCGACACAGTTGCACATCTTGACCTGGCTACACCTGCTACGTTTGATAATCAATATTTTGTAAATCTTCTATCTGGGGAGGGATTGCTCCCATCAGACCAGGCTCTTGTGAATGGCAATGATCAGACACGACAGATTGTCGAAAACTACGTGGAGAACCCATTAGCTTTCTTTGAGGACTTCAAACTTTCTATGTTGAAAATGGGAAGCTTGGCATCACCAACTCAAACTAACGCCCAGATTCGTAGGAACTGCCGAACTATTAACTAATCTTAGTTAGCCTTTGCTTTTTAAGTAAAAAAATCTGATATTGCCCTATGTAAAAGCAATATGGTGGGGGCATGCTAATTGATTATTATAATGAACTATGTTATCCTATGGGGAGTAAAAATTAATTAATGATTACTTGAATGGAGCTTTAGTTAAATGTTTATAAGCACCTGTTAAAGCCATTAATTCCTTGAGCTCCACACTGCTACGAGAAGGAAATAATTGCTCTGACATGCTGCATTGCAAAAGGCATGATAGTAATTAACTGAATTATGTCATCATAATTATAGGGATTTTTTTTTTATAAATAAAATAAAATATAACTGTGTTCATTGGATTTATTCTGTATTATTTATTAATTTTATATATGATATATAAAGAAAGCTAAGTTAAAATGATAAAAGAAGAACCTGAATAAGAGTAAGTTTAAATGTCAATATCTTCATAATATGAAGGATCTGATTAACAAATGTTTGTTAAAGTTAAAAAGGCTAAATTGATGATACATTAGAAGAAAGTAGAAGCACAAGACAGAGGCATATCACATCCCATGCGCTGTCAATTATTTTCCAAGAATCAAAGAAGAAAAATGAAAATAAGAAACGTGGAAAGCAGAGGAGAGGGGACAGTGAGAAATGAGAATTGTGAAGTGGCAAAAGCAGTTGTGTTTCCATTACAGAAGAGACCAACAAGAGAGCAAGATTTTATGTTGTGTTAATTGAAAATATAATTATAATGTGATATTACGAAAATTAAATTGCATCATCCCCTCCGTTGGAGTAAGTGTCACTAGAGCAATTGTCTAACTATAGCTGCAGTTATGGTTGCAACATCGTGCATAGCATTGTTGTGATTGGTGAGTGGCGATTTCCCAGCAGAGAAGCTGTTCTCACAAGTGGTGGCCTCAATAGCAGCATCATTGGCACCATCTTCTGCGAACTTGGGGTCTCCTTTCTGCAGAGACGCAACGGCTTGTGCCACGTCAGCTTCCACAATTGCTTTGTATCTAGCAGCACACGAACTCAGTGGTTCCTTTTGACTAGGTTCAGGGTTTTTCTGAAGCAGTTGGTGGATTTTGTCCAATGCATTGTTTGCTTTGATTTTGATTACGTTGACCATAATAAGTGCCAGCCCTGTCACATCTGCTTCGGTGCTGCGAGGGTCGGAGGAGAGGTATTGGATGCAAAGGTCGTGATGGGGTGTCTGCTTGCAAGTTTCTTCAATCAGATTGGCATTGTTTTTTTGATGGATGATTCTGGAGTTAGTTGCTGGAACTGAAATCGTAGCTAAAACAAGAGTACTGTAGAAGATAAGAGCTAATGATTCCATAATTTTCATGTCTGTTTGAATGAGTATGTAGGGAGATAGAAGTAGAAGATGAAGAAGGGATGGATGGAACACTCAATGTCTTTTCAGAACTGAAAATTGCTGAGACATTTTATAGTTAAGAAGCTGTGCCAGAGATTGTGTCGTGCACGAAACTGATCATGGTCGTGGGTCAGCTTTCGGCACAGAGAACATGCATTTATTTTAGTTAATCGTACCATTTTCTAGAAGAAGAAAAAAGAACAATATATATATATCTTTATACGATTAAAAATTATGTGAAATTCTTACCTTTACTGTATACTTTAAAACTTAACTCAAAAGTATTGTATCATCTTCTGAAAATTCCTAGTTGATAAAAACTAATTGCCAATAATGCTAAGAATTATATTGAGAAGAAAAAAACCATCCTTAAAAATCCATTCACACTAAATTAAAATGTAGTGCATATTTAATTCTCAAACAAAAACAGTGCAGTATAATTTAACTTTTTATTTATCTTTCATTATTAATCAATGATTTTTTTTTAAAAAATAATAATAAAAACAATGAAAAAGTAGATGTTAGGCTCAAATTTGCATTCAAACGATGTACTATAGTCCATTCCGTTAGAGGGATTTTTACACTTTTATCAAAATTATAAAATTGTAGGTGATATTTTGTTTGTTGTATATTTTTAACTTATTATTTTTTATAATCTTCACATAATTTAAAAAATAATAAACCAAATAATATTAAGTAAATTAATCTCAAAAAATTTGTGTGGTATAATTTAGTCTTCAAATTTATCAACTTCGTCTATCATTCATAAATTAGTCTTTTTTTAAAGGAAATTAGTCCTTTTATATAAACTTAATCATTGAATCTGCCAACTTTGTAATAATTCAGTTATTTCAACATGAAGTTGAACTAAATTATTGACTAAATTAGTTTATATTTTAAATTTTAAAATAATTGATTTATATAAACGTTACAAACCTTCAAGTTAGTGAGCAAGCATGTTCTTAAGATAATAATGTGTGGCATGATTATTGATTGAGATCTAAGTCCAACTAATGTGATAATCTTAAATTATTTAATAATTTTTTTTTTTTGCATAAAATATCTGACCGGACCATGTTATGACTTGCGTATATGGTTAATGATGAAATTTTCTCAGAGCCTATATACTTTTATTGAGAATTAGAGACTTATTTTTGGAAGTTGAAAAAATATTAAGTAGTTTATTTCTCTTAGCATTCTTGCATATACACGATTAAATCCCTTACCATATATTCAAGAGCATCATTATCTCTCAATCATTCAATACCATATTGGTAATTAAGGGCTAATGTAAATCGTATAACTGTAAAAAATGCTGCTGCACATTTAAAAAGACAAAAAAAAAAGGGGGGGAGGCCACGCACATAATTAACTAACTAGCTAGAAGGCCAGTGTGAAAGCTTCTTCAGGCGTGTACTCCTGTCTCTTTAGAATGACCAAGTGATCACTCTGCCCAATAGATGCTATAATGAAGAGTCGTGCTTAGATATTGAACATAATCTCTCCAACCAGCCTAAAACAGCGATAATCACCAGAAAAGGACAAGTCGGTCCACATATTAATTTGGTTCACTTATCCTTATCACTTCTTTCTACCCCACTATCATTACTAAAGATGAATAAGACATGCATTAGTGATGGGGGAAGGGAAAAAGCAAAGACAAGAACAAGATATCAGATATGCTTATCCGCAATTCCCAATAATTGAAAAAAGGATATACACATACATATACATATGTCTCTCTCCATATTTTTGTTAACAAAAACCAAAGGATAAATTGCCTGCAAAAACGCAGCTACGTGTCTTCCTCTTATAATACGTTAATATCATGTTTAAGGTTTCTCTTACAAAACGGAGTTTGGTCTTTTAGCATGGGTTAGTACCTCTTAGCATGACAAATCAAGGTTCTATTTATTTATTTTTATTGGAGAAGCGTTCTTATTTGGCGTTTAACTATGTCTTCGATATATTTTTTTCTTGAAAAAAAAAATTAGTTGTAGAAAACAGAGAGAGAAAAAGTACCACTGTCACATTTGTGATTGCATCACGTACAATTCTTGATATTATGAAAAATTACAATCAAACGTAGTTGATGTGACCATAATTGCAATGATAATGTGTAGTTGTGATTGCAAACAGATTCTTAAAACCTTTAAGCAAAAGGAAATGAAAATATCAAAATCTTCAGACGAAGATCAAAAAGTAAAGAGCAACTATGATACTTGTCTCAATGCAAATTAGATATCTGGGGAACTCGTGAGAATCACGAGAGGGTTGGATTTTATTACATATAATAAACATTTTATAAAAAGCTTTAAAATAGATAGTATTTTCACATTACAGTTAACAGTACAATTAAGTATATATAGTTTAGAGCAACAATCTAACAATAGCGGCAGTAACAGCAGCAACATCATGCATAGCATTGTTCTGTTTGGTGAGTGGGGAATTCCCTGCTGCAGAGAAATCAGTCTCACAATAAGTAGCCTCATTAGCAGCATCATTAGCCCCATCTTCAGCAAACTTGGGGTCACCTTTCTGCAGAGCCTCAGTGGCTTGTGGAACATCAGCAATTAAAACCGCTTTGTATTTATCAGCACAAGAACTCAAGGCTCTTCTTTGCTTAGGCCCCGATGCTCCCACCCTCTGCAACTCTTGGATTCTTTTCAATGCATCGTTTGCTTTGGCCTTCATCTCTTTGACCATGATTTGAGCCAGCCCTGTGACGTCAGCACTGGAGCTCCCAGGGCTTGCCTTCAGAGACTCAAGGCAAACGTTGTAGTTGGGAGTTTTCTTGCAAGTGTTCTCTATCAGCTTTTCGTTTTCTGGAAGCAAGGTTCTGCTGCAGTGGCTTGATGGTATTGAAATCATAACAACAATGGCTAGGAGATAAAAGAAGAGAATTAGAGGCTTCAAGTTTGTCATTGTTGTTGATTATTGAAAGAGATTGGTTTTGGTAGTTGCTAGATTCCACTGAATGGAATGCTGCTAGGCCTTTTTATGGTTAGGAGCAGATGTAGTGGACCTAACCTTTTTCCTATTTAAATGCAGATATATGTAAGAAGAATGTTATCGAAGATTGATATATGTACGCAATTTTCCACATACATGGTGGTTTTTTCAAACCAACTTTTTATATATATAACAATATAACTTTTTAAGCAAAAAAGTGTGCAACTATCATCTTATAAAATTGTTGTCTCCATTCCAGCTTGCTTTCTGTGCTTAAATATCCACCGTTATATGTTGGCTTGACAAATTTTTAATTTGTTGCGGTTAAAATTGCAAATTCAATCATGACTTACGACAAAGATCTTCCTAGACTAATTTGTTTGAAATTAAAGTAGATGTCCATCGAATTTGAATGCATTTTAGAAACATAAAAATTATAATTATTAATTGAAAAATAATATTGAATGACTTAAATATTTTATATATTTATGCGTATTTTTGTTATTAATTTTAATTAAAAATTATGACTTTACCTTTTTATTTTAAAATAATCTTTAATTTAGATTACCCAAATTCACTGTGTGGTCTTTTTCTTCCACTATATATATCTTAATTATTTATATGCACAAAAGAAGGTATTTAATTAAAATTGTTCGTGATGTTAATTTGCGGCTGTATTTGCATGTAATCAATTATTGGCTCGTACTCTATCTCTATCTGATGCAAGTAGTAATACATGGTTGCATTAAGGTAATACATGCCATTGCCAATTGGGCCTTTATTTATCCGGAAAAATATATATTGGACTGAGGAATCACGTTATCAGGTTGATCTCGATCTGTTATATCTAATATAAATTATTATATTTTGAGTTAATGATATCCAAGCTTTCAACCATAATTTTTTAATAAAAAATAAAATATCTATTCAAACATTTAATAAGATTTCATTACAAAGATACATAAACTGTTTTACTTTTTTTTGTGTATTTTTTTTTACATAAACTGTAATGTCAATGTAATAGTGAAATAAATTTTATTAAATATGTATGGAATTTATGTTATTTTATAAAAAAAGGTGAAATTTAAAGATATGTTAAAAAAAAAGAGGACTGCTGTTTGTTATGAACAATTATCTCACTTTTTTGGAGATGAAAACCAAATTAAAGAAGAAGAAAAAAACAAAACATCAAAATCAAAATTTAGTCATTTTATAGGAATTAAAAATATATTTAGGTCAAATATTAATGATGAAAAATAAATAAATGAATGAATAAATATTAATTAAATTAAATGAATTAAATGTAACTTGAACGAAGAAAATAGTAAAAACAAATATAATTTTTAATTGTAAAGTGTTACAAGTATTTTTTAACTTAAAAAGTTATAAAATATAATAAATATACACGGGTAGGTACGAATAAAGTTGGTTGGTATAATATTTATAGTTACAAAGTTCTATGAGTAATTAATTACTCATGCCTAAACTTACATTTATTTAATTAGTGAAAGCCTTATTTCTCTTTTTAAAAAAAGTAAAGACCTTATTTAAGGTAAATATTTAATTTTTTGAATAACAAGTATTTAGTTCAAGTGATAATAGATTTGATTAAAATCTTATATTCGAAAGTATTATAGATGAAAAAAAAATATTGAAAAGAAAAAAATCTCATTATAGATGTTGACACAAATTTTTTATGGATAATCATTAACAAATCAAATAAATATTCCATACCAATAAAATTAAAATATGAATTTAGTTATCATTCTTGTTTTGTGCTGCTCCAGTCCACTACGAACCATGAACCATTTCGTTACGTTTTGCTTTTTTGGGGGGTAAATAACGTTTTTAATATATATAAGTTTCGGCACCCTTTTTAAACCAGAAAGAACAGTTAGAATTGGATAGTTGCATAAATCACAAGCATATAGCCATACGGAGGACGCATGCAAAAATGGAATGGTGGCAAATAGCGGGTTTCTTACTTTCTTTCCTTCCTTATACTTCACTATTTCTCATGCATGCATGATGCGTTTTCTGTACACACGAAACTATCAAACCCTTTGTATTTTCTTATGTTATGTCTGAATATGTATCGTTCTTTCACAGCTCATATAGATTAAAGATGTCTGGTCAGCTTCTAGCACTAACAGAGAAAAAGTGGATTGGAATGATCGATTATGTGATATACTAATATGCAATTATTAAGCAAAAATGGTGCTTACCTGTGTGATAACTGATAAGGACTTCTACCTTTACATGAATTACGAGAACATGACAAGTCTCTCTTGAGTTTTCATCAGTTTCACGATATACGTGGAAATCGCAATTAAAGTTTTTCTAAATTAATCATGCAGATCGAAAGTATAGATTTAAAGGTAGAGAAAATAAAATATATAATTAAATTAAAATGAGTTAAAAATGAAAAAAAAGCATCATTTAAACAATAAAATATTAAACTACTGTTACAAACTTAAAAGATAATAATTTCAGTTTTTAATGTAATAAATTATTCCTTTAAACAAACAATTCAGTGTTGTATAATTGTATTAAGCAGTGAGGATAAGAGTGTCTGCATATATATATATATATGATTCACTTACTCCAAAGTAATTATAAAAGAATTATTTATTTTTCTTATAATTTATTTTCTTAAAATCTAATGATTAAATTTAATTAATTTTTATAATTATTAGATTTAAAGAAAATGAATGATAAGTTGAGAAGTAACTCGAAGATGAGAAATAACTATTTTAGTAAGAAAATCTCTCCTCATATATAAGCTTTTATATGTGCTTATTTTAAAGTTCACCAACCTCAAAAGTTGACTTAATCCAAAATAAGTGTTTTATTACTTATATGTTCTTGTATTGAAAAGTGTAATATCTTCTTTCAAATGCGAGGTATCCAAAATATACTAAGCGTACAAATTGATCCATTTAACTTGTATGGCTTATGTAGGTTTGAGCAGGAACATTCATAAATAGATCCAATTCAATGTGGACCAAAAAAATTGATTCAAAAAATCAAACAATCGAATAGATAAAAAAAATAGAAAAATCGAAATTATTTATTTGATCAAATCAGAGAGTTTGAATTTGATTTTAAAAACTTATCCAAAAGAAACTTATATACATGTATATATTTTTATTCATAAATTTATAATATCACTAATTCTTATTTTTATTTAATAATTATTTGAGTTAATAAATATTTTATTATTAGTTATATAATAATATAAATAAAATATTTGATATTTTAAATTATTTGTTATTATATGTTTTGAGTGTCAAAGTTTTATTGATGTCAATTTTCAATGTCATTTCACCAAATTTCCCCTTAACTTACATTTCATGCACTGAATGATTCCCAAAGCATTAAGAACATTGTCCAAAATTGAACGTCCTCTACAAAAGTAAATTGCTCGGAAAAAACATTTGTGAAGTAAAGGTTTAAAACAGTTGGTGAAAATTTTGGATATAATCTTATAAATGACATTACACAAGATTTTTTTTTATTTTTTATTTACTTTAAGTGGCTGTCAATAGGATTATTCTATTAAGCAGTGATTGTTAAAAATTACAAATGATGATTTTTGACGGTTTAAAAATTATCATTATTCATCTGAAAATTAAATTATAATTATTAGCACTTTTAAAATCACTAGAATAAAAAATAAATACTTAATTGTACTTATATTTTTCTTATTATAATCATTTTGTGAATCTAGTATTATTTATTTATTTATCTAATAAATTTTTTATTCCATAATATTTTAATTGCACAATTTTGTTCTGTCTATATTTAATAAAAATATTGATGTAAAATTGCAATAAAGCGTCAAGCATGATGTAACAGTGTAATAAAGTGTCACACACTCACACCAGCTTTTTCAAAAAAAAAAAATGTCACTAACATTTTCATTAAATATTAAATACGTTATTAAGTTAACATATAAAACCAAAATCTATAGTTAAAATTTCTAAATAAAAATCATATAATTAAAATAGTGAAAATTAAATTTGCAAAAAACAGAGAAGGACCAGTTACAATAAAGAGCAATAATAAAAAACTAATAATGTAATTAAGATTTTTTTAATTAAAAAAGTAATTGAGCTAAAATATAATTAAAATTTGACCAAGTATGAGTACAATCCGAAATCCAAATAATGAATGATCCGGAAAGAAAACCCTAGCCCCGAAGTAGCACGTGACTGTGAAAATAGGAGTAGTAGCGAGCGCCGCAAGGCGAAATCACACTATCTCTGCTGAAACGCAAATGCTTTTACATCGACCGTCCAATCAAGTGCCACGTCATCGATCCGCGTGAAATCGATTTTGAACGGCCAGGATCAGCGCTGCAGAAAAACTGGGGGAAGCGAAGGGAAGAGGCTGGTAACTTGGCTGTTTTCTCCATTCTCGCGTGCTCGGTTTTGGATCGAATTTTTTTTTCTCCGTTTGTTTGCGGAACAACGAGTTTCGAAATCCCGTGGAGAACGTAACATTCTTTGGTTTCTGGATTTGAAGATGAAGGCCACAAAGGAATTGAGCCAGCATGTGGAGGAAAATGAGGTCACGGTCTTGGTTGATGAGGAGGAGGACGAAGAATACGAGTCCGAGGATGAAGTAGTAGACGACGGAGAGGACGATGAAGACGACGACGACGACGATGACGATGACGACGACAATGAAGACGAGGAAGACGACGATGAAGATGATGCTCCCGACGGCGGTGACGACGACGACGATGAAGACGAAGAAGAAGAAAGTGATGTCCAGCGCGGTGGAGAGCCTGACGACGACGATAACGATGACGACGACGAAGATGAAGACGAGGAGGATGAGGAGGAGCAAGGGGAAGAGGTAGTTATCTCTAATTTGCTTTGTTTTTTTTTTTTTTTTTATTTTAAAAACCCTAATTTCCTGAAATTGTTATTGTTTTGGATGCAAAACTCGATTCTGGATTTTTTGTTATCTGTTATGTGTTGATTTTTACTTGATTCGTTTGCCTTCTCCTTTAATTTTTTTTTTTTTTTCTGTTTCAAGCCAGGTCGGAGACCCTGGAGAGTCTTCACTAACTCGTTCATTTAATCATATACCGGTTATTTGTTAAGACCTCGTATGTTTCTCAAAATATTTTCTTAATTTCTTTGAACAATTGCTTATGGAACCTTTTTAGTTTTTTAAAAAATTCTCACTTTTTTGTTTTTTTTTAAACAATAGCTTATGGAACCTGTTTATAAGACTTTGCGTTTTATTTTTCATTTTTCTTCCTAATTCCTTTTGTGATGGGAGGGGGCGAGGGGCCTAAATCCTCTCCCTGCTGCCATGTCCTTTTCCCTTGTTTCAGAATTACGTGCATTAGTACGGTTAGTACTGACTATGAAAAAGGTGGAGATTTGTATCTCGAATTTAATTTTAGACATCCATGAAAATTTACTCTATTTTATGTATAATAACAATATATTAATATCGTTAAAATTTTCAATTCCTCAAGTACACGTTGTTGTTAGATCTTTCGTAATTCCTTGGTTCATATTTTGACATGCTTGCGAATTTGTTCTTGTTGTCTTATTGATGGCAACCATATGGGGGAAACTATGAATACCTGTTCACTAGGAATATGCATATGGTATAATGTACCGGGTCTTTTATTAGCGTTGTTACTTTAGATAACTTTATTTATTTCTACTAATTTAGGCTTTATGGTTTTTTATGGGGGGAGGGGGTTGTTGAGAATCTACGTAATAGAATCAAGTTTCTGCCAGAAGAACTAAAGAACATGTTTCAGCCTTTCATGTCACATTTCATCCTCAAGTCAACATGAAAATGAAGATCTGTGAAATAAATTTTAGTTGTCTGTATCTATTGTTTTGCCCCATGCTTTTTGTCAAATCATCTATAGGTATAATTTTCTATTTTGTCATGTCTTCCTGCGTTTGAATTGCTTTGAGTATGACACATAAAACTTGTAGGCGGATTTGGGAACAGAGTACCTTATCCGCCCTCTAGTCACTGCTGAGGAGGAGGAAGCATCTAGTGATTTCGAACCAGAGGAGAATGGCGAGGAGGAGGAAGAAGATGTCGATGATGAGGATGGTGAGAAGTCTGAGGCTCCACCAAAAAGAAAGAGGTCAGATAAAGATGATTCAGATGACGATGATGGCGGTGAAGATGATGATGAGAGACCCTCTAAGAGGTAGAACTGGGTCCATTCTTTGCTTAAGGGCTCAGACTAGTCAACTTATCTCCCTTTGCCCTTTAAAAACATTTCAGGGACTTGTTTCATTCTCTCTTGTATCATTATGGTGCGACATTATTTAGGCTGAATAACTTTCATGTTTGGTGCGTAGTCAATGGATTAAAACATTTGGTAGAACAAATTTTGTAAGACTTGAATGTTTTCTTAAAAGGGCTTTGCAGCTTGGTAGATCTTATGTTATGTATTACTGTATCTGTTGGTAGATTTCTACGTATTGTTTTTTATATAACGATCGTATTATTATACTCTTTTGTTTCTATATTACATGTTGAGTGCTTCTTGTCTATGGGCTTGTAACCGCTGGATCGGCCAGAGTACCACATTTCTTTGAGGCACTCAGAAAGTGAATTCCTCGTTGTGTCCATGATGATATATTGGATCTATACGAACGGAAAAATGTGTCCAAGACATGTTTTTTAAATTTTGCCTTGATTAGTTTCAACTATGGCGCAATGCTGGATATTGTTTTGTGCGTACCAGTAAAACAACAAAATTTCATTTTTACCTTTCTGTAAGTCTAATCATACAGATTAATTTAAAATTAATGAATCATGCAAGAATATCAAATATGTGACTTTTGTGTTATTAGTATAAAATTTTAATCAATTGAATTAATAGACTAATTATATTATAAAATAATTAATGCTGTTATATATAACAAAAAATTAATGTATATTCAATGCACTTATAAATTTAAATAATAAATTTTGTAATAATTAATTTTGATTTAATAATTAATTTATTTATATATATAAATTATAAATAAAAATTATAAGTTTCATAAAAATTTATATATGTAAACAAATTAATTATTAAATTAAAATTAATTGTCACGATATATTATATGAATTTACATGTGCATTAAATATATATTGAAAATTTTATTATTATATATAACGACATTAATTTTATAACATAATTATTCTATTAAAATTAGAGCGTTATGCTAATAAAGCAAGATTTACAGGTTCGATCAATACGTAAGAGGCTTACAGATTGATTAATGTGTATTTGATTTATGGATTCGCCAATCCGTATCAGCTTTGTGAAAGAATAAAAATGAAATTTCACTATTTTGTTGGGTGTATATACAATTGTGCTGGGTGCACAAAGCAATGCCCTAGCAATTGATTTACTATGCTTTGTGCCTGCAGTATTGGGGATCTGTGTTTCTCTACTTATTGGCCCGTAACGAAGTAGCTCTCACGGGAGGAGGGGTTGGACTTGAGAAAGGCTTTTACATGCTTTTTTTTAGAATCTTTACAAGGTGCCGTAAGAAAAAGGCTTACATGCCATAAAAAGTGCGGTACGGTTCAGATAGCAGACCACAATACCCAAATGAAAACAACCGATTGGCTGTTGTGTTCTCTGCCATTTGTTTCCCATTATTTTACTTTTGTCCCTTATTTTTCATGCTCAAGTCTTTATTCGTCCATCCAAATCTAAGTGGCAGGCAGGGTCAAAGCAGAAAGAGAATCAAACAGAGAGATATGGAGTTCCATAATTAGCCAATTAGGGTAAGAACTCAGAAGTCTGTTAAAATTAGACTTGTTCACCTGTGTAGTTCTACGGTAGAATTAAATTAAAAAAAAAAACTTAAAGTATGTTAAATTGAATATTTTTTAGTTTAAATTCAATGAAACACGTACAACACTTTTAAAATCATTTGTGGGGATTGCGATGAGTAGTTGGACGCGAGGTGAATTGGACAGCAAAAGGTTAGGTTAGGAATACTCGTGTCGGTGAAGCACATATGGGAATGGGACACCTTCCATTTCCCTTGAACTTGAATTCTCTTCAGTCTTCACAATTGGACAGGTGCAGTGGCACTATCGAGCTTCACTGAAATGACTAAAATAACCTCCATACTCTATAAATTGTCATGTAAAGTCATCAACTCTATAATATTAGGGGGAGATATTGGAATTTGGAACTCCATCCATTTCCAAATACAAATACGACTTGAATTCAAATTAAAAAATAAATTGAATTTTGTCGGTCGTCACCTACACGTACTACTTTTTCTAACAGCACAAGTGCACAATCCTGTGAGTATTTCATAAAAAATGAAAAGAAAGAATTAATGAAAATAATTAAAGAGTTCCTCGAAAAAAGAAATAATTAATGAGAATTTTATGACATTTGTTTCTCTCTGCTGAGACACTTTATTATTTTCATCTTCTTCAACATAGACGCGCAGTGAGTTCTACTCGTATCTCCTACCGTCACTCACCGCACTCTTCTTGTATTTACGAACACAACCATATGCAGCATTTTGCTTCCTCAAAATTCTCTTCATTCTCACTTTCATTTCCTCAAAATTAGGAATCACCATTCTTCTCCACCAGATCCGGTGCTGGATCATCGTCGAATCGCTCTCTTCTTCGAATGCCTCTCCAGTTCCTGTGATTTCCGGTGAATCGGAATTCGGAACTGCGCTGTGATTCTTCTTCCTTTTTCGATTTTCCGAAATGCTTCTCCTCAGTCCTGTCACTCCCGGTCAGGTACGTATTTCACTTCGATCTTCGAACTCCCTCAGATCTTGCATCGATTCGTGTTTGTTCGCCGCTAGTTACTCGCTTCTGTTTATTTCAGCGTGTAATTTGATGTGATGTGTTTGTGTTTGTGTTTGTGCTAATTTTTTTGCCGCCAGTTAATCGTTTCCGCTTTGGAATTTGACGCGTTTGTGATTTTGCTTCGTGCGAGTAACTGATTTTTCGGTTTGTGATGCTTGCAGGTCTCGTTCCTGCTCGGGATCATTCCGGTCGTCGTGGCATGGATATATTCGGAGATGTTGGAGTACCGGAACAACTATGTCCCGTCCAGAGCGTAAGTTCGATTGACTGATTACTCTTTCGCGGTGTTAGCTTTTAGTTGCGATTACTGGTAGAATGTTTGCAATTTACGGGAATGTAGCGTCTGCGAATTTTGAGAGATTGAAATGATTGCTGTGTTATTTGCTGAGGTGTTGAGTTAATTAGTTGGCCATAATTGAATAAACATATATGTATATTTCGCCATAGTTGGCTTTTATAGTTATGAATTATGATCGCTACCGTTATGAAACTTTTGTTTTCTTTTTTTTCCCCACAATATTAATATTTTAGAATGGAGTTTCATAATCCGATTATGAATGAGCTAATTAAGTGCTAGAGTTAAGTCTTTTGGGAGAGAGAGTTATAGTTTGGTGGTTCTTCCAGAAATGTTATTTTATTATTATCCCAATGTGTAAGAATGAAAGTTCATTAAGAAGTTGTTGCCATGATTTCTTACGGAAGTTGTTCTTGTTTAGTAGGCAATCGGACATCAACTTAGTTGAAATAGGAAGTGATGTTGTCAAAGACGAAGACAGAGCAGCTTTATTGGAGGGAGGAGCTTTACAGTCAGGATCTCCAAAGGCACGGAGCTTAACTGCCTCGCCATCAATTATCCGGTTTGTAATTCATCCTGCTCTGGTTTTGCTTGCTCAAATTATGGTTCTGTAATTTGTTATTTCTGTCTTTGCGTAAACTTAAGACTTACGTGCTTGGCTTTTTCATGATTTCTTCAGATTCCTTTTGATGGATGAGTATTTCCTTCTTGAGAACCGTTTAACACTTAGAGCGATGTAAGTAAATCATATGAAATGAGAAAATTATTTTTATGTGGATCAAACTAATTCTTTTTCATTTCCTCTGCTCTTTCTCTGTGATAGGTCTGAATTTGGTCTCATCTTGGCTTACTTTTATTTGTGCGACCGCACAGATTTCTTTGCCTCATCCAAAAAGGTTCATGACTTCATCACGATAGTTATTGTTTTTCATTTCTTCTGAGCACTATTTCATGATTTTGTGATTGGAAAGTCAGCTCGGCAACCAAATATTTCTGCATATTGGCATTGGCTTTTAGCTTTAACCAAGCTGTTACCTTCTTGTTGTTTCAACATAACTACATCTTTTGTGGCGCTTCATATTTCTTTTTGTTTCTGAAGCCATTGCTTCCTTTAACATACGTCATGACAAGTCACCTATGAATAAGTGATATAATATTTTGTCAACAATCATCTGTTTTTGCAGAGTTACAATAGGGATCTTTTCCTATTTCTCTATTTTCTCCTCATCATAGTTTCAGCAATGACTTCCTTTAAGATACATCATGACAAGTCACCATTGTCTGGGAAATCCATCCTTTACTTGAATAGACACCAGACTGAAGAATGGAAAGGCTGGATGCAGGTTGGTCACTTTTTTTGTTGATATTACTGAAGTATTTTATTCTCTTATCATTTATGATGGAAAAACTTTCTGTGCAAATTCTGAATTATGCAAGTTCAGACCCCCTGAAATTAATACAATTAATATTAAGGGAGTGCAATTCAGTTTGTTCTAGATTTTTTCATCAGATCTGATTATTCATCTCTTTCTGTACTTACATTTAATGTTATAAATTCTTCAAATTTTAATATTCCATATTTTAATAATTTGACATCTGTAACAGGTTTTGTTTTTGATGTATCATTACTTTGCTGCATCTGAAATCTACAATGCAATCCGTTTGTTCATTGCTGCATATGTATGGATGACTGGATTTGGGAACTTCTCATATTATTATGTTCGTAAAGATTTTAGTCTAGCAAGATTTGCTCAGGTATGCAATTTCCTTGAACTATAAAAGCTGACTTTTTAATATTTGGTCTGTACTAACTGCAACATATTGGTTGAGCAGATGATGTGGCGGCTTAATTTCTTTGTGGTGTTCAGTTGTATTGTACTTAACAACAGTTACATGTTATACTACATCTGCCCCATGCACACTCTTTTCACTCTTATGGTTTATGGGGCACTTGGTATTCTCCACAAGTACAATGAGATTGGGTCAGTCATTGCTGTAAAAATCATTGGTTGCTTCTTGGTTGTTATCTTAGTATGGGAGATACCTGGAGTCTTTGAATGGCTTTGGAGTCCATTTACTTTCTTTCTCGGTTAGTAACATTTATGATATTTGACTTCACTGAAATCACAGCAGCTCATGCTAACTGGAAGGGTTCTTTAAACTTGCAGGTTATACTGACCCGAATCCTGCCAAATCACATCTTTCTCGCTTGCATGAATGGCATTTTCGTTCAGGGCTTGACCGCTACATATGGATAATTGGAATGATTTATGCTTATTATCATCCAACTGTAAGTTTCTCATTTTATGTTTTTGAAATATGTCAACATTTAGATCCATCCTCTCTTTGATCGAGTGATGATTCTGAAGCAGGAAAATATCTCTGATTTCTGTCTCCTCTTTTCTTTGCTTTCATTTTCCTGAGTTGAGTACCTTATTGTCTGTCACATGGTATTATAAGGTTGAACGATGGATGGAAAAATTGGAGGAAGCAGAAATCAAGCGCAGAATATCAATCAAGGCAACTGTTGTTCTGATATGTTCATTGGTATTATACTTTTTAATGTCATCATATTAGTATACCTTGCTTTGTTTTATTTTATGACCCTGATCATTTGAGTTAATTTCTAGGTGGGTTATTTATGGTTTGAGCATATATACAAGCTGGACAAGGTCACATACAATAAATACCATCCTTATACCTCATGGATTCCCATAACGTATGTCCATGTTTCCTTAATCTTTTTTTTTTGGGAGGAGGGGCCTGATGAGAGAGATATTCAAGACTTTTTAGTTATTAACATGACACATTTTTATTTGACAGGGTTTACATATGCTTGCGGAATGTTACCCAAAGTTTTCGTAGCTATACACTGACCCTTTTTGCGTAAGTTGTCTTTGTAGAAGTAGAATCTTTTATTCATCTCTCTTTTGTTCCCTTCTCTTTCACACATGGACATGCCTTCTTATTTAATGAGCTAATTTATTGCTAAATGCTGTCAAATTGAACTTTCTTCACTTTGTTTTAAGGCTGGTAATTCATTAACTAATTTTACAATGTTTCTACTTTCTTCTAGATGGCTTGGGAAGATTACACTGGAGACTTACATCTCCCAGATCCATATCTGGTTAAGGTACTCCGAAGCTGATGTCCTGCTTTTAGCATTTATTGATGCTTTACCCGATATCACATGTTTGTCCTAATGAGTTGAGGGGTTGTTTGGTGCACATGCAGTTAGTTGCCCAAGCATACTAGATTCCTAGGCATGAGATGCCTGGATACAAGATGTTTGGGCATTTAGTATTTCACATGTTTGGCATGGTAGAATAGATGCCTGGATTCATTTATATGTTTGTTTGGTTACACTCAATGTTGATCATCTAACTTAACAATGAGTATGCTTTGCACTAGAAATGGGGGCAATGATGATTTAAACTGTTGATGATTACCTCGTCCTTGAGGGGTGAAAGATTTTACTAAAATTCCTAGCTTTTCAGTTCTAAATTTTTATTCTTACAATCTTACTGTATGTCAAAATGGTAAAATGCTTAACATACATTCATGTCCAATTACTTTCTTTCATGCTTGATGCAACTTGTTTACATGTGTAATTATTTTTGTTATTTATCAAATATATTAATTGTTCCTTTCTATTATGTTGGCTGATTTTAGGTCAGGTATTCCAGACGGGCAACCCAAATTGTTGCTTTCCCTGATCCCAGACTACCCAATGTTGAACTTCATGCTTACTACTTCCATATATGTTGCAGTAAGTTAAAAGCACAAGTTGGATTGAATTTTTTTATGTTGATTGATTCTGATTTTAACATTCTTGGCAGATTTCCTATAGGCTCTTTGACCTGACAAATACACTGAAAATGGCATTTGTACCCAGCAAAGACGACAAACGTCTTGTACACAATTTAATTACAGCAACAACAATCTCAGTTGTTTTATATTCTTTGTCCCTCGGCTTCCTTAGGGTACCTCAGATGTTGGTAAGGGTTATTGCAATAACTTGATCTGGTCTACTGACTTAAATTGTCCTTGCATCTAAGTAATTTGCAGTCAATTTGTTAAGCTCATACTTGCTTTCCATACACAACACTTCTGGCGGTAAGAACATAATTTGGTGGTAACAATTTTTGAGACAATTGTGACGCTTCTGGTGTTGTATGGGACAATTCTGAGTGTATAATATCTAGTAATATGCCATGCCACGACTATAAAGCCAGATGCAGCCCACTTGTGTAGAACATTTTAAATTTTATTGTTTTACATTTGCATTTGATGTGCTATACATTTATCTAAATCTAGATACTCATAAATTCGCAGGTTTAAACATTTGAATATGTATATATATTGTTGCAAGCTTCCTGTGGACTCGGAAGAATTTTCGGCAGCTGCTACAATTGGTTTGTCAGGCCAACTCTTTACCGAAAGATGCATTCATCTCTTTTTTGTAAGTTAAAGAAGTAAGAACTTGTACCAAAAAAAAAGAAGCAAAAATTAATCATTCTAATAGGCTAATAGCTGCAGTTTTAGGGGGTTGAAAGTTGTATAGATATAAGAGGGTGGGCGCATGGCATCGCATTTTTTCCTCTATATTATGCAACATCATTTTTTTTGTTAGTATTGTAAAATGATCAATCACGCCCCTATATCACCATCTACTATTTATGTCAAATAGTCGATGAAACTAGGTTATGAGGAGGAACTAAAATTTTTGCTAGTTTGTCACTAAAAACTGCCTTTTGATTACCGAAAGTTGTTTCGGGAGCTCAATAGGGTCAAGCATGCTTCTAGGCTTTGGGATTATACCTACTTCTATTAACTTTTAAAACCTCGACTAGATGGTGGCAAATCCAAGCTTATATTATTTCCTTATGTTGGGAGTCTGGGACAACTTATTACTGCTGGCTAAGACCAATATGAGGTAGCAAATTATGTATGGTTCTCGACATTAAAAAGAGTATATTATTTGAAACCTTTTTTAACCAAATATTATTTGAAGCCTAGTCATTCAGTGTTCAATAGTTACATTTTTTTTTACTGAAAGTACAAATTTAGTTTCCAAAATAATGTTAAAATATACATATTTAGTTATAATTGAAGTGAAGTTCATTTTAAACCAATATGAATATCTACTTTAAATAACATTGTCTCTACACATAAAATTAATTAGATTAGACTCATTTTAAGTGAAGAAAAAGAAACTTTAAATTATAACTATAGAAAGTTAAACTCGTGAAGATGTGCATGTGTATAACAAATTACTCAATTAACTATTATAACGATTTTCTTTAAGTATAAAAGGAGCCGATTATTTTTAATATATGTATAAATTATCATATACAAGACGTAGAAGCTTGATAGACGGTTACTGGTATTGGTATGCGATATTTCTTGGGTAACACAATTCAGATTGCATACCCATGCAATCAGGAGCTCAATCATATAATACTGCGAGAGATTTTATTCTCACTGAAGTTGTATCAAGCACTGGAAATAAGTTTGGTAAATTGCAATCTATCATATATATTTTTTTTTAGAAGAGCAATTCACTCTATCTTACAAAACAAAGATCTTCAATAATAAGCTCTGGAGAAAAAAGCTTCAAGAATATTCTCCTGGAGATCAACTTGACAGCCACAAAAAGAGAGATGACATTACTTTCACATTCCATTATTCAGATTATACATTATTTTTTTGACAGAATTCAGATGAAACAAACTATTTTTTTTGGTAAAAAAAAAAACTGGAAACATTGTGACCGTAAAATTTAGAACTAAGTAATATAATTGCTTCAGTTTGGTCCATAAAATTTCAGGACCGGTCTTATAGCATTAGCAAGTAGAGCTTACAAAGTTTAAAAACTGGCAACATAATGAGAGCTATCCAATAACTTGATGAAGTACATGCATTATGTCAAGAATCAAGATAAAGAACAATTGCCTTCTTAAAGCAGCAACAGAAGTCAGAAGCCAACAATTGCCTTCTTTAGAGACATTTTGTGCACGATCCTCCGTCAAAATATATGTACAATGTCGAATGCAAATCTTTATTTTGTCAAAGAAGCACAAAATGATAGGCAAGAATTCAGCTACGAGTCTAGATACACTCCGTTTTATTTTTTAATTTATCTCAAAATATGATACTTTAAAAAAATTAAGAATTTTAATTTCCCCTCCCTCAGTTATACTCATTTGTTACCATCTCACCTAAATATTTATAAATATATTTACAATTATATTTTAACTCTTATTTTAATAAAGAAACTTTTGTCAAAAAAAAATGTTTAATTATTAGAAGAACATCTCCAATGAGATGCTTAATTTTGAGCAACTTATGCTTAAGTATTTTTTTTCTACAGAAACATATGACGTGAAATTGCTTATATAAGCACAGTTGCTTAACAACATTATATCATAAATAATATATTTTCAAGCATTGTAGGAACCATAAAATTAATTTAAGCACTCACTTTAACAATCTTAGTATGGGAGGAAATTTTTGTTTAAAATGCGAAAATTAAATGAAATTATAAGACCCACAAAATTATGATAAGCAACTTATATAAACAACTATTGTCCATGCTCTAATAAGGTAATTTTGGAGGAATTTTTTCCTTGACAATGGCTTCTCAAGAGCATCACAAATTTTCCACCATTTTATTTAACTTAAATTTAGGATCACTACTTAAAATTTCAGTCACCCAAAAACTTATCACATTCACGAGTGAAGTTCCGTTGAAAGTTTAGGAAAACCTAATTATCTTAAATAATAGTCATATATATAAGCAATTTATTTGGGACAGATATAAATTGAAACAGAGATGAAACTTTACCAAGTATTATAAAAGAGAAGGATACGTCCAGAACAGCACGAATGACTGCAGAAGTTAAAGAACAAAGTTAGGGAACTGAATACATGAACACAAGCAGCACAAACGACAGAAATACAAAAATTACAATCTAAATAAAAATGTAGCTTAACCAAGAAAAAGGAAAAATATATTGTAATGCTGACCCAATAACATAGGGTCTACAAAACATAATAACAAGATCTCTGGTTTAAAAAATTACACAAATCTTCTTCACTTTACATTCTCTACGCGATTACAAAGAAGGGCTTATTTTAATAGGTATTCAAGTATATTTTGTATTGGGCAAACCTCCCACTTTATCTTTTTAGCATTTTGTTTGACGTTTAACAAATAGTTCATCAATGTTGATCAAAATATCGAGTCCCAAACACAGTTCTTAGGAAGCAACTACAAATATGTGCAGAAGTTGGCAACTTGGCATATTTTAAGATATACAATCGATATTATAAGCAAGTTATTTTTTTTAATAAAAATGTAAATATCGATTTTATAATAACTGACTGATGAAGTAGACACATACTCGATAGCTAATCAAGAAATGAATTTAAAACAAAATAAATAACATTTCTTTATTTGATGAGTAATAGCAAAATCCAACAACTGTAGACTTTATGGTATGAGTTTGCTAAGATAGAGATCATAGAATAAAAACATGTCTAGAGAAGATCACAGGATCTTCCCTTTTTTTTAGCATTGAAGATGGTAACGGTACCCTCATATGTGACAGTTTAAGCTAAAATTTAGAATTGGCTCAAAAAAATAAAATCACCGTGTTAGTGTAGTGGCTGAATTGGAGATGATCATAGAAAACAAGTTAGCATGTGTCTTTCGGGATGCACCTTTCTTTTTTGGTCAACGCTGACAAGTTAGTATGGCTGGAATGTTGAATGGGCATGGTAATCTTTATGGATCCTGGGAGGATCATAGGCCAAAGGGTGGGGTATATTCTCTTTATGGAGGATGCCTAGCATATTTTATCTTGCTTCCCTCCTTCGATTTCACATCCAAAACTACAACACTAAAGGTTCAAGCACTGTTTTTGAACTTTAATATCTATTTTTGTCCTCTGTTTTTATGTACTTCTCTACCTTTGTTATCTAACAAACTTTCTTGTTTTATCAAACAAAAGATGTCCGCCATACACAAACCAGAGCGCATATAAACAAAAAGAAAACCTACCATTAGACCACCTAGGAAGCCATCAAGTAGAACTCGATTCGAGGAGTCAAAGTAGGAGTGGATTGAAAATCTGGCTTTGGCTACAAGCCCAAGTGAAGTAACCATCATGAGAAGGAAGTAAAATACAAATCCTTTCAAGCTTGTGAACCCCAAAATTCCAGCAACAACTCCACCAATTATAGACAAAAATGTTCGGCTGCAACAGAGATAGGAAATATTTTGAAGGTGAACCTTAAATACAGTTAAGCAGATTACTTAAAAAAATAAAAACTCCCTCCACTCCTCTTTTTCTAAGAGTTCTCTGTATGTACATCTCATGCATACCGATGACCATTTGCACATAGAAACATACCATGCCAAACCATTTGTATTCAAATTAGTACCTCACAAATTTTGGATACCCTTCTTTCCTTTCTCTCTGTTAGCTGGTGTGTGGAACCCCATAAACTGGGAGAGAAAGAAAGGAACAACCCCCCTCCCCGTTTCAAACCAAGTATAAGGCCCCTAACTAAATGAATTCATTCAATAAAGCATTAAACAAATCTGCTGCCAAAACAAACCTGTAATAAATAATTTTCATGTTGCTTTGCATATTTTCAGCATTAAAAGTGAGTAAATCATTCACTCCATCCCCTGGTTTCTTCTTTGATGAACCCAACTCAAAAGGTCCAGCCATACTATGTGCCTGCCTTGTCTACTCGAATAATATGTAACTGTTAAACGAAATATCAATAACTATTGGATAGTTATGGGTAAAATATAAATAAATCGTGTTGCTGAGTTTTTAAATAAATATGAAATATCAATAACTATTGTGCTGTTTTTAACAATAAGTAATTTCAAAGGGGGCATGAGCTAGTGTGATTGGACCATAAAGTCATGAATTCCAACCTATTACTTAAGTAGAGTCATTAATAACTAACAGGTAGCATTGTTCACAGATACACATACATGCACAAGTAAAAGTTCAGCTAAGTGGTGTTCAAGTGAAACTTCTAAAAAAACTACAACAATAGCCTAATCCTACCAAGTGAAATCAATTACATAAATCACACTAGTTAGCGAATCATACATATTTTGTATTGCCTGGATATAAGTCATGCAAACATCTTTCTTTTCCTAAACTTTCAACAACACTTTTTTTGGCACTCAATCATATAGTTTATTTCAAGTTAATAAAACTCATATGTCTTTCTTTACTTCAGCACTACCTTTCAGTACCTTTCCATCAACTCCTGTAAAAGGTAAATAGTTTTTGTTGTAAACTGTTCTAGCATAAATCTAAATGATTATCTAATATTCTCTTAATCTATGTTCAATCATTTTTTCCTACAACTTCTTAGTGTGGCTTATAAGTTTTATTCTTCTGTAGTTCAAACAATATGAATATCTTCTTTGTTCTTTATATATAGGAACTAAAGTGTTCATCCTCCACTCATTTGGCATTTTCTTAGATTTCAAAATTCTATTAAATAGTTTAACGAGCCAAATGATATCCTTTCCTACACATTTCCATATTTCAATAAGAGTACCATAAAGACCAACAACTTTGTGATTACCCACCCTCTTAAGAAACTTTTTTTCCCAATCTTCTAAACTATGTAAAAATTAACCGAATAAAATGGTAAAAGCAGAGAACACCATATATATATAAATTAAGTCCTTGATTTAAATTAAGTATTTAGTCCTTGATTTAAATTAAGTTATAATTCAATCGTTTCAAACTTATTTTAAATTCTCCATTTTATCTATCTGGTAGGGACCAACGGAACAAACTTGAATGATTCACGGACTGAACAATATACATAATTTGAAATAGGAACTAAATTGCAAGCAAAGTGCATGTCCAAAGATCAAATATCTTTTTACTCTAGATTAAACACGGTTGCTCTTTCAAACACCAAACCGTGATTAATAACATGAAGTTCAATGCTAAACGGTGAGAATTCAGATCTAACATTCTGCTATGTACACTTTTTGCTGTTTGCCCTAACATCGATGTTGAAGCTTGTACATGAGATGCAAATTTTGTTTAGAGCTAGTACTTAGCTAGAAATTATTAATTTAATTCAACACAAGATTACGCGAAATATAGCTCAATCTCTTAAACAACCGATTCAGTTTATCGAATCGAGTCGATGACTACAAACTGAACAGTCTTACACTTCACAGTTCACACACACATTCAGAGTGGATTAGAAAACTACAAATCAAGGAAGAAAAAAGAACACGCAATCCCTATCAAACCAGGTGAAAATCGATCGACGAAGGAATGAAAAATGAGATTCAAGTTGGAGAGATGAAGGATTCGGATGAGATCTGAGAGAAGAGCTTACCTGGATCTTGTGCTCGTCGTTGTTATCGTTGGAGAGGTGCAAGTGCAAGCACAAACGTGAGAGCTAGTTCAGTGTTATCGTTCATGCCAATGTTACGATTTGTGATTCGTGCGTATATATAAGCGGTCAAAGCATAATAAATAATAGATTAAATTATTTGGTTGATCCTACAATTCATATGTTTTTAATTATTATAGTTTTAAAAGTGTTTTTTTATCTTTTAATTTTTTTATTTCTTATAATTTAAAAATATTTTTTTATCGTTATCATGTATATTTTAATTTTCTTTTAGTTTATATGATTTAAGAATAATCTTTTTAGTTTTATTATAATTTGTATTTTAATTACCTTTTATTCCTTATTAAAAAAATATATAAAAATAATTAGTAATAAATTATCAATTATTTTTTATTATAAATTATATTGTAATAAATTAATTATAAATTATTTATTAATATGTTTGTAATTAATAATATTATTTATATTTTGATGAAAATAACTAAGAAGGAATTAAAATATAAAATATAAAAATTAAAAAAATAATTTTCAAACTAAGAGAATTAAAATACAAATGATAAGAATTAACAATCACTTTCAAATTAAGAATTAAAAGAAAATTAAGATGTAAATTATAAAAATTATTTTCAATCTATATGAACTAAAAAAATAAATCATAAAACTATACGTTAAAATAAATAATTAAACCTAAATAATAAAACTGTGATTCTCCTTAAAAATATCATTAAAAAAATATTGATTCATGTTTACTTGAAAATAATAAATAAAAGGATACATTCTTATTCCCGATATTATATATTTTTTTCAATTAATGTTAACAACACAATTCCAAATTTGTTAATCCGTTACGGCAAATAGATTTTCCTAAAAAACACAAAACTGCAAATAGATACAGCGATCGTGTAAATTTTACATTATTGAATGAGAAATCATTTAAAAATAATTTATTCATTTATTATAACTTAGAATACATAATTTAGAATTGTATTTTCCTCTTTTTATTTTCAATTAGAGATATATTCGATGGGGTGAATTTTATAGGAAAGGTTCTCTGTCCTTACCAAACAATACTACTACACAACACAACGTATATTCATCACACAAATTAATTAAAAGAGGATTTAAAATGTGTTTACCTTGAAATAACCTTATTTTATCACCAGCAATGAAATAAGAGAGACACTTTCTTTATCTCAAAATAAATAATAATTACTTTACATTATTTTTTATACATTGTACGAATATTTTTAAATTTACGCAAATTTTATAAATGAAAATAAATTAAAAATTATAGCAGATATTATTTTTTGGTACATAAAGGATATTTTATTAATTATATTATATAGAAATATATTGTTTAGAATTAATTTGCAATGGCGGTTTTGAAGCAACAAATTAAAAAACCTGTGATTAGTGCCTATACTATATATATATATATATATATATAAAATAAGGTAATTAATTTTCTGATAATGAATTCAATGCAACATATATATTGCTTATTTAATTATAGCATGTTGCCTGTAAAACAGATATAAGATGGTTTGAAGATGTACATAATTTAGGTTGCTCCTAAGTAAGATTTGGCTAGACGGCCATTTGCTCCTTTAGAGAAGAAGCTACCCGGGACACGTTCATTACCTCCATTTAGTATCCTCAATATTTCTTGTACATTTCTTGAATATGAAAGTGAATCTTTATCAGCAGCAAGCACATTAATTTCCTGAAACTTTTCCCTCATAACCTTCCGATTGAGGAACTACGTACAAGACCCTCATCTTTTGTTCGTTGGTTGCCTAGCTTGTTTCTGAGGTTTGAAATGCGATTGGTGAACTCTTCCACAGTCACTTTATATGGATTCACCCGTTCATATAACATTGCTCGAACAACTGCATCTTGGCCTGCCTCTACTCCTAGAAGGCCAGCTACAAGCTGCGGCACATGCACAAATATAATTGGGTGACCCGTGTGCTTAATATATGTTGATATATGTATATGGGTGAAAATTGATAGAGGATAGCAACAAAAAAAATAGAAGGGCTAATTTTCTAATTGGTAAGATTAGGAAGGTTCATTAAAAGTTAAATATATGGACCTGTAGTTGACTAGTACTAGTACATCAGAGAACAACACTACAACAGTGTAACATCTACTTTTTAAGCCCAACGAATAAAAATAATGATCCTCAGAGGTTATATAGGAAGTGCGGCATCAGGCAGTTCAAAATCCAACAACAGGATTCCTAAATTACAATCTACAGAAGAAGGTTTCATTAATTGGTTCATCAGTCATCACCAGAAAAACCTGGTTAATCTCTTGCATTCAGCTCTTTCTTCAAAAGAAGGATTGAAATAAGCCATAATAATTTTTTGTGTTAATTGCACTTTTTACTCTAAATTTTTTAATTTTTGACAAATTTTACCTTTAAATACAAATTAATTTAGCACATGTTACATCAACTTTTTTTAAAACTTACCCCATTTTCAATTTTCAATTACCATTAATTGGTTCACCGTTTATAATTAATTTGTTTAATTAGGTTTTTATTATTAA
The DNA here is from genome assembly GCF_000004515.6 of Glycine max. Taxonomy (NCBI): domain Eukaryota; kingdom Viridiplantae; phylum Streptophyta; class Magnoliopsida; order Fabales; family Fabaceae; genus Glycine; species Glycine max. Next base: position 2,688,766 of record NC_038253.2, read on the forward strand.
CGTTCCTATTATATTTATTTATAACGTTAACTTGTCTCCCTCCAACTCTATATATATGGTTTTTCATTATGCATCGAGAAAAATCCTTCTCTCTCTTCCTTAAATTTTTTTCCCTCTGTATATGAGTTTGAGTTGTGTGTCTTACTAGTATGTTACCTCAATCAATCATTAATATGAGAGATATATATAGTACTTATTGTTAAATGTTGCCCATGACAGGCACAATATTTTGAAGATATATATAGTGTCAGAGCAGATAAACTATTAAAACATAGGAGTATTAATATAAAACTTTTTAGTATACTCTTATTTGTACATTATATTTTTACTAATTAAAATTTATTAAAAAAATAAAATTATAAGTAGACTTCATTAAATAAAAAGTAGGCAAAATTGTATTTTGGTTTTCCTACTTGTCTCCAATTTCGATTTTAGTCCCCTTTAAATTTATTCACGAATTTAGTTCCCCAATTATGTCAAATCCCTATAAATGTGGTCCACAAGCCCAAAGTTGAACATTGACTGACACAAAAAAATGTTGACTGTTTTGATTGGACAATGGATAGAAAAATGTTAGAATTGACTCTTGGACACACCTTTTCATGTCCAATTGGAACGTGACACATGACGATCAACATTTCTTTGTGACCGTCAACGTTTAAATATGGGTTTGAATATCAGATTTATAAAATTTGACATAACTAAAGGACTAAATTCGTAAATAAATTTAAAAGGAAACTAAAATTGAAATTTTTACCTAAAAAGTAAGACCTACCCATTAACTTATGCCGCATCTGTTAAGAAAGATCTAACTATACGATCATTTGCTCATCTAAGGTAGAAGTCACCAGGGACATTTTCATTACCTGATCCATCTAATATCCTCAGTATTTCCCTTGGCATCCTTGCATAAAAAGTGAATCTTGGTCAACAACAAGCACATTACCTAACACTTTACTCTCAACACCTTCCGATGGAGAAACTATAAGACCCTCACTTTTTGTTCCTTCCCTTCCTAGCTTATTTGTGAGCTCTTCAATGTGATTCGTAAACTCTGCCAGAGTGAATGGATGTTATTCATGTGTACTTGATCTTGAAGCCTTTTTTATTAGAGAATTTGGAATTTGAAACAAAAATTGGTGAATTTCATTTTAACTATCTTTAATATTAGGTGTATTAAGAATAATAATATTTGCACAGATTTATTATTTTTACTTCTAGAAGAAATGATTTTGTCTCTAACATTTTTTTTAAAAAAATGTTTATGTGTGCAGAGACGTATTCAGAGATGGAGAATGTTGTTACGGATCAATTTTGTCTCTGAAAGGCCAAATTTTTTTCACCTCTAGACAATAAAATCGGTCTCTTTCATACACAGACTATTTCCGTCATTATTAAGGTTTTTTTTGGTAGTGTCTCTTTCATATAATTTTTTTAATTATCTAATCATTTTAATGGCATCTAGAATTATACACTACAATTTATTCCTTTACCGAGCATTTTTCATGTAAAATTCGTTGTATTTACCTTTCATTATGTGCTCCTATGATATTAATTTGATAATTTTTTATTACTTAATAAAAACCTATTAATATAAAATAAACTTATTCAATATCTTAATATTAATATAACAAAAATAATTCAGTAATTATCAAGAGGATGGTGGAATTTAGAATTATTAATCCTTACTAGACTTATCTCAGACCGTCTGGGAAGAAAGAAAGAAGAATAAACTGTTTGGTCCCATCATGAAGTATTGGTGATACCTAATATACCCTCGTATGTTCAATTCGGTCGCATATTTCAGGTATATATATAACAAAAGTATATTATAAAACCTCAATTCGGCGAAAGCGGTGAAGGCCTCAAAATTTATCCACTCTCTTAATGTCCAAGCTCATCTAATAAACACCATACACATGCACCACCATATATATATAGGCCAATTTATTATACAAGCCAAGCTTCTATATATAAACATATAAACAGCAATTCATAATGCACAAATTAGGACAACCGATGTCTCTCTTAACAGATGAGTTGAAGTCCAAAGCTGAGGTTTACTATGGGGACAAAGTTTGCAGGGAGAAGTTCTCTTTGTTGCTGGCAGAAATAGGTCTACCTGATGGGTTATTAACCATTCAAGACATTGAGGAATGTGGTTATGTCAAGGAAATAGGCTTTGTTTGGCTGAAGCTCGAGAAGAAGAGAGAGCAATGGTTTGATAAAATACTTGTTTGCTATGATACAGTGGTCACTGCTTATGTGGAGCCAAACAAGATTAAGAATCTCACTGGGGTGAAGGCTAGGGACTTCTTGCTTTGGTTCACTTTGAACGAGATTTTTGTTAAGGACAATCCAGAAGCTCCTGTCATCACTTTCAAGTCTTTGGTTGGTTTGTCTATGTCTTTTCCATTGTCATTGTTTGAAGCAGGGAAAGAAGCCAATAAGGAAGAAGCAAAGGAAGAGAAGTGGTGGAGGATGATCATGTAATTAGTGCAAAAAAATAAATACAAGTATAAAGTAAAATTTTATTTGCAATTTTGTATATATGATGTTGTTCATCGGGATCTGATTATGCTCATACAATTAATGCACTTTTATATTTTTTTAATGATTTATTCGCTGTAGTTCATTAAAAAAAAATAGTGAATGTCTTTAAAATATGAAGCGGAAGAAAGAGAATATGCTATGTAATATTATTTGTTTCGTTTAGAATATGCCAAGAGGTGCTTATTGTACTCTCTTTCCAAATTCTTCACGTAATCCTCTTCGCAGAGGCGTGTGCCTTTCCTTTGCATCAATGCATGGCATACGTGAGACGAGGGAAAGGGGTAATTTAGAGTCGTGTTTCTGTTTGAAAGGAACATTTAATTTTATGATGGAGACGCTAATTAAGTCAAATGACAGGGTACATATAATTTGTGGTTCAATCTACTACTATTATCTGTCAAGCCCATGTTCAGATAGGAACACTTTTAAAAGGAGGGCCAAAAAATGCATCTCACTTTTTCTTAAATTGGAAATTTGAATTAATGCTGCTGCCTAAATATTTCAAATTTTCTTCGTTGTTATTTGTGCCATATAGTGATTTATCCCAAGCCTTCCTATTGAAGATCCTCACTTGGGCCTTAGCAGGCCGCACCAAAAAAGAGGAACCCAAATTCTTTAGAACGCCTTCATCTTTTGCAAATTGAAACAATTGACCCTCCGGCGAACCATACTTTTGAAAGGTCAATGTTAGAACTTTATTAGAGGAGCAAAGTTTTACATGATGAGGGAAAATATATATTAGGAATAGGAAGGGGGTAAAACAATGGAAAGATCTTCGTTAATAAATCATGAGGCAATTACACGATCGAGTTAACTTAGACGACTTTAAGGTATTAAGTTTGTAGGTTATTTTTATTTATATGTTGTTCAAGTTTTAAGTAATTAAGTGCGAGTTGATTGCATGGATACATTTAATTTTTGGCATTGTGTTTTTCATTTATTAATATTGATACGCATGATTATGATTCTCGTGAGAAAAATTGGCAACAAAAAATGCTGGCACAAGTGCATAGCTAGCGCTGACTATCCACGAGTAGTAGGAAGATGCTGAATGAGGGAGAGAGCTTCACTGGGCTTCTTAAGTGGCACCATGTGACCTGCTCCTCTCACTGTCACATATGTCAACCCTTCATATTCCACTATTCTTCCTCAAACCTGCATTGTTTCATTTTCACCCATTCTATCAAATTCCACAAAATCAATATACAGTATAGGGAATATATTTATTTTGGAATAGATGACTAACGCTAAAATACATGGTCCTAAAGATAAACACAGACACAGTCAATTCTAAACTATCCACCTCATTCTCGAGGCATAAGGGTACTTGTCATTGTCAAACTATGTTCATGCATATATGTGAACTTTGGTATGATGAATTATACTGATTTTACACGTGTATGTTTGTATGCATTTATTGGCTCTTGATCAACACTTCACTCACAAATATCATTTTCTTTTAAAAAACCTTACATAAAATATTATTACACCTAAATTTTTCTTTTTAGATTACAAATATATTTTATTAAAAATAATTTTATTCGAGTCAAATAAAATTATTTTGTTACAAAACCCAATTGAAGCTCTAATTGCGTGGTGCATTTTTTAGACATGTATATATAATAAAAAAAAGTGAGAAATATAAATCTTAAATATATTTTTAATTAGCACTATCAATTTTTTTTATATTCAACTTTTGTAACAGAGCATATGAGTGCGTGACCCTTTAGCCGAAAGCAAATAATTCCCTCATGTCATTCAATGCAACGTGTTTATATCTAAAGCTGAACAACCATATGCATAACTTATGAAGCATATAATCACAGAGGAATAAATGTAGTGTTCCTTTTTCTTTTCATTTTTAGGAGTTATTTTATCATTAGAGAGAGAATACAACTAAGAATACCTGTAAATCCATATCTTAAGCCCACCCTTGATGAGTTTGGTGTAGATAGGTAGGACCCAAAAACAGAGATGTTGTAAGCTTCGAATATGGAATTACTAAGCAAAGAAACACAGAAATTAATTAACATTCAATATTCATTGCTAAAAATTAAGAAAATTAATGAAGGAGCTAATTCTAGTGCTTACTTGCAAACCTTCCATGTTACGTTAACGTTAGTGCCTCTTCTGATATCTACATGAAAAATGACTGAACATCTTTTCTACTGAAATATTCTTCTGCATAATTGGAATAACAAGGGTCATAGCCCCCAAAAATTCTCATCCTCAGTCTATAATCATTTCTCTCCTGCAAGAAGCAAATTTTCTCTCAACTTAAACCACTTGATATGAAAATCAGTATGATCATCACTATAATGTGTGACATTAATTAATTATATACCTTGGTTGATGATTCAGGATTGTTACTGTTGCTATGATCAGCTATTGAGGATGTGCTGTTTAGACGACATGCCGGGGCATAAATGTTGAATATGTCAATTTCGGAGTAATCTAGGAAGACTTCGTTCATGGCCTTGTTGCATTCATTAGGCCAATCAAATTGTTTAAAATCACATAATTGTTTTGCTTTGTCGTATTGCTGGTCTGATATAACTGCGTGACTCCATGCATATTCCAGCACCCCTTTATAGTCATAGTAATCACCAGTTTCTGGGTTCCCTACCTGAATATGTGAATATATCCACTTAGAGAGCAATGAAATCATCTGGGGGTGCACTTTCCTGTATTTTTTTTTCTTTTTCCCAAAACATAGATATATTTCCTTATGTGATATTGATATTGGTGTTGTTCTCTATTCACAATTCATAAGTGGAGTTTCACTAATCCAAGTAATAAAGGTTTATATTAAAGGTCTGCATAGGTTACTGAAGTAAAAGTGTAAAACTCTGATTTTTGATTGGAGAATAATGCTAAAAACACTTGCATCTGAATTATCTTCTTTTTTTCTTCCTTTTTCTCCTTGGTTTGGGAGGATTTACTTACAATAAAACCTTTAAGATTAATAGAGGGGTATTTGTTTCTATCTTTGTTTCGATCAAAGATTAACTCTGCAAGCTGAGGGATATAGTGACCTGGAAAATATGGACATTAAAAATGTGGTTATGCTAGTAATGTAAGTGACAGAGAAATATCATTATGAAGTTAAACACTAACCACCATAGCTTTCTCCTGATATAAAAAATTCCCGAGATTTGAACTGTGGGAATCTTTGTAGCCAATTCACCAAGAAATTGTAGGTATCCTCAGCTGATTGAAGTAGCTTGTCAACAAATATGGCAACTTAAAATAATCAACAAGATCAGACAAATTTATCTTCTGTAAAGGAAACTCACCCACAAAATTATCCTCTAATATGGTGAAATCAGAAGATGTGTTAGTATAAAAAAATCCAACTCCAACAGGGGACTCCACAAATAACAAATTTGCTTCGGCAAGGGGTTTCAAATTTCCAAGTAAGCAAAATAAATCAGCATTCTTTCCTCTCTTTTATTTTATTTTATTATAGCAGTACTTATTAGCACAGTAATAATTGTTTGTATACCAACGAGATAGTGAAAGGCACAAAATTCGAAGATGGAAATAATATAGATATGCATAAACCTTGATTCCAGGAGTAGGTGTTGAAATGTAGTCCTTCCCCATTTTTTGTTGACTATAAGAGGTCCAATCTCAACAACTGCACCAGACCCAATGGAGGAGCATCCGGGTCCTTCCAAACAAACCAATCAAATGAAATGGCATCAATACAATAAGATATCTAACTATAACCTTAAAGGAAAAATTAAAAATTAAGTAATAATATGAAGATGGAGGTTGACATGTGACAAGCTTGATAACAAAAAAATCAGAGACCTCCATTGAGCCAGAGAAGGAGAGGCTTCTTGGATGGTTCAGATTGAGCTTCAAATAACCAGTAGAAAAGGGTCCTCCCATGGTTTTCATTGACAGTGATGTAACCTGAAAAGTGTGATACTGAGGGGCTTGAAGGTTGGCCAGGAAGATCAATTATTCTATCAGATTCATATGTTTCCACATTTATTGCAGATGCTTTAATGAACAAAGTACTTAAAAGAAAGAAACATAGGAACTGGAGACACAAAATAACATTCATGTTCGTGTTCATAACTGCTACTAAAATAAATCGACCTCTTTGGTCAAAACACTATTTGATTAGTTACTCTTATAGTTCTAACAATGGTGACTGCGAGAATTGAGATCAATTGGAATTGTTGGAAATGGCCAATAATGTACACTTGGAAGCCTTGCCCACACGAGCCCATCAATTCATTAAGTTGTTTGACCTCAATGGCACCATGATGATGCATGTCACTGTTCTTTTTATCAATATGGCTAAGTTTATTGTCATTTCTCACTCTAGCTCTTCCGGTGTCAGGCATAGTGGTGGTGGTCCCTTATTATGATCAACTAGAATATATCATATAATGCTTTTGAGCTTATCTTTATAAAAGAGTGTAAAGGCAAACTTATTATTCGAAGCCGAGAATTCACTGCATCTTTTGATTGACTCACTTGTATTTTTTTTGTTAACTTCATCAAAATGCTCTTTCAAATTAGAGAAATACTTATTCTAAAGGTGTTTAGTCAAATGTTAGTTTGTAAATTTTGTAAAAAATATCTAGAAGATTTTGTACAGTCTTTTCTCTTTTCTTCATTTTTACATACAAAGTTTTGTTACCTAAATATATACAACATGATAGTACCATAATATTAGATTTATCATGCGCAGTTTTGTTAATTATAAATTAAATAAATAAAAAAAATTGGACTAACAAGGTTAACTCAACTTAATCTAGATCATTAAAATTTTGAATTGGGCTGGACCAAAAAAGGTTTGGGCTTAAATTTTGAATGTCAAGCCCATTCATTGAGTTAATTAATTAGGCCAATCCATTGAACTTGGCCTATTTTAAATCTCCGAAGGTGCAATTTTGCATTGTGAAACATGTTATTTATTATTATGATATTCATTTATTTGCCTTATAGAGATAGCTTTCAAGTGTAATTATCCAACAATGGTTTTGAAAACTTTTTAAACTTATTATAAAAGACAGATGCAATAGTTTTTTAATTACTTGGCCTTCATCAAAACCTTTTCTTATTCGGTGGTCACATCCTTCATTTTTACTTGGCTCTTTATTGTTTGGTATTCATCAAAACTTCACGCACAAAGGTCGTATTCTATACTAGTGCAAAGTGATGTATTTACTTTTGCAATAGGCTGTATCTACTGCAAAAACAGTAAGTGTGTTGGATGTCAAATGCATATCATATACAACATCTCCCTTTTCATAACACGATCTCTCTAATCAGGCTATTAATTGAAATTAATAAAATTTAGTTTTAAAATATTAATTTATTATGTAATAAAACAAATTCAACGGATTAGATTCTTGCTGTTCCACTACTAATTCTAAAGGATCAAAATCCATGGTAAAGAATAAAGAATGATGTATGAACATCCTCAGTTCCTCACATCACAGTATCACATGCTATTTGATACTTGGAGAGAAAAGAAAAATGCAGGTATAATAAATGATATAATTTAATGAGAAGAGTCAAATGAATGTTTGTAGTTAAGGGATGTCTACATGTCATTGTTATTCATTTATTTATATTGATCATACACGGGTTTTCATTCTTGAGAGAAAAATTGCCAACCCAAAATACTGGCACAATTGTACATATATTACGATGATTATCCATGAGTAGTAGGAAGATGTTGCCCAGTTAAGAAAGAATGAATTAGAGAGAGAGCTTCACTAGGCTTGTTCAGTGGCACCAAGTGACCTGCTCCTCTCACTGTCACATATGTCAACCCTTCATATTCAACTATCCTTCCTCCAACCTGGTTAGAGTGCAAGGAATACGTGAGTAATGCTACTTACTTAGACCAATGTAAATAGGGTAAAGAAAAAACAGTGAATTCTATTCCAAGTATCCACATCTCACTCTTGAGTCATGAGGAATAATACATAAGGTTACCTCTCAAACTATGTTCAATTTGGTACGATGAATTTCACTGGTTCTAGTACACGTGTATGTTTGTATGCATGTAATGACTTGATCAACAACAATTCACAAATATAATTTTCTTTCAATAGAAAGTACATAAAAGATTATTATACCCTGAGATATTAAATATATTAACGTACTTACAAAATAAGATTATAACTTTCAAAAGTAAATTATGTTATAATTATTAAAAAACGGTTCTTAAATCAGGAAGATTAACGGCATGAACCTGATTATCATGGTACCAAGTTCGCCACCTAGACTTTAAAGGTAATCCCAGAGCCTCAACGCAATATCGTGTTCCTATCACCGGCACTCTTCCATCTGCGTCTCCACTGTACCAAGAACAAAATTAATTAAAAAATAAATAAAACACGAAATTGAAATAACCAGAAATTCTATCTTTAAGTTTGTGATGTACTGTACTATTCTTTTTAGATGCGAGTAAAAACTCTTTATGGCCAACTAATGGAAACAGAGCCTAATTAATGCGAGTCATGATATAAGAATGATGATTCGAAAAAGGAAATCACGGTAAAGGGCATAATCCCTACATACAGGGCACATGAGTACGTGACACTTTCGCCGAAAGCAAGCTGTATTCCCTCATGTCATTTAATGCACATTCTTTATATCTTAAAGCTAAACAACCATATGTATCAGTTATGAAAATTATTAGATGGTGGGAATTATTATGATGTCAATTAATTTTTATATGATATAATGGAATTTGTTGGGGACTACACTTTAACCAAAAAATTTGACTTTATATATAAATTAAAAAACTTCAATACATATTACATAGAAATTAGACAGAACCATAAACACGATAGTATATAATAATCTAATAACTTCTTTGTGCATTGACTATTATCCATTTGAGAAGTTATTTTTATAATTATTAGTTAAAAGAGAAAGAGAGAGCATATCCAAAAATACCTATAAATCCATATCTTAAGGCCACCTTTGATGAGTTTAGTGTAGACAGGTAGGACCGAGAAAACAGAGAAGTTGTAAGTCCTCAATATGGAATTACTAAGAAATGAAACACGAAAATTAATGTTCAATGTTCATTAGTAAAAATTAAGAAAGAGCATTGAAGGAGCAAATTCTAGTGCTTACTTGCAAACCTTCCATGCTACGTTAGTGTCTCTTTTAGTATCTGCATGAAAAGATGACTGAACATCTTTTCTATTGAAGTATTCTTCTACATAATTGGAATAACAAGGGTCATAGCCCCCAAAAATTCTCATCCTCTTTAGTCTATAATCATTTCTCTCCTGCAAGAAGCAAATTTTCCATCAACTTAAACCACTTAAAATGCAAATTAATTAGTGATTATAATTTAGAATCTAAAAATTTGTGACAGTAGTTATCTACCTTAGTAAATGATTCAGGGCCGTTACCGTTGCTATCATCAGCTATTGAGGATGTGCTGTTTAGAAGACATGACGGGGCATAAATGTTGTATATGTCAATTTCTGAGTAATCTTGGAAGACTTCGTTCATGGCCTTGTTGCATTCATTTGACCAATCAAATTGTTTAAAATCACATACTTGTTTTGCTTTGTCGTATTGCTGGTCTGATATAACCGCATGGCTCCATGCATATTCAAGAAGGCCTTTATAGTCATAGTAATCATCAGTTTCTGGGTTCCCTACCTGAAGATTTGAATATATCCATTTAGAAGGCAATGAAATCATCTGGGGTGCATGTTCTCCTATAATTTTTAGTTTTGGACAAAATGTGTGTTATTCTCTAATCATAAGTGAAGTTTCACCTCGAAAACCGACGATATAAAGATTTGTGTTAAAGGTCAACATTTTTCTAAGATAAAACTTTGATTTTTTATTAGAGAATAAAGCCAAAAACATGTGAAGAACTACATCTAAATTTTATCCTCTTTTTTTCCCTTCCTAATTAGAGAGTGTTTACTTACAATAAAACCTTTAAGATTAATAAAGGGGTATTTGCTCCCATCTTTGTTTCGATCAAAGATTAACTCTGCAAGCTGAGGGATATAGTGACCTGGAAAATAAGGACAATGAAAATGTGGTTATGCCAGTAATATACTATGTGACAGAGATATATCATAGTGAAGTTAAATACTAACCACCATAGCTTTCTCCTGATATAAAAAAGTCCCGGGATTTGAACTGTGGGAATCTTTGTAGCCAATTCACCAAGAAAATGTAGGCATCCTCAGCTGATTCAAGTAGTTTGTCAAATATGGCCACTTTAATCATTCAACAAAATCAGAAAAATTTATCTTCTGTAAAGGAAACTCACCCACAAAATTATCCTCTAATTTGGTGAGATCAGAAGATGTATTAGTATAAGAAAATCCAACTCCCACAGGTGACTCCACAAATAACAAATTTGCTTCTGCAAGGTTTTCAAATTTTCAAGCAAAATAAATCCTCAATCTCTCCCCTTCTTAATACTTATTAGCACAGTAATAACATGAACTGTATATAACAATTGATTGTCAAAAAAGGAACATACTACAAAGTCCAAAGATGGAAATAATATACAAATGTACTATGTACAAACCTTGATTCCAGGAGTGTGTGTTGAAATGTAGTCCTTCCCCATTTTTGTTGACTATAAGAGGTCCAATCTCAACAACTCCACCATACCCAATAGAGGAGCATCCGGGTCCTTCCAAGCAAACAAATTAATCAAATGAAATGATATCAATATAATAAGATCTCTAATCTAGCTATAACCTTAGTTGTAAAGTGGAAAACTATGTAATAATATGAGAATGGTGGTTGACGTGTGACAAGCTTGATAGCAAACAATCACATACCTCCATTGAGCCAGAGAAGGAGAGGCTTCTTGGATGGTTCAGATTGAGCTTCAAAGAACCAGTAGAAAAGGGCCCTTCCATGGTTTTCATTGACAGTGATGTAACCTGAAAAGTGTGAGACTGATGGGCTTGAAGGTTGGCCAGGAAGATCAATTATTCTATCAGATTCATATGTTTCCACATTTATTGCAGATGCTTTAATGAACAAAGTACTTAAAAGAAAGAAACATAGGAACTGGAGGCACAGAATAACATTCATTTTCATATTCATAACTGCTACTAAAATCGACCTCTTTGGCCAAAACCATTGGGTTGATTACTCATATAACATCAGTGACTGTGAGATCACTTGGGGTTGTTGGAAAAGACAAATATATGGTACACATGGAACCGGCCTTGCCCACAAAAGCCCACCATAAGTTGTTTGACTTCAATGGGCACCATGATGCATGTCACTATTAATTATTTTTATCAATATGGCCAAGTTTATTGCCACTAATTTCTTATGAATGTAGCTAAGTTTTTTTGTCACTACTCACTAACCCTTCCTGTCACTACATCGTGGTAGTCCCAAATCTTGACCGACTACACTATGTCACATCAATACTCTACTCGAAAATTCACTGAATCTTTTGGACTGACTCACTTGTTTTTTTGCTAAATTCATCAGAATTCTCTTCCAAAGGTGAAATATTTACTAAGGGTTAACAATTATATACTTACGTAATTATTATGCAATATAATATAGGTAAGGGCTAACAATTATCTTTAAGATATTAGTCAAAAAACGTAAATCTAATGAAAGAAGTGTTTATTATTTAAAAATAAAAATTATTCAATAATTTTAGCAATAAAAATATTTAATATATTTACTTATTTATTTATTCTTAATCAGTGTTTTTAGGACACTTATTAATAAAATTACTTAAAATACAATGAGCTTGTAAGTTTATTTATATATTTTAAAAATACTTAAATGCAAACTTTAACTATTTTTTATTTTAAATTCTTGATAAATTATATATTTTTAAATAATTATTCTTTCAATTTATACAATTAGCAATACTTGAATTTATTTAACGTTTACTTTTATAAATTAAATTAGAAAAATATTAATAATTCACTCTCAGACTATTTTTTAATACACTTTCTATTATTATAAATTAAATTTATTGTCATGAATAACTAGAATTTCATACAAAAAAAAAAACTAGAATTTCCTTTCCCTTATGTACAATCAGGACAAGCATCATTGGACATTACAGGCATGAATATAGACATCACGGATGAACAGACAACTTAAATCTGGAAAATCTTTCATATATTTATGTATTATATATTATCTGAATAATGCAGCAAAACTGGAATACATGTTATACAAAGGTGATAACTAATGCGGCTCCGACTGTGAGACAATGCAATTCTCGTCCATTTCCAAGAAGCGGGAAATTCCCTGATCTTGATCTTTCTCTTCAATAAGGAGACGAGATTTGTATAATATACTGATACTGATATGCCATGACCAGTATGAATTGGGAAAACTTAGATGCAAAATATCTCACTCCATAGAAAATAGGAGATCAAGGTTCCTTAGGGAGAAAAAAAGAAAGAAAAAAGGGAAGGCTCTTGCTTACATAAAGTGGTGATCAGCGATTTACATTCTTTGTGTATGTCCAGGGTATACAATACATGACATTCCGCTAACAGGGACAGGCATCACATATTACCGTCCAGTGATTATATTAATACGTTGACTTCTTGGTAAAAATGAGACAAATAAGCTTTACAACAAGAATGCACCATAATACACCCAGTACAATATTACACATATAATGAAAGTTAGACAGATGTGTCTGGGGTTGAATATTGAAATGGAAAGTGCTCATCACTCAAAAATATAGAATCTGGGACAAGACAAATCAATTGCTAAGTTTCAAGAGGCTGGAGAATCAATTTGGCATTCTTCTTTTGAGATTTTGGTTTCCTTTTAAGGGAGAAGAGGGAGAATGGTCGAAAAATGGATCTTGAGAAGCGGCTCAAGGGATCCTGGAGTCCATCCATCTGATAATGACCAAACCGCCAATCTCGTTCTATATAAGGTCGCTGTTCAGGTTTGTCAAGTCCACCTGTGATGAGAGCCAAGAAGACTTGTTAGACACTTATTCATATAACTCCCATATAGAACTAAAGTCATTGAAGAATGAATATAATGCAGTAGTATTAAATAGTCAACTTAAACTTGATATAACTATTTGTCCGCAGTTAAAAGTTAAAACAGGATCCAAAAATGTTTGTCTTCAGTTTCGCATGGTGCTGATATAACTATCATAAATTTAAATGAATAAATTGATATAAAGTTGTACAGTAAAAACAATCAGTGCATTCAAAAAATATATGTTAAAATAAGAAGGGTGGGAAAAAACATAAAATCCAGAAGAAACACACAGTCCCACTAATCAATAGAGACACGGATTGGTAGTTGAAATTTTGAGTAAATAATTACCTGCATACATTAAACGGTGTTTATCCACAGCCCGATAAAATGGTCTTGTTTTCTTCTCTTTTGCAACTCTTTGAAGTTCATCCCATGCTCTTTCACGATCTTCATGTGTAACTTTGCCTGTATTCACAATCTGCAATCAAGAGTTCATGGAAAGTGTCATAAAAAATTAGACAGAGCAAATGACATGGAAAAGCAAATATAGACAGAAAATTCGAACCTTAGAAAATAGATGGTAAGAGGGGCGAGGGGTCCGTGCAAGATTATTTGCCCGGTCAACCGCAACAAGTCCAAACTTGGGACCATATCCATCAGCCCACTCCCAGTTATCAGAAATAGTCCAGAACAGGTAACCAAGTACACGCACACCCTGTACAAAAATTGCATGAAACCTAACATGAAATTGGTGTTTATGAAAGAAAAACTTAATTTTAAGCAAATAAAAATTTAATTCATAATCAAAACCATGATCATGGCAGCATAAATAGCAAGCAAATGCTCCAAGAGATATGGCCGGCGAATCAAATCTGTCTCATCTGAAACCCCATTTTCAGTAATGATGAAGGGAATATTTAGATGTTTGTATCTTTCATGGTATTGAAGCAGCATGCGGTATAAGCCATCAGGGTATACCCCACGACCAGATTCACTGTACTCATCATTTTCCACCAGCTTCAGGCCTGCACCTGAAACCACTTCCTGAAATAAATGTCAGAATTGTCATGTGAGTATGCCAGATATCATGCACAGTGCACTTTCAAGGTTAATAAAGCAAACCTGCCCATAGTAGTTTATGCCTATATAGTCCAGCTTCTCAGATATTTCATCAATGTATGGGAAGAGAGTCAATGAATTAGCCAGTGAAACAGCAGCAATATCAAACAAACCATAGGGTCGCATAAATGACACATGGTGTGCTACACCGACTATTGAATTTAATGGGTTACTGCCAATTGCCAAAAAGATAAGTTCAGATAATTACAAATATAAAATTAGAAAAGAGCGTAAGTTATCAACTGCAAATGTTTAGCCTTATAAATGTGAAGGGAAAAGAAAGCATAAAACAAATTATTGCACTTGAAAGATATGGTAACAGAGAATGGACATAGAAAGAAGCTAAGAAATAAAAGCCAATACAAATAAGCAAGGAAAAGAGGATAAATATCATAAAAACATTGTTGAATGTAAAAATAATTTTTAAGTTCCATAATCAGGTCTCTCATTATCTATATGCCCAATATAAACTTGCAACAAATCTGAAGCTTCTTTGAGAAAGAAATACCTTAGTCCATGGATGTAGTCGTATGCCTTTGAGTGTGCAATAGACATCCAGTGCATGGCCTGCTGGAAAACACCAGTTGGAAGTGCAGAAGTAGCAGCCTCAAGCATATCAGGATGACCACCAGGCCAAGCTCCAGCACAATAAGTAAGCATACAGAAGACATGGGGCTCATTAAATGTTACCCAGTAGTCTACCAAATCTGAGACACTGTCTACAACAAGCCTGTATGGAAAGGGAGGATATGATTAAGAGCTTCATGAATATACTATCACAAGATGAGTAACTCAATAGGATTAGACAATAATGTGAGCTAAACAACAAGAAAATTGATATTCATCAAAAGAAAAAATCGTATATAGAAGCAGGAATTTCAATCTCTAAACTGTCCCAAACATGTTAAAAAAGACATGCATGGAATTAGTAGTCATTGGTGAAGAGACAGAAGAATGGTTAGATGTGACATAGAAAACTCAAACTATAATACTATAATAGAGTCAAGATGGAGAATTCACAGAGGAAGACATTTCATCACTGAACTATGAGCTTTCCATTTAACTTTCAAATGATTTGCTTAGTACTTAGCATGGTTTCATTGCTGTTTTGATTAGAAAAAAGAAAATCACATTTATTTTTTGGTACATGAACATGTAGTTCCATGAATTTGTTAAGAATGAACCTAAAGTTTTACATAGTCCACCTGGTGGTATATTTGATTCAGCACTCTCTATTCCACTAAGTCTGGCATCTTGCTTCACCATCTTGGCTGATTAGAAACTTCTCATTGCTTAATCTGCACTACCAAATTGTTGCTATCGTACTGTGATATTCAATGAACCCAACCTATTCAATTCAATTCTGTTTTAAACAATACTATTCTGTTTAAATCATTGAATGAAGTATTTGTTTATCAGCATATAGTAAAAAAAATTATCTTAAAGGAAACGGGTATGCCGTGACAGGTTAATATAACAGTCTACAAATGAACAAAGACTCAAACACATGAAAATGTAATTTTGCAGTAATTAATCCAGCACCATAATTCCACTTCATTCATTTACAAGTTACAACCATAGGCTAGCACAGGGTAACAGCTAATCTCACTTGAAACTTGTGAGTCATCCACAGCAAGTAGAGTAATAATAGGCCATAGCATACAGACAACAGACACTAAATGAAAAACTAACCTGGTAAAGTCCATGAAATAATCCACTGTCTTTTCCAGCTTCCAACCTCCATACTCACCAGCCCAGGGTGGAAGCGAGTGATGAAAAAGAGTGAGCATCACTTTCATTCCATACGATCGAACCCTATTGATAATCCACTTATACCGTTCCAATGCAGCATAGTTAACCTAAGCAAGAACAACAGGTGAGTTACTCATAGTTCAAATTGGTTGATAAGGTTCAACTTCAACATAAAACAGAAAATTGAAAAACATATGCATAAGCTCCATTAGAGAAGCTATTGACTGACATAAACTTAACCATGAATGGCACCGTAATTCATCATCATATGGAAGGTCAGCATCCGACTTACAGATTGATTAAGGCTGCTTACTGGCTCCACTGGCATGATTCTTGTCCAATCTATTCCCATGCGAAAAACTGTAACACCAGTATCCTTGGCCAACTTTATTTCTGTTTCAGGATCAGACCAAAACCTTAACCTCTCCTCCCTGAAAATCAGGCATTTTTTAAAATTCTAATTAGCCATAAAACTACACTTTTTTTGGAAGAGGGGAGGGTAAAACTTACAATTTTGAATTAAGAGTTACATAATGTTTACAAAAGAAGTTTAATAGGCATCGGTGTAACTTTTTACACAACTAATCATAATTCACTATTAATATAACTCTTTAAGTAATTATAATAGTCAATAAACTTATCATACATAAAGCAGTTTGTAATAGGATGACAGTGTAATACATGTATTATTTGTTATTATAAAAATTATTGGAAGGTTTCCTTTCATAATAACCTATGATTTTATTCCTTTCATTCTAAAAATTAATTAAAGAATATATGCATGAAATGAAAAAAATAACACTCCCTTCCATTTCCTCCAAACCTAACAAACCCTGGAAGTCTAAAAGATCCATCTCTTGCTGCAATTAACATGAAAATAAAATTATCCCAGGGCTTACGGGCATGGAACATTATGCCAAGCAGTTACATTAGGACGGGCTTCTTCTTCTCTTTCTTTCCCTTCCACTTCCATATACTTCTCAATTCCCCTGATCATGGCCTCCATCGCCACCTTGAGAGGCTTCCTGCTCCTCGGAGATGTTATGGCCGGCTGGGAACCACCATCGCCAGAAGCAGAACCAATCACAGCATCCACTC
Source organism: Glycine max (assembly GCF_000004515.6). Lineage (NCBI taxonomy): Eukaryota > Viridiplantae > Streptophyta > Magnoliopsida > Fabales > Fabaceae > Glycine > Glycine max. The sequence continues at coordinate 2,706,253 of NC_038253.2, forward strand.
TCTGCTTCCCCTCAGAGTCACCACCACCTTCACCACTCTTTTTCTCAGCAAACTGGATCCAAGCATCATCAAGCCTGTCCTCAACATGTGCTGGCGCTGTCGCCAAACCAAAGAAAAACCCATCTTCCCCTTCTGCAACAAATAAAATAAATAAAAAATAAAAACCGTATCCTCAACCACATGCTTTCAAACAAACAATTAAAGTGTTCAATTTTATTACACCTTAAAAATATACACTCTCCTGAGATTTTAAATTGCAGTTACAAACTTACAGTAACAATTTCATTGCAATCCTTGATATTGCAGGAAATTATGGCTGTCACAGCTGCAATTGCGTTACTTGGCAGTTCCCAAAATTATCTAAATATGAATTTTATTTACAATGATTCGATGACATTATTTAGGGCAATTTAATTAAATTCATAATTAATACAACATTTGCCGATAAAAAAACAAAAAAAAAAAGGACATAAACCTGAAATGTTATACACGCTAGGTCGTTACTGTTATTTACGCATAATAGATATAACGAAATTGAGAACAAAGGTTTTTGAATGGGAAAACACATTACTTGTAGAAGAGATAGTGTTTAATTGCAAATTACCAGCGACGTTAAAGTGTGCGAGAGTGTCTTGGGATTCATCGATGGGAGAGCGGAAACCGCGAAGGTTCTTCTTGCGAAAGCGGGAGTAGGAGAAGGCGTTGGCGGCGACGGTGAGAGTGAATAGAGCTCCGGCGAGCTTCGTGGCAGTGAGGAAGAGTCCGACCACCGTCATCGAAATGCGTGTTGCTAACTAACTTTGGAAGCCATAGAAACAGAAGAAAGAACAGTTCAAGTGCACACGTCACTTCACCCAACCAAATCCTAAACCAAAACTAACTCAACTTAACAACACGTGAACGTGAACGCTTCCTTCACCGGCATTTTCTGAACTCAGTGAACTGAGAGTGAGACTTCTATCCACGTGGCGCGTAGCACTTAAATGGAGTTTCTCTAGCTAGATAGTATATTTTTTATTAGGATAACGTTACTGGCTCACTAGTACTATGTTACTGTTCTTTTTAGTTCACTACTTTGATCTTTGAATATGTAACTAACTTTCCACTCGATTATAATAAATCAAATTTCAAGGAAAATTTACTGATTCTTCTCAAAACATTTTAACCATATGTACTTTGTACCTTGAAAATGTCTAAGAATATTCAAGTTTCCCGAATTCTGAATCAAATCTCCATTAGATGATTTTAACTATGATAAATTGTACATCAATCATATGTGTAAACAATTCGAGTAATGTTAAAATAAACTTATATGTTAATCTTTCGTAATAGTAGAATTTAAATAAAGAGATTTAGAAACAGAAACTCAGTTTCTTTGTAAGTGTTTCTTTCCGAGAAAAGTGATAAATTATCTTTAAACATAATTAAGTAAAGTGTCATAACTCGTAAAAAGAAAGCAACATGGAAAATTTAAAACAAAAAATCAAATATGTTCCTTAATTTAGAGCACGCTCATAAATTATGTTTGTAGGTTTAAGAAAGTCTATTGTCTATTACACCACGGACATCTCTTGCCCCACCACCATCATCCAAACATTACAAGCAAGGTTGTAAACTCTAACAAAAAACACTAATGCGAAAAACAAAAAGGACCTATGAATATAATCCCCGAAAGATTTGATTAACTCAATTCTATGTGTCTTTTTTCATAATGCTCAAAGTAGAAAATAAAAATATGAAATTGTCGAGGAAATTATCAAGATCAGATGTGTGCAAAAGTTGCATTGTATGTACATGTTGGTAACCTAGATCTACAAGGGGTGACGAAGAGGAAATTTGAAAAACAAAAGGAGGAAAAAGAGGCCTCAAAGAACGTGTCTTTTTCTTTTCATGTTGTGTTTTATGTTAGTTGCGTATTACAATAACATGTTAGGGTTTTTTATTGTTTCATGACAGTCATGAGATTTCAAATTAAGCTTTTACACAAATTGTTTAAACAAAAGGAGGAATGAGGCTTTTTAAGACGCCGGCGACGGTGGAGGATGGCATAGTGGTGGTGATGGCCAGGGTTGTGCAGGGGAGGGAAGGTGGTGCTGACTGAAGGGTAAATTTGTCCTTTAATTATTATTGTGGGTGCAGGGAGCAAAAAAGAAGATGCAGGGAGTAAAAGCCTAGAACAACCGGTGGATTCCCTTGGGTCAATTAGAACTGTGGGGTATGATAAGGCCCAATGGCAAAAGGAAGAGTTTTTGTGCCCTTTCCTTCTTCTTACAATCAGAAACTCTGAATCAGACAGCGTCGGGTTTGGGAATTAACTCCGTCCGACACCGTTCACGGCGACTCCGGGCACCGTTGGGTTTCAACTGCTTCTTGTTTTTGAACCGGTGCAGTAGAGAGAGGCATGGGTGACAAAGAGGAAGAGTCGGCAATGCCAAGGGACGCAAAGATTGTGAAGTCTTTGCTGAAATCAATGGGCGTGGAGGACTACGAACCTCGCGTCATTCACAAGTTTCTTGAGCTTTGGTATCGCTACGTCGTCGATGTCTTAACCGACGCACAAGTCTATTCAGAGCATGCTGGAAAACCTGCAATTGACTGTGACGACGTTAAGCTTGCGATTCAGTCCAAGGTCAACTTCAGCTTCTCGCAACCACCCCCTCGTGAGGTAATATTATTTCATTCATTCATAATTCATCATTTATGATTTATTCATCTTCCTTTTAAAAAATTATTTTGGCATAAAAAATTCAGTGATATGTAAGAATATAATGACTTTTAAGATTTTAAAGACTTTCATACTTAGAATTTTGTAGTTCAAATTTTAATGGATTTACAAAATATGATTTAAAAGAATGTTATGGATTTTTAAGATTTTAAAGAATTATGTGAATTTTTAAAAAATATTTAAAATTATTGATAAAGATTCATGAATTTTGCCTATTAATATTTTAAATAAAACTTATATTTTACGAAGAACCCTAAACCTATTACATAACAAATTAATTTCCCCTAACATATTTATAAATATAATATAAATATAATAGGTTTATTTTTCTTCAATCAATCATTTTAATAGTATAAAAATTATATATTATGATATTTGTCATTAGTATAGATAAGTCATTCTCACAATAACAATCTCACCAAATAAAAAACATGTCTAATTATTGTTTCAAACCTGATTTATATATTTATTCATTTATACATGAGTCAACTTCTTGTATTCATTAAAACTATATATTTTTCAAGTTCATTTATAAATATGTAGTCAAGATATCAGGACATGTTGACCATTCGTTGAAAAAGTAAAAAAAAAATTATGAATGCCTATCGCATTCAATAAAAAGACAAGGAATTATGTATGATGGAAAAAGAAAAACATGTCAATTTGTAGGAAAAGAAAAAGTCTCCTCAAAGGTTTGGGTCAGATTATTTAATGTGTATTTTTTACTAAAAAGTTTCATGAAATCCATTAAAATTCATCCTAAAAAAGAATCCATCAAAATTTATATACTTTTGAATATCATAAGATTTTTTTAAATTGTAAAAAATCTTAATTATATATCAATGGACTTTATTGAATTTTTAAAAAAAATCTTAATAGTCTTGATTGAATATCACAAGATTTATTTTTATTATTTAAAAATCTTTTTTTACATAATAAATTTCTTTTAAGATCCTAATTGAGTACACCCTCCAATATTTACAAGTGTTGCATGAGCTATATTTAACACTTTCCCTCAAAGCTGGAGCATATATAGAATTACGTGCACCGAGCTTGTTACAAATGGGAGAAAAGGGATTTGTTATTAGACATTGTAACTGATGCACCAGAATCAAAAATCCATGATCTAAGTAAGAGAAGGGATTAAGACACAAAAGTCACACTACCCATGTTAGCAACAGAAGCAACTGAGGTGAAGAATTGATACTATTAGTTCATTTATGTCTTATTTACCTCCTGGCTTTTTTTTATGGAAAACTGAGTGATCAGGCATTGATCACTGTTCAAGCCTCAAGGGCCTCATGGCTCTGGTACACTCCCTAATTTCTTGCATTTTCAGGAACACTAGACCGGCCTATGACCTCTCACCATACATGTTTCTCAACTATAGAACCTATAGATAGCCAAGAGTTATACCAAAGAGATGTATTAGCTCCATTGCCAATGTCATGTATAATGTATCTTAGAGCCAACTCTCTCACATGTAAAAGTTTACGACAAATCCTGCTACCATTATTTGCTGGTTTAATACACCAACAAAATCTATTTTTGAGAAGCATTGTATGTAGAATACATACCTTGACTGAAGGGCTTTTGCAGCCAGAACCCAGACATGTTTCAATATAGCAGCTTTATTCCACTCCACTGATGAATCCCGGCAAATTTTCAACCAACATTTCCTTTGAGCTTATATCAGAACCAGACCATAAAAACCATCTACAGATCTCATTGATTGTCTTCAAATCAAAACCTGCACTGGCAGTAAGATAAGAACACTGTACTCCAGTAAACTTGATTGCTAAATAGGGCACTCTGACTGACCAAGTTTGCATGAAACCATGAATGAATCTACTTCAGTCTGCCCAAGTTTGTGCAAGAACAAGTTTTCAAGCGAGTTAACTCATTTTCCTTGCCTAGAATTGTAAATATGTACAATTATATAAGTTGAATTTGACAACCATGGTACAAGAACCTGTGCTATATAGTTTTAATAAATTTGCTTTTTAAATTATCAAATCGGATTAAGTAATAAATTTCATGTAAATTATTCTTGTCTCTTCTCTTTTGTGGGCTCTAGCTTTCTAGGCCCCCACCTTTCTGTATTGCAGTTTCATTACTGGCTTGCAGAAATTAATCTGTGCTAATTATTAATTGACAGTTGTTTTGGAAGTTATGGGTGAGACAGCCATTTGGTGGGACGAGATCACATACATTCTAAATTATTTAGAAAGTAGAAATGTTTTGCTGAGATTCATTTTGTTAGATACCATATCATGAGCTATAATCTGGAAATATTTGCTTGTGTGAAAGGATCCCTGTCTCTTTGGTGACCCAATACCATCTACTATTTTCCTTGAAGCAATAATATGTCCCCTTGAAAGATAATATGTTTAATGTAATCACTTGCCAGGTGCTTCTGGAGTTGGCTCAAAACCGCAACAAGATACCATTGCCAAAGACTATAGCAGGACCTGGTATCCCACTTCCACCTGATCAGGACACATTAATCAGTCCAAACTACCAGTTTGCAATTCCTAACAAAAGGCCTGCCCAACCTTTAGAAGAAACAGAGGATGAAGAAGCTACCATTCCCAATCCCTCTCAGGAACAGAAGGTAGACACGCAGCCGAATCCCCATCAGAGAGTGTCATTTCCCCTGCCCAAACGCCAAAAGGATTAATTTGAAGTCCCATCTGTCACAAATGTTTCTGTCTAGCTCTTGTGTAATTGTTGTACAACAGCGTTAACTACTAAAATCTATATAAAATGTAGCATGCTTGTTTTATTGTGTAAAATACTAAAATCCACTAGGTTCTGGCATTGAAATGAAATGGTTTCCAAACGCCGCAAGGTCAGAATATGTGCTTCGTTTCAAAGTCCTTTTGAGCAGGATCTTCAACGGATTTATATATCATCTGTGGTTGGTTTCGACTTTCGAGCCTTGCAAGTTCTGAAAGAAATTCAATTTTATTTTGAGTATTTCTAACGAGTTGGAAGTTTTTTACTGGATTCTGTTGTTTGTCTAAAGAAAACTTGAGCTGTGCATATAAGTACAGTTAAAAAGTTTCATGTTAATTTATAGAGACAATCATTAAATCTTGAAAGTAGTCGAAACATATTGTCAAGGTCTTGAAAATGTTACTTACCAAGAATTCTAACTGTGAAAGAGTTTGATCAATCAAAATATTGAGTCATCAAGAAATAGACAATCAGAAGCATTACAATACATACTAGGTTGAAATGTGAGATGCTTTTGCTTTGACCCTAAGTTTTCCTAAGCTATTGAAATTTCATGTTCCTGTCCCTCGTGTTGTTTTTCCCTGCATATACAAATCTAACCAGAGTTTTCAAACCCCCAAAAAATCTGGAATTAGAATTTCTTTTTTAAAAAATTATAAATTAATTATTTGGTTCTCAATTTAAAAACTAAAACTTATTCTTATGAAATATGGGATATGGACTTCTTTTTTATAAAGAATGAAATATGGACTTTGGAGTAGGCTTTCTAGGACGTAATACTATAATAGGCTCTGTGTTAAAATATCAGCAGTGATACTTATTCTTAACATCTCCACTTGAGTTGGGCTGCGTGGACTTCTTGTATGATATGTTCACATGTACCTCCTCTTAGCAATTCTAAATACTATTTGTATAAAGCTTTACAAAGGCATTCATACTGATTCTTTCATATTAGACCAAAACATAAAATAGGAAAAAATTACTCTTATTATTTGTTCATGTTCTCAAGTTTCAAGTTTCAACTGCTACACAACAATTTTTTTTCCTTAAAAAAATATCTCACACAGGATCGAACCTCTATCAGTGTGATTAAGAAATTCAATTATTTATCGATTATGTTAAATCTGATAGGTACTGCCACACAATAATTGGCACAACATGAATTTGAGTTGTTCATAAACCAATTTAATTCAATAAAAAAATTGATTAGATTATATTTCAATTTTAACATTAAAACCTACTCAATCTGATCCAAATTGAACTTATACATACATTTATATTTTTATTTATAAAATTATGATCTCACTTGCGTTTATTTCTATTTCTTATATATTTTTTAAATATATATTTAAGTAAAGATATTCTTTAAGTAACTATTTCACCAAAGGTATATGCATGAAATTATTATGTCATATAAATTTGTTTTTGATAGTCTATATTTAAAGAACATGTTACTATAAAGGCTATGATTGGATAAATTCTTTCAGAAACATGTATAGTAAAAGAAAATAAGAAGGTGAAATAAAAACTTTTATCATAAATTAAAATAAACTTATATACTTAATTTTTATAAAATTTATTTTCATATAACTTTTTCAAACACAAAATACATAAGTTGATTTTAACTCACGTAAAAAGTTCAATTAACTTTTTCCAATAAATATTTATGGAAAAATTTATCTAGACAAAGTATAACTATGTAATAACTTATAGATGAGATATTTGATATTTTTAATTTTTATTATATTTATTATAAATTTTATATTTATTTAATACTTTCTAAAAGAAAGTAACGAGATTAAAACTTAAAGTCAATCAAATCAAAACAGTCTCATATTTGATTATAATTAATTTAAGTTCCAAGAACCGTAAGCAATATAAACAGTTTTTTGGATATAGACATAAAAATAATTTTTGTTAGAGACATTTTTCCTCAAATCCAATAATATTATTATAAACAATAAAACTTTTCATTCAAATATTTAACGGAGTTAATCAATTCCATATTCATTAACAGTTTCTGCACGAATTTTGTTACAAAAATACTTTGGAGATGAGCATTCAGGTGTTTATAATGTGACACGTTTAATTCGTGGTTTAGTTTATGAAAAATTTTCGTATCATAGTATTATAAATCTATAATTATATTCCCTGTCTAGTTGGATCCTAAACACTTCACAAACAAAAAGATACTTCTGCCCCCGGTCCGTGGTTTTGGTTACAAATGCCCCAACTTGGTACCTATTTGCAAACATTTTCTTTTTAATATTTAATAACGTTATTATTTCAAGTTTTCTTAACACAACTGAAAATGACATTTTTCAAAATAAGTTAAACTAAATACATAATTGCTCGCAATCTCTTTTGATCTCATCAGTTGATCCATCATTAGTTTGCAATAAAAATGCTAAAGAGAGCTAACATAGATCATCTGAGCTAATCATTAGCATTAATGCGAATATATTTAAATTATTCTTTCTGGTGGTAGAACCAAGACCTGTGTCAAAGGATAATTTATTTAAAAAATTATTATTATTATTATTATTATTAAGATAGAGATATAAATATTAAAATCATAATATTTTAATTTTGATGTATCACACATTTGGACCTGGTTGGGTTTTATCTGTAATAATTCAGTATGGTTGATGGGGGCGGTATCTGATATATTGGGGGTATAGGATAAATCAGATCGGTGGCTGGGAGATTATCATAAGCCACTTGGTGCTTTAGTTTGACGTAATCTGTTGCTGAATTCGGCACCTCTTGTGCTCAAATTCTGTGGTTCAATAAATATTTCGCTGTTTAAAACAAAATCACATTTGGAGGAAAGATAAAAAGTTAACTTTCAAATAAAAAAACACACGACTATAAAATAACAAACATATAACGAGAATGATAAAAAAAAAATTGGATAAAAGAGAATGAGAAATTTTAAGTAATAGGTTCAAAAAATTATAAATATAAAGTGGCAAAATAATAGTAATAAAGCTTAAATGTTTACTTATAAAAAGGAAAAAATAGAAAAATTTCTCTCCGATTATTTGGATAAATAAAAATAAATAAATAAGTTATATAAAAATATTTTTATACTTGTTAAAAAGTGTAATTTTTTCATTCATTATGGTTTCCCTAACCCAAAATTATTATTTTATTTTAAAAAAATGTTTGACTTTTTTCAAAAAAAAAAGGAAAAACGCACCAAAAATCATCTTCCAATCATGGTAATTGCCAAATGAGGAGTGATACCTCAAATTATTAGGTCCAAAGAATTTGGCAACTTCTCTTTTTTCTTTATCTTACAAGCAAACTGGCAATTAAAAGTGATATAGTAACTTTTTGGCACAGACTAAACAGTGTCTTCGAGAATTAAAAAGATAAAATTATTAAAATTATATTATTTATGATTTTTTATATTCTTTTATAATTTTTGTAACAAATATTTTTTTTTAATTTCTTAACTATATGTCTTAAAGATATTGATTAACAATACTTTAACTTTTTTATTGATTCTTTAAAATTAATTAATAAATGTCTAAGTTGAAAATGATGAAACGTGGGAAATAATAAGATAGGACCCGCAGTTACTAGCGTCCAGTGTGCAAGGTAGTTAGAAAGAATGGGCGACCAGTGATGACAAGAACAGAACAGAACAGTTCACTACAGCTGGATAATGGCAGTAACTGGACGGAGCAGAGAAGAGGCAAGCAGAAGTGGAGGATTCTCATTCTGTTGATGATGGACCTCACTTAACTAACCAGAATTCAATTTATCATTCATTTTTCAATCCCAGATTTTAATTTATTTCACTCGATTGGTTTGGAATAAGTTTTTCTTCTTTTTTTTTTGAAATGTATACTTATCAAATACTACTACTAAATATGAGTTTAATTAAATATTCTAGTATCTATATTTAAATTTCTAATACGATATTAGACCGAGACAGAAACCGATAAGAAGTAACTTAGTATTTTGCCAATACATAATTGCTACATGTTGCAATCTCATTTATCAACACTCTTGTATTTTTACTCTCATAGTAACAGCATAACATATTCTTCATTCTCCATTTTGTGCATTAGATTTGTTAATTGTTATTATGCATTGAAATTTGAAAGAAAAAAACACTTTCCCAACTTTAACATATTGCATGTTTGGAAAACCGGTTTGGGGTCTCCAAAGGGAGAGATGCACACAGTCTAATACAGTTTCTTATTTATATGTAACACGTAAAGCAAATTTCAATCTCTGCCACAACTTGTAAAGAACCATTTGCATCCTAAATTTGAAGTTTCATGAATTCTTGTATTTGCACAAATAATTAACGACTCGTCCAATTGTTAGAATACATGATTAGAACAACCTAGGGTTGCCAAGCCAATGTATTCTGCCATATTTCGTGGTGTCTGTTAACATAAAGCTTGTGATAAAATGTACCTATGCATTCTTGGAGAACAGGCAAGTGATTTTTTTTTTATATAAAAAAACCTTTTAAAAACAATTTTCAAGTTATTATAAAAAAATAAAACAAAATAACTTGGTTACAATTTCATCCCTCTTTGTTGGTGAATATAAATGATATAAGGGAATAAGGGGATAAAACATAACAACCTTGTAAATGTCGAAGTATTTTTTTGACAGGTCTAATAGAGTATAGTCACACAACGCGCAAGTTCAAGAAATAGTTATCCTCAAAAGTTTATTGTTAGATTAGATTTCATCAATTCTAACAATCGTGACATTTACAGTTAATAATGATTAAGCTCCTTATATTTTGTTTAAATGATTTATGAATATTTAGTTGTAACACTTTTTTTAGTTAACTTTTTTATTAATCTTACTCTTAAATGTAGGTAATAGATATAAGCATGGATATATGATATCCAATGGAACGAGAATGATAAATAAAGTTATCTATGTCGGTATGAAAATGAATATTATAACATTTTACTCAAATTTTATTCATTGTTTTCTCTAGTTATATATTCTTTAATGAGAGCAATTTAATTTAGAGATTTTTTTAACATTTTATTTCTTTCTATTCATCATTTTCATTTTTAAATTGAATTTTATTTTTTAAAAGAAATTATCAAAAGTATTATATATATATATATATATATTATAAATCTTAAATGTTATTTATATATTAAAAAAATAGCAATATAAAATTATATCATGTACATTGTACAGGCTCTAAAAGTAGTTCACTAAGTAAACATCTTTCCCTTTTAAGTCATCTTAATCAATTCACAAACTATATTCTTTTAGGGTTAAATAGTTAATGATAAAATAATGTTTAGCACTGATTTAGGTTAAATTTTAATTGTTTTTATTTTTATTTTTACATTTTACCTCATTTTTTAAGTTTCTAAAATCGAAAAGGCCGGAAATCAGAAAGTTGAATAACAAGAACAGAAGATGTATTGTCTTCTTCAATTCGTGTGCGGCCCCATGACCATCCTCTTCAAACCAAGGTGATATTTTTATGGACCACATGCATTTATGGACATATTTTGGAAACACTGAAGAGATGGACCTCTGTTACATGTTAATCCTTTACTTTTTAGATTATATATTGTTTTTTATAGCAATTATGGTTTTTACATTATGATTCTTCAAAGATGGCATGGCTCGGGGCAATGGTTTTCTTGGGTTTCAATGGGTGGTGGCTTGGGAACGAAGACGGAGCTGGAAAGGTTGAATTTAATTATAATGTATTTTTATTTATTTTTTTGAAAGGGTAATTAGAATGTATTGATAATATAGAATGTGTCTGTTTTAAAGTATAGTAGTAAAAGATTTATAAGAAACTTAGCTTAATTAGGAAGATCTCGCGTTTGATGCAAGTTCTGGAAAAATACTCATAGGAATTGTTGATTCTTAGAAATAAAAAACTTCCACATTTCATCACTTGCTTCTCGTTTCCATGTTAAAAGGTGGATAATTTATATTTCTATAGGAATACTAGTTACTAGTATTCCATACATTAACTATCTCTTCCCTTCATTATTGGTACTATTTCATATCTCCTTTTTCCATGTTTTCTTTTTCATATCTCCTTTTGCCATGTTAAAAGGTGGGTATCTTACATTTGTATGAGAATACAAGTTATTAGTACTTCAGACATTAATTACCTTTTCCCTTCTTCGTCATTTCATACTTCTTTTTCCACATTTTTTTTCAATTTTTTAATCAAATAAAATTTTAACTTTTCTGAAGTTACAATGTCAATTAAAATATTCATGGGAATACTATTCCTTCACACTATACTCCTAGGAATGCGATTCTCCTTAATATAATATGATCATTAAAACAAATGTCTCCGTAAATATTTTTTATATAATTATTTAATTATAATTTATTATGATAAATTTATGGAATTTTACATTAACTATTATAAAAGCTATACTTGAGATAATTTTTTAATGTACATGAAAATTAAACTTAAAAAATATATAAGGCTAAGATTTAACCTAAATCAATGGTTAAGATTATGTCATATCCTTAGTCATTTAATATTTTAGGTTAACAAAATAATTTTTTATAAAGATTTTTATTATAAAAATTAATAAATGATCTTAGTAAGTTGGATAGTTGATTCTAATTGAACACATCCTATAGAAAGAGTGTACTATCGCTTTTGGTGGTCAATAATTTGTGTGATATGATACAAAGTGTACTATCGCTTTTGATGGGCAATTATCTGTGTGATAGAATAATTCCGTCTCGTGTATTAATAATTGATGGGCAAAGAGGACTCTGTCTGGACCCCTGTTTACCAAACCATAGCCTAGAAGGAGGACCCTAAGTGACCAGCAATGTACTTGTGAACAAAGACCTACTCAAGTCAATTCTAATAATTAATAATACCATTTCTTTATGAAATAAGAACCTGGGGCGTTGAATTGAAAGTTTAATATTAGAACTACAACCTCACAATCATCCATAAAAATATAAATAAACAGTGAATCTACCTAGTTCCAAGTTACTTTAGACCCGTTAACATGTACGTGAACTAGTGGAAGCAACAAGGAACTTTCTCTCTAATACTGGTTTATGTTAATTTTTTTCTATAAGTATTCAAATAGCATTTGGCTTCCAAGTATTGGATAATCTACTTTGTGCATTGGAAAAAGCAAACCTACCTCTTAAACAGTCAACCAACAAAATAAATTAAAATTTGCTAGCTGAAAGGTCTGTTTAGTATTGGTTGGAGACCTCCTAATTATTATAAGAATTAGTTTTTTTTTTTTAAATCCAACAGTTGGTCAATTATTGTCCTCTTCCATAAACCTAACTTTGCACCGCAGCTGCGTTTAAATACTTTTTAAAAATGAAAATATAAAAAAAATTTGAGTAAACGCTTCATATATGACAATAATGTTACTCTTTAAAAATAATATTTAATTTAATTATAAAAATAACATGAAGTTTATTTTTTGGTTATTATGTTATTAGTATGGAATATCTATTCACTTTTATTGATGGTTAATTTCTATAAGAAAATATCATTTAAAATGATCAAATTTAGTATCATCAAACCAATAATTTATTGGTACTTACACAAAATATGTATTTTAATTTATATTAATAAGACTTGATTTGATTTTGGTTATATAATAAAAATAGTTTTGATTTTTGTATATTTTTAAAACTTTGAAAATAATTTTTATCATTATTTAGTAATGATTTGCATACTTTTGTCTTGTTTTGGATTTTCCCCCTTTTCATTCAAAAAAAAAATAAAAAAACAAAAGAAGTGACTTGCATGTATCTAATCATGTCATATTGTCATTGATGCTTTGTTTGGATAAGAAGTGAAATAGACAAAAACAGATAAGAATGTAGAAATAGAATAAAAATAAAGAAATGTGTTGCTTAGATAGATAAATATTTTTTAAAAATAGAGAAGATTTTCTCCATTTATTTAGATGAGTGTAAAAGATAATATTAAATAAATTATTTAAAGACATTTATTAATTAAAAATTAATTTTTACTCCTATATTTTGTCCTTGATGTAAGAAAAAACATAAAAAGACCAACTTTATACAAATTTAGAACATTAATTAATTTTACTTATTTTTTTGTTGAAGACGTTATCAAATATATCGAAATGTCATGTGTTCCACAAATCCTTTGAACGAAGAAGTCAAGTCTTCATTCATGATAACAAGAGCTCAAATTCCAAGGTTTTTAATGAGACAAACTCATGATGAGAGTAGTTGAATGATGTAATCATAAAGAGAACATATTTACACTATTTATTTACCAGGGTCTCTAGGCACCTCATATCATGAACCTATTAGTTAGACCTACACTTTCTTTTACACATACTAGTAAAAGATTTTCAAAAACGGTTGACTACATTGTTAATGGGCTTAAGCAAGGACAAATGGAGAAAGCGACCCGCATGGGCTTGATCTTCCCTCCTTTGAGACTTCTCAAGTAGCTAGATATATATTTTTAAGTTAGTTAATATAAAATTGTGTAAAATTAATTATTTATGTTATTTTTATAATAATAATCAAGGTTAATTAGTATAAAATTATGTAATATTATTTGTGTTTGTTATTACTAAATGGTTAAGGTGATAATTATAATAAAATTTTGCAAAAATAATTATATGTTTGTTGTTTTTATGATAATGGTTAATGTTATTATCCTTTAAAATAAAATTTAATTTTAATTTTATGTGTAAAAATAGTAAATATATATTTTTAAAAATAATACTTATTAAAGTTAGGCATTAAACAATTACTACAAAGGAAGAAAAAAAAACTAGTCTTATTTAATAGGTTTCTGGATCTACCCCATCCCTAGATTTAAGTATTGTCAAATGAATTACAATATTAATTTATTTTTGGAAAAAAAGGTGACATTTGTTTCTAACCCAAAAAAATTATACAAAAACTCTAACACATAACATAAAAATAATATGTTAAAAAAGTATTTATTTATTTTTAAGGGATTAAAATAAAAAAAGGATGGAGGTATATTTTTCCTCTCAATTCATAATAATTTAGGATAAGGTGTGTTTTAGTAGGTCCCACACGAATAATTTTTTTTTCTTTCAAATAAACAAAGAAAATTTAATATAGTTCTATTTTATTTCCGTTTTCCCTGGCTATTTCTTTCCTGTCTATTTATACTAAAATGAACAAAGGATAAGTGATGGTAACAATAATGTAAAAAAATCTAAGGCATTACTAGAACCAAGTTCAGCGAATTATTTTTTCAAAAATTAAAAATAAATGAAGTTATATTTGTATAAAAGAACTGAGAACGTAATCGATCTAAAAAATATGTCTAGGTCCTATTTCTCAGTACAATTTTTTTCTGTGCACTATAATGATAATGACATTTAAATCTAAAACTTCATACAAAATTACTTGAATTTTGTATTATTTGGCCAACCTTAGCGGGTTTTCTTCAGTACAAGTTATGATACTATGTTTATGGAGGATTTGATTTATGAATCATATTAATGTTGTTTTTAAGATTTGGCAACTAAATTAAATTATTTTCTAAATTTAAATTAATGTTTCGTGTGTATTCAAAGAATAAAATAGCTATATATGTCAAAAGGATATTCTAACGTGTTTATAATTTTTTTTAGGTTGTGCTTATAATAAATTTTTGTGAGCTAGAGGGTCGTTGCCAAGTTTAAAATATGTTTAGTTGCGCGAAACCGTGTATATTTATCATTTTCAAATCTCACAGCAACGTGCAGTCACTTACTCCTCTTCTATAGTATCACTATCACATCAGTATACTTTATATATATTAAATAATTATTATGCAGTAGTCCAACAATGTTATAAGTCAAAGAAGATGAATGGCAAAAAGACTACTGTTTTTCTTCCATCGTTAAATGTAATTATTTCACTAATCGTACGAAATGTAAATATACTCACATTAATAAAGTGGTATTATGTTTGGAAAAGATTATTTTTTGAGAAAATAATTTCTTTCAAAAGTTTATTTTTATAAAGTTTGACTCAAATAAATGAATTTTAGCATGGCTTGGAGATGCCGAGATGGGGCCTTTAAATTTCATGTTTCACTATCACCTGATCATATTACACTCAATTGGCAATTCCATGATTGAAATATTCAAAGAGGAACTGAGGAAGAAAATCATAAATGTAAAGATTGCATCTGCAAGCGGATGCAGATGCTTTACGGATTTGGGTACAAATAGGGTAACGAAGAAAACGAAGTATAAACAAACCATTGAAGTTTTTCAAGATGAGGGATATATACATGCATATAGGTGTAATAATATGTCAAGTTGAAAAAAAAAGGCACCCTGATGACCCTTTAAAGACATGTGAGTACTCACTACTCAATAGCACTAGGATTTGATAGGGACGTGTAGTATTGTTAGCTGCCCTTGGTATATATAATTAGGGTGACCATAAACAGCGAAGCGTGGTCCTATAATATATTGATTCTGTGGGAACGGGAAAGCCACCTATTTAAAGCAAGTGTAGATGGAAATATTGGAAAGGCTAAAACCGCCATAGTTTCAACTTTTCAAAGGCACAACAAAAGTAAACAAATTAGTATATGAATGGAAGAAACAGCTGAGTAATTCTAGAAGTATTATTTATTAATTTTGTTAAATTCAATTCTTATCTATTAAGTAATCTAGATTTGGGTCCTAGTGGGATCTATTATTAGCCAAATGTTTATTTATGAAACATGAAAGGACAAAAATATAGAGAAAAAAAAAGTAAAATTAAAGAATCAAAATATAAATTATTCTAAAAAAATAACAACCAAAAACATTTGGCACGTGAAAGTGAGATAGAAAAGGAAGGACGAGAGAAAGTGTAGTAAGTCAAAAAGACAATAAAAAAGGTAAATGAAAAGGACGATTTAGACCGGTAAATACTAACTAAAGTGAAAAAAAGCTAGAGCCAGTCAAGAAAGTGGGAAAAAAGTCAACGTTCCAGTGTGGGAAATGGGAATTTTGCAAGTTGTAGTACTTCGTTTTCAAGTGTAAAATTCACCGTAGTCCAAATTTAGTTAAAGATTTTTTTTTACTTATTTAGTTAAAGTTTAACTTTGATATAAGTTCTTTTATAATATTAATTTGAAATCATTTCTAAGTATAAAAACAAAAGGTTATATAAATATCCTATAAGCTTAATATGAATCTAAAACAATTATAAAATTCAATAATATTTATTGATTGGCATTATATAATAATATTTAAATCAAATATATAGTTATTTTCTATACGTTATTAATATGAAAAAATTTGCATTATCATAATTAAAAATTGCTATAAATGTGTCTTTTTTAAAAAGTTATTTAAAATTATAAAAATTATTACATTCATAACATTTTTTTATCACAATTGTGTTTTACCAGAGAGTATGATTATTATTTGCAACAAAATTCTTTTTTTATAAGTATTAACATAATTTTTTACTAATATAATTGAACAGTGGTACATATATTAAATATATTTTTTTCTTCCTCCTATGGATTCTCTACGATTCTTGCTGCATAAATACCCCACGATCGCAAGCTACAATTCACCACCTTCCCTTCTCTTCGTCGTCTATTGCATATCTTATAATTTTCCCAAACTCCCCTTTCTTACTATACTTTTCTTTCCTCGTACAACCCACCATATTCACCAAATCCTTCAATATTAACATATTCAGCTCCAACTTCTATACTTGTAGTTTTTATTTCATTTCCCTTTCACTCTTTTTGCTTATTTGTTTCCAGAGAGAGGAACATTAATATATACAAACTAAACATGGTGTTGGCTTCCCCAAACTCAATAAGGAGCGAAGGGATTCTACCCAGCAACGAGCTTATTCCCGTTGTGGACCTAACAGCAGAAAGGTCACAAGTGACAAAGCTCATAGTGAAAGCGTGCGAAGAGTACGGTTTCTTCAAGGTGATAAACCACGGTATAAGCCACGAAGTGATATCAAAAACTGAAGAAGCAGGGTTTAGTTTCTTTACAAAACCGGTGGCAGAGAAGAAAGTGGCAGCACCTGCATATGGGTGCAAGAACATAGGGTTGAATGGGGACATGGGTGAGGTGGAGTACCTTCTCCTCAGTGCCACCACTCACTCCATTTCTCAGATATCCAAAACTATATCCACTGACCCATTAAACGTCAGGTATGATCATCGATCCAGAACTTATTATTATTAGCAAACTAGTATGTTCTATCTGTCTCTGTCTGCATAACATTAACTGCATGGTTGCTTTCCTATTAACTGTCCCACGGATACTTTATTATTACTATTTTCTCACATATTAATTTTCACTCATATTTTTAATTTATGAAAAATAAAATAAAAACTTAAATATTTGTCATCATGTGAAAATTGATTGAGACAAAGTAGTTCATCATGTAATAATTTTTCGTCCGCATGTCACATATAATCTAGTACCAATAATTTTCATTTTAATAGTTGCTGTGAGCGCTACATAAATAATATTTAAGATACTTTTAAGGTGTGACACAATTGTGACAAGTAGTTTGAGTTTTTTTAAGTATATGTCAGAGTTGGATCTCTAATTATGTTAATAGAGTATTATATATGGGAATTAATTAATAATATAAAAATATATGTATATATTAGTAATTTATTTTTTTGCATTAAGTGACAATAGTGATTTTTTAATCCAGATCTTCATAGAAATTATAAAAAATTCTCATTAGGCCAATCTTAATAAATTATTATATAAATATGATTTATACTCTAACTATTATTTTCATTTTAAAAATAACTAATAATTCTTGTACATTTTCTACAATATATATATATATATATATATATATATATATATATATATATAATACACACACGGTGAGTAGCTCAGTTCAATAAGTATAAAGTATAAACTAGCTTGTATCTGACCGACCGGCTAGGAAACAACGAAGAGAGTATCAACGTTTCAAAGTTAAAACGTTTTCCCTCCATTGCATAAGTAATGAAACTGAGTTTAACTATATATTCTTTAAGGAATGGCATATTGCAAGTGATCAATCTGCATTATGCTACAAGTTGAGTTTCTTGCTCTATTTGTTTTTCCATAATGAAAATCTTGAAAATTTGTTATGAATAGTAAGACTGATGAAAATTTGTTTATGTTCTCTTTTTTCTTTTATTTGTTTACTGTACAACTTATATACTTCATTTGTTTGAGAATTCTAAAAATTAATTTTGGAACATAATACGATGCATTACTTTTTGGAACATGAAGAAAAAGGACGTATGTTGAATGGATATTTGTCTTGTTAAAAAATCATCACTATTTTTTTAATTGCAAGCTACATACGAAAACTGATTTTTATATGTTTTCTGTTTCACAGTTATCATAATGAAAATATGTTCAGCTTTTAAATGCCTTTCTAGACTTATTTAATCTCGACTATCATCATACTGAAGCTATTAAATTTTTGTAATGGTATTTCTGTATTTACAGCCTCAAAACATGTTCGTTATAAGTGTGTATTATTAATTTTTATTAGAAAAATAAGAAAATAACAGTTTTTTGTACAAAAATTTTCAGAGATCAAATTAACAGCCCATCACACTTTTATCCTAAAAAATATTTAGGATCCTTCTGTAGATTGAAAAAGAAAATTAGATAAAAAATTAAATCAAAATATAAGTCATACTTTATTTTAATATTTAATTTTTCTCTTTTTTCACTATTTTTTTTTATAAATGAATATACCTTGAAGTTGGTTCAATTAGTTAAAATTAGAGTGAGAATAATGATTTTGTAAAGGTGAGACCAAATATATATATATTTGGACGTAAATATTGGCGTTGCACATGGGACTACGGGGGAGGGAGAGGTAGTCCTAGGAGGTGGGACGGTATATGTCAGAGACACTTGACCTTTTCTCTTGAAAGTTCTGGTCATGTCAACACTCATCAGTCACAACTCCTGCGTCCAATTAAATTCATTTTCAAAATAAATTTAAAACAAAATCAACACAGCTGATAAGGAGTCACAGAGAAAGTACCGTTAGAATCAGAGAAATGTTTTCGCTTCACAGAAGATAAATACTATTACATTATTGTTGCTGCTAAATCCCCCACGCATACACTGTTTAGATCAATCATAAGTATCCGTTTTTTAAATTTGATTAATTATTAGAGGTAAAATTGTGTGTTAGTGACAGCCTGATGATTAATTCAAATCTTAAAACAGTTTTTTTGCATATGTAAATATAAAGTTGCGTATAATTATCTTCCTCTATATCTTTATCTTTACATAGCAAGAAAAATCCAGGTACTTGGTATACTAGAGAGTACCAAATATGTTAATTTATATAAAATAATAATAAAATCAAAATGCATAATATCATAATCCTTCGGAACATATAAAATTGATTTGGTAATTAAAAAAATCATAAATTTAATTTTTTCTACTAAAAAAATTAACAATGAATATTTATAGATAAAAAGTTTCAATCAAATTCTAACTAGAAAAGTTGGAATCAAATTAACATGCAAGTAGAGAAAAGAAATTGCTAAAATGTTATTCCTTTTGTTTCTAATTATAAATTTTTTTAATTAATTTACGTTCCTTAAAAAGAAAAATAATACTTATCACACTAAATGTATCAATTATTTATATTATTATTTTAAAATTATTCTTTATTTATTTGTTTCTTATTAATGTTTAATGAAAAAATAATTAAATAAAAGTAAGTAATGAAAAAATAATTAAATATATTTAAAAATTAGAAAAAAATGTTATAGAAAAAGAAAAATAAATTTTTGAAAAAGATGTTATAAATGGAGATGAAAGCAGTAAAAGAACATATGCAGAGAGTAGTAGTCAGTGAGTGAATCAGATCCAGATTGAGGTCAAATTAAAGTCATTCTGCTGCAGCACTTCACTTTCACGGCTAGTTAACTAGCTCTATAGCTATGGTAGGAGCAGTAAAGTGTGTCATAATTGCCATGCCAGCCACTTGTCTGAGCAATGGTTTTGGTTTGAAAAGAAAAAGTAGTGTAATGTAAAAACTAAGTACTAACTAGTGTGTGATTGCTCTTGTTGCACATGGCAGCTCTACATTGAGTGCATACACAGAAGCAGTGAGGGAGCTCGCATGTGAGATATTGGAGCTAATAGCAGAGGGGTTGGGGGTCCCGGACACTTGGATATTCAGCAGGTTCATAAGGGATGTTGACAGTGACTCAGTTCTAAGGCTCAATCACTACCCACCTATAATTAACAAGGACAACAACAAAGACATGTCACAAAAATTTACCAAGGTTGGCTTTGGAGAGCATTCTGATCCTCAGATCATAACCATTCTCAGATCCAACGAAGTGGGTGGCCTCCAAATTTCCCTTCAAGATGGGGTCTGGATCCCAGTCACCCCTGACCCCTCAGCATTCTATGTGAACGTGGGTGATGTACTAGAGGTACGAATGCTATCTTATGTTTTCTTATGTATCAACATTTTTGTGCATACATTATTAAGTAATTTTGAATCTTTATGTCTCTCTGTCTTAACTGTAATAATTTTTAATCGAAGATTAATTGGGAGTATGATCATTTAATTTTCAACTGCCCCTGTTTGGGAGTATGATCGTTTAAGGTGAAAGAAAATAAAAAATAAAAAAAAGAAGATAGAATTCACATTTTTACACTCTCATTTTATTAAAAAATAATTATCTTAATAAAATGTAATGCTTAATGTTAATTTCTTTAACCCCACACAACACAAACACGAACACACTGCCTTGCCTTGATTCGTTTTGCTAAGCAGAATAAAGAGGGTCGGTGGGAGGGCCCGTTCTGTATGCTGGCACGGAAAGAGGAAAAAAATCTTAAAGAATGCCCAACTTGATGGGAGCTGAAGTGAAGTGAAATGACATGGGAATCAATATTTTTATTTTCACTGCAGCTTTTAGGCTGAATTTCGGTCAAGGTCCTTTCAGTACTGAATCAATCAAATAAATGTACTATATCTGCTGCTTTAAAATATTTTGGGAAGAATTGATTAAAAAATAAAAGAGTTTATTATAGTAAAAAGTATAAAATTTCGCAAATGGACAATACTTGAGTAATTATAATTATGTGAAATCATTTATTAGGGTTTGGATCTGTAATTTATTGGTGTGATGTTTGGTTGAACAATAAAAGCATGATGACAAGTTACCGTTCAAGTTTGGTACAAGAGTTGGAACAAAAGTGGAAGTGATTGATATGGTGTTGTGTTGTGTTGTGTTAAGGTTATGACAAATGGAAGATTTGTAAGCGTGAGACACAGGGCTATGACGAACTCATACAAGTGTAGAATGTCAGTGGCATATTTTGGGGCTCCACCCCTCCATGCTACCATTGTTGCTCCCTCAGTTATGGTCACACCTCAGAGGCCCTCTCTCTTCCGACCATTCACTTGGGCCGAATACAAGAAAGCAACTTACTCTCTCAGGCTTGGAGACACACGCATTCAACTTTTCACAAATAAACTAAACCACTCATGACCACGCAAAACTCTACTTTCTACCAATACCAATATGTCCTCTATTTTGCTTTCATGTTTTCGTCTACTTCCGTTTCAAGGTGCTATGCTTGCCTAAATGTGTCAACGTTTTTTTGCATAGGCTCGTAGAACAACTTAACTTGACTCTCTCTCTCTCTCTCTCTCTAAGTTTTGTCATTCTATTTGCTATTTTTGTTTTGTTACTTAATCTAATTATTGGAGTATTATTATCAACATTTTTTATTAACATATTCTTCCTATTTTGCCTTTTTATTAGTTAAGCTGTGTTTTCTTGTCATATCAATACTGATCCTTATTTGATCTCGTCGGTTTTGTCTTGCTTAATACTAAGAATATCTCCAATGCAAAAAAAATAATAAAATCAATTTAATTTCTTAGCTCTTTTTTAGTTCGTCTCTTTTAATTTCTCACATTAGATTTAAGAATACTCACTAATTTTTACTTGAATTCTTAACTTACTGGGTCACATTTTATCTCTTTATTTGCATAAGAACTTTCATTTTAACTTAAGATTTTTTAACAGTTAAACAACCTTGGCTAATTGGTTTTAGTTACTTATATAAACAATTTCTATTTGAATGCACTAACTTGTTCCAATAATATTTTTAAATTGCTTAATTTTAAGAACTAACTTAAGAAACTCCGGTGGAGTAGCTCTAATATTTTAAGCTCCCTTTTATATTAACACGATTTTGATCAGAAAACGGAGGACAAGCAGGGGTCTTGGCCCCCTCCCCTCCATTTCTTAGAATCCTTTATGTATATGTGAAGAAACTAAAAAAATATATATAGAAATAAGTTTTTGAATTGATATTTGTTTAAAAAATTTCTACTAGTAAATTATACCTCTAATTTTATCCATAAACTAATAATAAATATTTTATACTATTATTTATTAAATAATTATTTCTTAAAAATTAACTATTTAAATAATCGTGTAAAAAAAATTCACACTCCTCATAAACTCCTGCTTCTATCCTGATTTTGACCTTTTTTTTAAAAAAAAAAAAAAAAAAACCCTCAATGCCTACATCATAAACATGGTACCAAACACACTGGGAAGTTAATCTAGGTTGCACTAATTTCTTAATAGGCTAGGATCCACTAAATGGAAAAAGAGACCCATGTTTAGAGATACTCATATTCCACCAATAACAAAAAGTGTTGAAAAAATATTATAATAGAATTTCTCTTACTAGAAAACATTAAACTTTCGACGAAGGAAAACAAACACACATCACATCCTGTACACAATGAACTCTCATAAGTCATAACTGATATTATTTGACTACAAGTATTCCACACACATCTCACACGAGTGCATTTTAAACAAAACATAAAATTGGAATTCGTATACTAAATAGTTACGTGGACTACGGTAATATTACTGTCTCGAAAAGTTTTTTTTTATGACTTTTGATTAAGTTTTAGTTTGTATCATTCATTTCCTCTCATTTTCCAGTTAAAAAAAATCATATCCTCTCATTTGTTATATTTTTTAGAACTAATATCCCTTAGGTTTTTTAATTTTTCATTAGAAACATTAATATTCACTTAAATTTTTAAATTTTAAAATAATTAATTTAATATAATAACTAAAAACTGTCACTATATATAATAAAATTTTCACGGATAAAAGTCTCAGTATAAAAAAAAAATTTAAACATTGTGACATTTTAACCGTCATTATAATAATTTTAATTTATAAAAAAAATCCAACTCATTCCCAAAAATCCTTAATATTGAACCCATTCTCAGAAACCAATTACCGATTCATATTACAATCACACAATACACAAACCATGTCCAATGTGTGACTATCAAACTCATCATCCGTCACATTTCACAACATCTACATGCCAATACCATTCAATTTCATTCTTTTCTCACTCACATGAAACCATTTTCCAATTCAACTTCCACACCAATTCCCCATTCGCGCCCTCTACTACAAAATCGCCGTTGTCGACTCCAAAGTCGATCGGCTGCAGCGGCTGATCTAGCAGCAGGACACGGTGGATGCAGTGCGCACCAACCGTCTCGAAAAGCTGCAAATGAACGAGGTGTCCGGAGGGAAGTCAGCGTCGGTGCCACTCACATCCGCAACCTCCATCCACCAAACAACATCATCGTGCTCCTCAGCGATGACGTCAAGCTTCAGATCTGAAACGTTGGGTCTTGCTTCGGTGTAATTTCCCAAATCTTCATGCTCCGACGGTAAATAGAATGACTACGACAGATCTGGAGACAGAGAATGATGTCTTTTTTTGTTCTCAGATCTTCTCTTTGGTGGGGGATGGGAGGGAGACAGGGGCATAGTTTGATTCTAAATTAAAAAGGAGTTGCTCAATGCTGGTTGTTACTATGTTAAAAGCAGTAGATATTATGTTAAATTAATTATTTAAATTTTTTAAAGTTAATTAAATATTAATATTTTAATAGAAAATTAAAAAAAATTAAATAATATATTTGAAAAACATAAAGGATTAAAATAAAATTTTTAAAATTTAATGTAACAACCACAAAACATATTGATCAGATGTGATATTAAGCTTATTTCTTAAGTACAGATATGTTTTGTAAAACTCACACCTAAAGTTAAGTTTTGTCAATAAAAATGTTGAAAAATTATTTTAAATTGTTTTTTAAGCTGTTTGTATTTTTTTTTATAATCGATGCATTCTCACTTGATACATTTCCTTATTAATATAGATATACGAATCTTTAATCTTGTACCTATAATTAATTTGTCAGAAAAATTAGACATGTTTACTTTTTATTTTTTGATTCATGTCCATTAATCGTCAGATCAATTTTGAAGTTGAAAATTACATCAACAAGCAGCTATCTATATACAATTTGATTCCACTTTCAAGAGTAGGGGATTTTAATGGTATCCAAACATTTTCACATAACTAATAAAATTGTGTAAAATATTTATGGGTCATAGCTCTTTGCAAATTGTGTAAAAAACAAAAGCTCTTTGCAAAAGATGACATGAAAAAAAATTATATAAAAAATAAAGCCTCGATTTAATTCCTAAAAATAATCACTCAGCCGGATTTAGTTTTTTAAAAATATCATCATTTACTAGTAGTTCATTAGGAATACTTTCACAAGATATGTTAATCCTTAAATTAAATAGAAACATAGGTACTTATGTGATTCATTAACATAGCACTACTAATTGATTGCCCAAGGGCATGCCGGTACACGTACACATAAATTTAAATAAAAAAAATTATACAGCTAACTAAAAATTAAATAAATAGAGAATTAATGTGACTACTGTTCAAATCTGATATTACAAGAAGGTCTCATTCAATTAATTAAACAAGATCCGTAAATTATTATAAATCTCTTAAAAAATCTGATACCACTGCACAGCAACGAGTTACTCCGCATAAATAAATGATGCAAGAGAACTATGTTGCACAGTTAGCCGTTGTCACCACACGACAGGAATAGTTGACAGATTAATTCTGAAAAAGTGGCATCAATCAATTATTATTGTAATGAATTAGTTCACCTACGCTAGAGAGTTCAAACAATGACTCTGTTCCACCCTATTAAACAATAAACTGAGACCTTGCAGCAAAACGGGAACACTTCCTTCTGCCACTTTTGCTTAGCATGCAGACACAGTTCTGAAGAAGTTCAAAATCCTCCTCCCAAAACAACAAGGATGCCCTTTCTGGGTTCTCTAGAAGCATCTTTGAGGTCAAGAAACCAGCAATGGTCCATGTCTGCACCATCCGCGATTGCTTCCCGATAAACCTTCCATTTGGGGTATCGTAATATTCGGGCCATCTATCCGCTGAAAGCCTTTTCTCTGCTGAATCGACTGCTTTTTGTGCCAAATCAGGCCTTCCCATCTTGATGCAGGCTAATGTGAACTGAAGTTTAATGATACCATACCAAGTGTCAGCTCATTAAAACAAGGCCCTTTATTCATAGAAAATCCAAAAGGCTTCTTCAAACAACATAATGTAGAGCAAATGTATAGGAAGTAATTGCTTCTGGATTTTGACCAAATAAGCTTATATTTGAAAAAGATAAAATACAAATCTGAAATATAATAAGAGTTTAATTTTGCTACAACTTGAGTGTAAAATTTTTTGCGTTGTGAACTAGTTAGAAATAGTCCAAAATATGACTTTTTTGTAATTATTACAAAAGTCAACAATTTTATCGGATATGTCAATGATTGAATGAGTGAAAAAAAACTACGCTATTGGTGCATCCTAATAAAATTCATAGTATAATAAAGGCATGAAGTTCGTTTCCTCTTTAGAAAAAGGGAGATATATGATAGGCTTTCAAGTGCTTTATCAGTCTAAACAAGAAATATAAAAGAAAGGCACTTGATTTTACTAAAAATAGTAATAAAATAATCATAAAGATGACATGATCCAAACATATACCAAACTCACCTGCCAGAGAAGTGTCGGCCAAGATCCTCCATTATGATATGACCAAGGGCTGCAAGCAGTTCAACAGAAATTTATCATTGTAACTTGCAACAGGAGACAAGGGAGGAGATAAGATAGCAAACAGATACTCCAAGAAAAAAGTAATGGAACAGCCAAAACCTTTATGATACAAGAAACACAACTATCTCTCGGGCAAGATATTGAATCATTTGACTGTTTATTTCAATGACGTGCATGACACCATTGTGAACTTTTGTATCAAGAGGGTTGTGGTTGTAGCATTACTCTTGCGAAAATAACAATCATGTAAAAAAGAAAAAGAAATTTAGAAGAGCCGTACGTGTTCTTCGGGTCACAGCCAGTGGTTATACGCCATTCCTCACCCTCTAGCGCTGGATAACAAATCTTGAGAGGCATTTGACCAACAATATCATCCCATTTGGCCTCAATTAAATTCAAAATGCCCTGATTCTGTCTTGTTGTGCCTAAAGATGAAACAATGGCCCAAAGGTTTCCGAGTGAGAAAAACCTGAAGTCCATATGAGCAGGTTGCAAATTGCCAATGAAGTAGCCACCTTCCTCGGAAATCCAGTCTACTAGCCATGAAGGAATTTGCTCTGGATAGATGTTAAACTTGTTTACAGCATCAGTAGAATACTCTTCTGTCTTGTACCGGTAAATTTCATTAATCTTCTTCATATCAACCCAATAATACTCTCTCATGTGAAAGCAGAGTGCACTCAGGCGATTACTAACAGCAGCCACCAGACTCTTGGTTGCATCATTGACTATTAGCATCTCACGAGAGCAGCGTAAAGCCGAGTAAAATAATGCCTGCAAATGTGCAATTCAAATCCATCCAAGGAGAAATTTTGTAAGTAAAGAGGCATACACTCGGATAGCCAGGAACCAACATGTAACAAAAGGGAAATGGGATAGAATCTGATCAATGATGATAAAATGTTAAACCCATTTTAGGAGACCAGTATCTTTAGTTATCATTCCAATTTCTAAGTCTCTTCCAGACAATATTACATGGCATTATTAATAGCTTCATGCTAGTGCAGTAGGCAGACAACTATAGTCAATTCAGAATCTTTGACCTTAATATTGAATGAATATGACTAACCAACAATTTCAAAATCACCCTTTGACTTATTAATGATCTAGCACAAGACAAAAATGATTGTTAATGCATAGGAAAAACTGCACTGGTGTGACATGAGGAAAGGGTTGTTAAAGACAGTCAACTATGCCACAAACCACAACCAACTGCAATCCAATTAGTAGTATAAAGATGTAAGTAGTAACTATTCAACAATGCACACTTGTGAAAAATTATAAAATGGTGAATCAGTTTTAATTTTTAATATGAAATGTTACATCAGTCATTGTCCAAAAGTGAGTAAAGGGAAATTTATTCAGTTTAAAATTGTCAGCCAGAGTTTGTTCTATGGTAAAGAATAACGTTTTCTTGAATCATGGTGACATCACTAGTTCTTGCTCAAATTATGCAACTGAAAGAACATGCTGCTCCAATTACAGAAAAGGAAAGCATATTATAAATGGAAGAATTCCTTCTTTCAGTAGTCAGTACCATATGTTAGGAAGAAAAAGTAACTGATAATTCCCTATTCCTCATATAAACAGTAATATAAAAAATTAGCAATCACCTTACCTGGATCTCAAGAGGGTGACCGTGAATGCCCATCCTTCTATCAATCATGCAGGAACCGTCAGTGACTAAAAGAGAAGGAAACATGTCAAATCCATCAGTCAGACACAACTTAAGGATAAGTCTTATGCCTGTTTGGACATCCACTCTCTCTTGCAAAGCATAGTCACCCGTTAATTTCCCATAAGCTCTCAACAATATAATCCACCACAATCCTGTTACCAAAGCATTTAGCAATAACTTTAAAATTTTGGCCTAAATTTAGATTGTGAAATTAAGTTATGCAAAGAAAAAAATTTGAAAAATCAAAATTATCGTAAGAATATATCAGGAAAAGAGGATCACATATTAATGACAGTGTAGGTAACATTTAATTTAATTGACAAATGTCTTTAGCTTCCACAACAATAAATAACTTACCTGAATCAACAGGCGCAACACGACCAATAGCTGATTCCCCAAAATCAGGATCCAAAACTTCCTCAAATGCTTCATTGCTACCGTCAAGAGGCACAGTTCTAACCTTGAAGCTTGCTGGCATCAACCCTTGCCCTGGACTGTAGCAGTCAACAGTCTTCTCCCAACTCTGGCAAACAAAAACATTGAATTAAAATATTAAATGAGGAACAAGTACATCCCATAACAGGTTCATCAACATTGTTTGTAGACAACACCTTAAATAATATTCCTTCCCTCCCACTAAATTGGTTACTTGTTTTGTTTGAGATACAAATTGGCAAAACTTAGCTAGTGAGGCATCTACCAGGATTCTTTGTCTTTAAGTTAGGAAAAAATGTTTTAGGCTCAGTGGATGAGAAGCATTTAGAGCACGTTTGGCTTCAAGTTGGGAATCTCCAACCCAAGGTTTGAGCAAAGTCTTACAAGAGAC
The DNA here is from genome assembly GCF_000004515.6 of Glycine max. NCBI lineage: Eukaryota > Viridiplantae > Streptophyta > Magnoliopsida > Fabales > Fabaceae > Glycine > Glycine max. Next base: position 2,735,232 of record NC_038253.2, read on the forward strand.
AAGTTTTTGCCCAAACTCTGGCTTAGGGGCTTTTATAATGGGAATCCAAACATGCGCTTAGACATTTCTTCAGTAACATTTAACATAGGACAATTCAAAATAAGAAAAGCAACAAAGATAACCAGACGCATGATGTCATATCTATCTTTCATTCACATAAAAGAAACAACCTATCTCTAAAATCCTTTGAACTATACAATTGATGGATAGGCAAGAACATCTGTCATTTATTATGCAGCAATAAAGTCAATGGACATCACCTCAACAAACTATACACTACATAAATAGCAGTGCTGACAGAAGCAGGTCTCTAAGCATTTATTGTTAAAAGCTAGATCAAAATTTTACAGATACTACAGAAGAAACTATTCTGTATAAGAACACCAAATAAGGGTATGCAGTAACAATCTAATTAAGCTGTTGAGGTCATAACATACCTGTAATTGCAATGTGTGAAGTAAAAAATTCTTGACAATTTCCCCTTCACCATTAAGCAAGAAGGCAAGAGCTGATGGAACAAAATCACGGATAAAGACTTGATCATAATTCAGCGGCTGTTTGTCCGCAGGATCATTAGCTGCAACAGTCCCAACCGGATTCCCACAGTAAGTGACGACAGCATCCTGAAGCAACTTCCAAGCTTCCTTTTCAATCTCAGACACCTCCCTCTGAACCTTATTCTCACTCAAATCCTTCAAATTATCTATATTTACGTTTGACTCATTACATCTTTCTTCAGCAACTTCCTCCAATTTACTTTGATCAGTCTCAATTCTTTCAATTATCAATGGCTTGACATTCAAGCCACTTTGAATGTAAATCTTCTCAAAGCTCGTGTCATTAGAATGAGAATCAACCGATGTAGAGTGATTCCTAAAATCCGACGCTACATGCGGTGTCAAGGACACGACCCTAGGCCTAAAACTACCAATATTGACACAAACACTAGTGCTAAAATTCTTAGCAAGACCCCAATTCGAACCGGAAACACTAAAATCTCTCCAATTCGGATGGATCACATTTATGTACCCTACAATCTGAGTATTATTACAGGTATTGTACCTATGGCAATGGGTTGAGTTGTGATAACCTGATCTGGACAACATGCCCATGATTGCTGAATGACTGAACTTGGTTGGAGAAAACCCAAAAATAGATGGACTTTTATAGTTACATAGGATTCTACAACAAGGCTTCATGGTAGAGATTCCAATACAACTACCACTAGTCATTTCTATGATCAAATAACCACACCCCAGAAAATGAAACTACCTTGGACTATTAATTTATCTCTGACTCTTCTAATATGTATAGATCCCAATAATATATATAACCATATGGGGGGGGGGAAATATAAAAAAAGAATGATTATAATTTAGAACTAGAAAGGGAAGATTCTAAGTTAATAACTAAGAGAGTGGTAATGGAGATTTACAGTGATTTGTAGGTATACTTACAGTTTGAGGAGATGATGGCGATGATGAGATCGAATGGTTTGAATGAGAGAGCGAAAAGTATATGAGATTTGAAGAGAAATGAAGAATGAAGCTCAAAACGCCTTTTATAAGCTTTGAGAAAGGAAAGTTCGCAGGTTCTGAAATTGATGAAAAGTGTAATTACATTACTGTCCCTCACACGTGCTCGCGTTTTGTTTTGGGTTACTATTATATTTTACACTAATAGCCTTGGTAGATTCAATGAACAAGTTCCATCAACAGTTATTAAAAAAACAAAACAACAGATAGAGCAAAGCATGATTGGAATTTTTTGGATACCATTCTAGGCAATGACACGTACTAACTTAATTAGTCTTGTTATTACTAGATGAAATATTTAAAAGAATATAACACTTTCTTCTTCTTATTTTAAAGAGAAAAACATAACACTTTCATATCTTAAAAAAAGTATTTATGAATTTAATTAAAATATGCTGAAGCTATAACACTTTCATTTCATACAAAACATAACACTCTCATTGTGAAGGGGCAGCCTGTTGAAGGCTTACAAAATAAAATGATAAAAATTAAATTTTTATTTCTAAAAATTATTATTTTTTTTTTTTTAATCTTCAATTAAAAAAATTTAATTTTAATCGTCATTAGTAGAGCAGATATTGTTGGATGCGTGGCTTCTGTTTTCAAGGTTATTCCTTATTTAGGGTTTTCAATATTTTCACTTCATTTGGATACTTTTGTTGTGTGCTTGAGCCGTATTTATTTTGGTAAGGAGGTCTTTTCCGCATCCTTGTCATCGTATTCAATATTCATTGCTGATTTCTATGGTTGGATTCCTTTTTCCTTTTGAAACCAATTTAAGAAGGTCAAGTAAGTAACGTCCCTAATCCTGGGACATTAGGGAAAGGGACAAAATGGGTAATCAAAGAAAGTGATGACGTGGTGAGGATAGGCATGTTCGAAAGAAGGAGGGTAAAACCGTCTGTTCGAGTATTCAAATTACTGGAGATATTTAAATGGATCAGGCGACAAGTTGGGGCCCCACGACCCTACAGCCATAACAAAAGCGCCCAATTTTAATTTTCTCTTTTTTGCAATAAAAGCACATGTTGCTAACTACCACTTCCTACGGTGCACGCCGCGTAACTAATACGTGTTCGTTTTTTATTGGCTACCATGCTCGTAACTAATATCACGATATTTAACATTCTTCCTTCCCACGTGTGAGCTATATTTGTCGCACGTAACACAACGCTTGCGACCGACACTGGTTACAACTTCAACTTCGGTCATGGTCGCGTGTTTTTATGGACAAAAATGTTTGCGCACGTTAAAGTTGCCACTATTAAAAGCAAAGACAAAAATCAAATCTACTCCAACTTGCAACGGATTATTCGGGCCGTTATGGCCTTCGAAAGGGCATTTTTATGCTCACCGAGTTACATTGTTGATACACCTAATAATTTCATAAATTTTACATTTTATTCTTTCATAAAGGATACTCATCAACTAATTCGTATGAGGTCACAGATCAGCTAATCCGTGTAAGTCTAATTTGAAAGTTTTTTTCAATTTTTTTTTCAAAAATATGTGTTATCAATTAATTTAAAATTAATGATCCAATTAAAAATAAATAAATAATATTGTTATACATAACACCATATTTTTTAATGTATATTTAATGTGCATGTAAATTTAAATAATAAATTTTATAATAATTAATTTTGATATAACTCATACAAATTATTTAATCCCTATACTTTTTTATAAAAAAAATATTTACTATTAAAAAATTTAATATATTAATAAATTAAAAAAAACATATTTTTGAAAAGAAATTTTTAAAAAAATATATTAACTCATACGGATTAAATAATTCGTATGAGTTATATCAAAATTAATTGTCACAAAATTTATTATTTAAATTTACATGCACATTAAATATACATTAGAAAGTTTTTAGTGTTATATATAGCAACATTATTTATTTTATAATATAATTGACCTACTATCTTAGTTGGTTAGAGCATGGTGCTAATAACTTAAAAGTTATAGGTTTGATTTTTGCTTGGGTCATTAATTTTAAATTAATTCCTAACACATATTTTTGAGAAAAAAAACTTTCAGATTGGACTTATATGAATTAGTTGATCAATATCCTTTTAGAAAGGGTAAAATGGGAATTTTGTGAAAATGTACCAGCAATTTTGCAGGGTGTGAGTAGCAGTGCCCCCTTCGAAATTACCCATTTTTTAGCCCAATCATCTGGGCTGTAGAAACTAAACAAAATTGTGCCTCAACGGGTCCAATAGTTACAATTCTGAAAAAAATAGTTCCTCCACTCTTTTTCATTAATTACAATTTCGAAATTATCCTTATCTAAACCAGAAAGTGATTTACAAATCACTTCTAAACGTTTATTATGGCAAAAGTATTAAAAGCCCACTCCACACACAAACACACACACCAACACAAACTTTAATTTCACAAGACTGCATAATTGTTTTTCGAAAATTTAATTCCGAATTATGTTAAACAGTGTTTAAATTTAATCTAAAAATTGATTTACAAATCACTTTCCAAATTAAATTTTTGGAATAAATATTAATGCATCATAAATTAAAATTCTGGAGAGAAAAAATATCTATCTTTAAATAGATAACTTTAAATTAACAATTAGAAGAGGAAAAAAAAAGTGATGGTGTTGTTAGCAAAAAAAAAAAAGACAGAAAGTGTAAACAGTAACTCCAATTTTCATTGACAAAAACCAACGAGCGTTGCTAGGTGCACCCGGTATTATTGTTGGCGCACCCAACATTCTTTAAAAATGGCAAAACTGCCCCTGTTAATTTCTCCCCTTACGGATCAATCTGTAAGTCTTAAAAATCAACTTACGGATCAACTTGATCCGTAAAAGACTTACGGATTAAGTTGATCCGTAAGTCTTAAAAATTAACTTACGGATCAACTTGATCCGTAAGTGATATTTCTGTCTTTTCGTGGTTAATGCTGGGTGCAACAGCAATAATGCTGGGTGCACCTAGCAGGACTCAAAACCAACGTTGAGAACCAACCAGGAATAAAAGGGGAAATTTGTTAGAAGAGAAGAATACCTTTCAGCCCAAAAATGATTATTTGACCTTTCCTGAATTGTTATATATAACTGGGCTTTGGGCCTTGTGGTAGGCCGTCGTGGCTGTCTTATTTCTTCTGAAGGTTTAGTTATGGGAGTTTCTATTAATTACATTTTTTTGGTGTAAGAATTATTAATTATAATTACATTGTTTCATTTGAAGTGAACTTTCAATTTATAATTAAAAATACTCAGTTATATTATATGTAGTTTATTTTCTAGTTTTATAGGATCGGATTCAATTATTAGTGGGCATTATTATGAATTATTTAAATATTTTTCCAACAAATTAATTTTAAAATATAAATTATTTATCAAATTATTGTTCTATGACTATATTTTAGTTTTTCACAAAAATAAAATCTTTTAAAAAATAATGACACGTTAATATTAAAACAATAACTCACGAGTTCAATCTTTAAACACATGACAAACGCTTGCGACCAAAGGTATACAATAACAAAGCGTCCACATGACTTAATAATCTCTGGCGTAAGCAGTGATTTTTATTTATTTTTTCTTCAAACATAGTCATATTATATAATTGTACACTACCTCACCGTGTTTTATGTGTTAATTTTATTACGCGATATTTTTTTCCTTGTCTTGTTTCTAGTCAAAGCACCAATCTCTAATTATTAATTTAGTAGGCAATTAATCTATAATCATTGGACCGGAATTAAAAATTGAAACAAAACTGTAAATATATTATTGTTCGACCAAATTCAAATAAGAATGTTGATGCATTCTTGCTCCACCAATTATTTCAAGTTCTTTTAATCTTTAGTGGGCGAATTGTAGTGCATTCTGTACACTTTGTCGAATTAAAAGAAATAATAAAATAAAATATATATTATAAAGAGACCGCAGTGGATCTTGAGCTCAGACACATATAATTGATCATCATGAATCACCAAGACATTCATTATAGCTGGAAAAAATTGCTTGATGATAAAACCTAATAATCAAAACGCCTCACATTCATGGGCTCACCTATGTAAAAGTCATATAACCAACCAAACGATGTGTGTGGCTCTGTTTTGTGTGTATACGAATCCATTATAGAAATTAGCTTTAAAAAAAACCCCACTAATTATTAAACATCAACTTATCCATAACCAATATATTTTAAGCAAATTAAAATTATTCGTGTTAAAATATCTTACATTAATAGTTAGGAATATGAATACATCTTTATAAGACTTGATTAATCTATTTTCCTCTCATAAACTAACTTTTGAGAGAGAGATAGGTCTAATATAATTTCAATATAATATCAGAGTTTATTCAATTTTAATATTGGGAAATTCGCAATATTCAACCAGTAAAACTGTACTCACAAATTATAAGCTTGAAGAGTGTTAAGTGTTATGTCCTATATTAACTAGAAATATAATTAAAATACTCAATATAAGACTTCCCTTGATTATAATTCAATTTTAATGATTCAATAATGAGTGCTAATAACATATTATTTAACACGTTGTTTTAACACATTTCTTTATTAATTAAGATTTATTAAAAACAATAAAATTATGGTGAAACTCATTAAATAAAAAAAAAAGACTTATAAAATTTAGCTAATAACAAAAATTGTGTTTAAACAATGTGTGTGTAACCTTTCTCATATTTCAATTATCATGGATTAGGAAGAATACCAGTACGAAACAAACCAACACTTAATCAATAACAACGACATTAACGAAATTGAATAGCGATTAAGAATTGTTTCATGACGTTAGCAGTTTATCTTTGGTCTTATCCAAAGCTTAAGAAACTAAAAAAAAAAGTGTCCCATGCTGCTATACCCAACTTTTTTTTATTTTTTTAGAGGCTGCTATACCCAACTTAACACGCTTACGATCATGGCTTTATTACTGGCCATTGTATTTTTACATTAATAAATATTGCAGATTATTTTCTTTTGTTTAATTAAGCACCACTACTTATGTGAGCAGGGCATGGGTTAAGGAAATCGATCGTACGATAAGCCACTGTAATAACAGTAGTTATGAAATGATATTTTGTTGGTGGGGGCGTCTTGCTTTTGTTTAAGACAGTAAACAAATCATTTGATTTGATTATCATTAGATTTGATTACAATGATGTTACTTGTATTGAGTTTGAGCATCACTTATACTCATACTTCATTAACAAATGACTTGTTATTTTGAATTTCTTTTCTTTTTCGTGACCCTGCGAAAATTTGGTGCTAAAAAGGAATTCCATCTTCATACGCAGTTAAATGAGTGGTTAGATTACAATTAGTAGAGTATGATCATGATTAAAAACTTCAATTTATGTGATTTAAGCCACCTACTCAAATCCTAGTCTCGAATCTTAATTAACAACCAAAAAAAGGTTGCATTTATCTTAGATATAAGAATGAAATAAACGCAAAACATGTTTTTACTTTAAGCGGAAGGACAAAGCAAACATGAACTTTTTTTTTTAGTACAGAAAAGCATTAACTTTTTTAGTTACGGATTGAAAATAACTTCTGTATATTTTGAGCGCAAACAAGGCCACCGTTAACTCTTTGTAAACAAGCAACTTGTGGCTGTGAAGGATTGAACTTTTTATAATAATAATAAAAATAAAAAAAAACCTTGCAATCATGTATTTTTCCACCCCGCTTTCATCACAATGCTTCACGCAATGAATGATCAATGAAAAGGATATACCGTGGACAAACTATGTTAATGAAATAGAAAAATGGTGATGTTCTCTTCTAACTAAGGTCGAAAGACGTATTATTGGACATCAATGGCATTGCTTTGTTGATGCAGTGAGCGAAGGTGGTGGTGGTCAATTGTAGAAGTTCCAACACCCAAGTAAAAGAAAATATCAGATTAACAACTAGTTATAATTAAAGTAGAGAACGTATTTGGAAAAGAAAAAAAAAAAGTAATGCAAGTATAGAATAGGAGTGTAAGGGATGATATGTTAACTGACCAACTGACACATGGTTATTTCAATTTAATTAGGAGTCTCAGATTTAAATTTTGTATATACAATTATGTTAAATATATGTCAAAAAAATATTATTTATAATGATTTTATTTGAGTTAAACATGATTGTTTTTTTACAGAAGATACTTGTGGTATATATATATATAAAAAAAAAAAGAGTCACCATCTCGTGTTAGTAGTACAAGTATAACTATCATAAAGAGGATTGTTACATTACGTACACATAGGAATTCACATTAAATATTTCGTACATTCAATGTTCTTGCATGTTGTCAGAGACAGTGTTCTACAAGACCAAGAGCCACGAACATGCATGACCAAGTCCAAGGCAATACGATCAGGCAAGAGCCATATCTAAAATAGCCATACTAAAATCACATTAGCTCACTGAAAAATTTCTATTATTTATACACTTTATTTACTTAGGAAAAAAATTAAAGAATAAAGTGTTGAAACATATCATTTTCTAATTCTATCATAAATATATGCATGGTATAAGAATAATGTATTTTGTTTTTAAGTACAAACATCCTTATTCGAATAAATTAATAGCACGACCAACACTACGTTTTTCTATATTTTGATGGATGCTCCCAGCGTCCATTGAGAAAAATCTTTTACATGTTATATGTTGTTTGCTATGAACATTTAAAAAATAAAATGATTTATTTTAACAGTAAAAGTCTAAAAGAAGAGATATATTTCAATTTCAAGCTATTACATTATTTAGTCAGTTTAGATTTTACATAAATGGAATTAATTAAATTTATCAAATAACGTATTATTAAAACAAAATAATAGTAAGATAAAAAATTTCCTGATAATGTATGAAAATCCAACTCCTTCAAATATTCTGCTCATTAAGGTCAAGTCCACTTTGAAGAGCAGCTTGAGGTTCCACCTTCTTAATTTTCTTGGTCTCTCGGGGCCCGAAACAGAACATAACAAAGAAGAACGATGTGTTTCGGGAACCCATTACTATTCAACAAAATCAAATGACATTGAACGGGGTCAGTGGAAGATCATATGAATGTTCATACTAATAAATAAAAGTATTCAGGATAACAGATTGATGTTATATATCTAGGTAAAGAGGATAACATTAAGTTACTTACTTTTTTGAGGGATCAAGAAGTTTAATTTTCCCTAAATAAGGTCTTAGTTTTAGATTTTACCAATAAGAAGAAGCTTCGAAAAGAATTTAATTCTTCTAATATATGCATATTTATATATACTTGAGTTGAAAGTTGCAGAGTTACTTTCTAGTCAAAATTTGTTTGCACAACGTTATCAATTAAAAATGTTTGATAAAAAAAAATATTTTTAGATAATTATTTTTATATTTTTAATATAATTTTAAATTTTTGTCTTTTTCAAAGATAAATATTTAACTGGTAATCAAAATAAATAATACAAATAGTGTAATAGTAAAACCAAATAATGTGATGCTAACCCTAATTATAACAAAAAAAAAAGAGAATTTCAATAGTCAAAATTTATAAGACTAATAATTCTCCAAAAAATGAATTTTATTTATTCTAAAATTCCACACATATAATTAGATAATTAAATTTTGTTAATATATATTTAAGAAATAAAGTTATTTATCAACTGTGTTGTCTATCTATTTTTTTAAAAAAATGATAATTACAATTTTTTAAAAAAGTATTTTATAAAACAAATGAGAATTTAAATGAAGTTTTCAAACAGTGTTATTGTGGATGAAAATGAAATGTGTGTCTTGGAATCTAATGGCAGGGTGAATTACCACGTGGGTATAGCGTGGGTCCCACCGGGCCTTGACTTGAAAGTTGGAAGTCGCTTCCGATGGTCCCACCAGGCGAAGATTGATTTGGTTTCAGTTTGAAAATCAGACGTGGCTCTCAGGAATAAAAAGTCTTTGGTCCGCACACTTTTTCTTTCTTTCTTTGTGGAGTCCAGTTATACAACACTTTCTACTTTTCTTATTCCAGTACTCAACTTGTACACTAATACGTCTCTCAAATAAATATATATTCGAGTTTTATAAAAAAAATTGCTCTAAATTTTTTTTATTAGAAGTGATTAGTTAATATTTTTAGTATAAACTAATACTAAACAAAATTAGTAAATATTCTGTATCAATAATATAATAAAAAATTATAAAGAATTTTGTTTTATAATCAAATAAAGGTTATATTACTGGCATATGATTATCAAAAATTCAATTTTTGTTTTATTTTTTTATAGTAGAACGTAAGGTAAGTACTTTTTTTTAGTTTTTTTTTTGGAAATTAGAAAAATTATAAAAATAATTTTTAAAAGTAAAATAATTCTCATAACTTGAACTTATTTTCAACATTTTATATAAATAAATTTTAAGTTGTGACAGAATTGAGTTAATTAAGTTTATTTTTTTATTTAGAGTGAAATTTTTATGGTTTAACAAGAATTCATTTTTTTAAAATAATAGATCCAAACTAGAAATTATACAGTCGACCCGTTTTTGCGAAAAAGTCACGCTAATTATTTTCTTCAAAAAATATTTTAATAAATTTGTAAAAATTTAAACCTTTTAAGAAGACTCGCACGTATAAGTAATTTTGTTTAATTTTTTTTGGTCGCATAAGTAATTTTGTGTATAATGTTATTTTAATAACCAAATTGCACGGTTTAGACTTTAGACAATTGATGTAAGCAAGCTTAAATAGATTGGTTTTACATTTGACTGATACATTGAACTATAAACTAATTGAACTTTGTTTGAATCGATGCGTAAACAGAGCAATTCTGCTAAATACTCAGTGTAAAATTTCATGGGCAAATTTTGATCTTGTATTTGTTAGAATATTAATAAGGTTTCCAACCAATAATCTTTCTCTCCGTTTTTTATCCCTTAAATTTTAATTTTCAACTACCCGCTCGATCTTATAATTATTAGTGTTACTTGTGAATTTAATTGAAGTAACATCAAACATTACATATTACACCATAAATATATATTTTAGGGATCACAATAACATGGAGTATCCATCATTTTTTTTAAAGTTAATCTTGATTGAAATATTTAGAAGACTACATTTAGTGAGATTTATTTTTTCAATCGTGTGTTTTTTTTTCTTCCACAAAACTGAAATCTTAAGACCTAGGTTCACGCCAACCAACAACTTATTCACCATAATTATATATTAATAATAATATTTCTGTTATTATATATTTTACTTTTTAAAATTTATATATGAATTTAATCAGTTGTGATAATAAAGCCAATGTCGATTAATAGTTTATTCATGTAATATATATGTTTAATTTTTTAAATTAAGATGTCAGAATTATATCTTTTTTTTAAAAATGACAAAACACTATACTGAAAATTTAATCCAACAATATTGTAAATATTATTAGTTAACTTAAAGAGAATTGTTTTATAAAAAAAACTGTAATTTTAAACTAATATATAAAAGTCATATTAATCTAATACCTTAACCAGAAAATAAAATAGAATAGTAATACTTAATCTATCATATGATTCATATATCTATGAATCTATATGACTATCTGAACATATCTATAAACTCTGATTAAACTAATTAAAACTTAAACAACAAATACTGCCATGCCTATGAATATGGGACATATATTTTTATAAAGTGAATAACTGTGAATTGAGAGAAGAAGTGAGAAATAGAAACAGTGGTAGTCGAGTTCAGTCGTAGATATTATGATTTACAGGTCATAGATGACTTATGTCTAAGGTAGCTGTTTCAACTTCAAGGGTTGCGGCTGTGAGTGCTTGGTTCCAAGAATATTTATTTTTTTTAGAAAAGGATTTTTAATTTAAAAAGCAGAACACGTGGGAACTTGTAAACACGCACACCACTGTGCTGTGTGTGAAGGACCGCTTCCTTATAGTTATAGGCACGCGCCCTACATAGATTCCGCGCCGCCATCGCCATACTCCCCTCCTTCCTCTTTCTAAAATCAAACTATCTCTTCACCTTCCTTTTTAATAACTTTCAATACTCACACCACACAATACATCTTTTCATTTTTATTATTATTATAATTCCCATATTATAAACTCGGCCTTGCAATATGCATAACAGCCAGGAGTGTATATTGTCTCGTGAAATGAAGATAGATTTCATGGTAAATATTAATGATTCAAATACTGTCGTGTGAATTGCCAATCTCACTTTTTTTTTATGTAGCGGATTTCACTTAATGCATAGGATTTTTTTATATATTTGTAAAAAAAATGTATTAACAAGTCCAAAAAGAAATTAAACTATTATATATTTTCAATGTATATTATAGAAGTAAATAAGTAGGACACTTCCTATTCAAAGTTCATCACGATTTCTTTGTTTTTCTTTTTTTTTTTTTCTTTTCTTCCTTGGCACGTGGAGTGGAGGCCCCCCATTCCGCAAATATACAAGAGAACTATTTATTACATTAGAATAAAGTTTGGTGGTGAAACTATGATATTACCGATGAAGCGCTTTTGATTATGGATTAGACTGAAAGTAAATACGATTGGAGGCAAGTAAAAAAATATATTGTCCGTACGAAACCCAACAAAGCGTGAGACAATTTTGGGTTCTTGGAGTCGTACTTAGGAGGCATATTTTAGAACTTTAGAAAAAATTTGTACCTAATGGCCAACTTGAACATTGGAGCTAGCCCACCAATAATAGAGTACCACGTCTAAAAAATTAGTAAATACTTGTTACCTTTTCTTTAACAATCTAGAAACTTTGGAAGATAGGGCCCTGGTTCAGGTCCCGTGGACAAGGTTTCAAGAGTGGGATTACTCATAATGTAATATAATAACAGTTGTAGGGAAGAAAATGAAAAAAGGCGTGAGTGTGGAGCCAAGTGTGCTTATCTTTAAATTATTATTTAATTATGTACGATTCTGCATCTATAGTGCACTCTCTATGTAGCTAGCTACAAAATCACTAAATAAATAATCGAGGGAATGAAAATGAAAATGAAAATCAGAATCGAATCAAAATAAACAAAAATAAAACAGAACATATTTAATAATTTCAAAGAATGAAATCTTCTATAAAAAAAAGGATAAGTTAGTTACAATTCTTTTCACCGCCTCCATTACAATAAATTAAAAAGAAAAAAAAAACTACAGGCTGAAAAAAAAAAAACAATTCCTTCTCTTTATGCTTATATAATCCACAGTTTCAGATATTTGTCGATCATAGATATCCTATATTTCTAGGTGTGTGCTACACATGAATACTTTATTCGATGTTGCTACTTTCTACTTTCACCTCTATATTTCACAAACAGCCCCTTCTGTCAATCTAATTCATAATTCATACTAATACATAAAAGAATAAAACTTAAATACAACTCTTGTTTTCAGGATTATTATTTAATTAAAATTAAAGTTTCACTTCAATAACTTGTGTTAACTTTAACTTTAATTAAAACACAACACTAAAAAATATTAGAAGAACCGTATCTAAGTCTTATTTTCCTATTCCCAATGTTTCACATGTTGTCATTCATGAGTTGCTGCTCTAAGAATAACATGCTTTCAACGTCCCAAAAATTGTCAGAGGAGTCCCCACTTTGCATGTTCCACGGTGTGTTTGGATCCATGGATTGAAGATCTAGTCCTTGAGGGAACAAGAACCCAGATGGGCTTGTGATGCAATTATCCGAGTAATTACTAATTTGAGAGGGTTGATAATAATCCGCAGAATTAGTATTTTCAGGGACACTGTAATATTCAGTCAAATCAGAAATTGTTGAGACTTGAGTCCCAAACGAGTCTGATGATGACGCACCCGTGCTACTATTCTCAGGAGTAGTGTAACTTTGCGTGACATGTGAACCCACAAAGTCATTGTTCGCAACTGAAGGATCGGTTAACCCCATTCTGCCCTTGTGATTCAGAACCTCGAATTTGTTGTTATTAAGGTTGTTTCCGTAGGTGAATGCATTGTTGGTGGCGGCCGCAGTTACGGTGGTGGTTACGGGGGCCGTCGCCGCTGCTTGAATGCGTTCCACGAGCCTTGGCATCCAAAGGTAACGCATGGTGTCCTTGAATTGCTTGCTATTCACGTCACATTTGAGTTGCTTGGCATGCTTTTGGACACGGGTTCTCCAATAGTTCTTTATCTCGTTGTCGGTTCTACCAGGCAAATATTGAGCAATTTTCGACCAACTGATCCAATCCAATCAATAAAAGATTGCTAATTTAGTTAAAAATGATCTAATCAAAATCCAAAATTAACAAATGATTTTAATCAAGCAAAAATCATATTAGGTATGGTTTTTATTATTACAACAATTTTTTATTAATAGACTGTATATTGTTTCCTTTTTGGGTAGTAACAATTATTTTGTACCCCATAGTTAAGTAAAAAAATGTTTTACTATATGAATATTATAAAATGATTTATTACAATAAGATTCTTGATTTTTTTTTTTAGGATCAAGATTCTTGATTTGAAAGTTTAATAATTTGTATGCAATTGCTGCATATATAGAAAAAAAAACAAAATAATAAGAATAAAAGAATGGGTATTTTAGAATGCATGCATATATATTTGGGTGAATTAATTACCGGTTTCCCCAGCGAGAATGAAGCTCCAGAATCAAAAGTTGTTCTTCAAGTGTGATGTTTCCACGTCGAACATCAGGACGCAGATAATTCAGCCACCTCAATCTGCAACTCTTCCCCGTTCGTTTCAGCCCTATAAATATATAATTAACAAAAGAAAGGTTATTAGTTATTCACTCAGATTGGTAAAGCAAGCACTGGGTATATCATAACACTGCAAACGAGAGAAAACGAAAGAGCATTTTCCCACTCCTTTATATGGCACTTTCTTTTCTGAAACATTAATGATTTGAGGAGAGGGGGTATCAATTCATTTCCTTTTCCCTTTTTTCACAAGTGGGTGCGCGGCCAAGCAATTATCACCAACCAATATTCATGAATTTTATGCCATATGATACATCTTAAAATTTATCCACACAACAAACATATGAACCTAGACATAAGTCACTATAGTCAACAAAACTTTGGCTTTCTAAAAGTCATTGGAGGCAAGGAAAAGTGGAGGCTTCACACCACAATCACATAAGATAGAAAGCAGAATTTTGGAAAAAATAAAGTAGTGTTTTTGTGGTGAATAAAATATTCCATAATAATAAATAAAAACATAGGGAAAGTAATAAGTTACCAGCAGAGAGGGCGAGCGTGTTCCAGCGACCTTCGCCATGAGTGGCAATGTAATTGATAAGAGTGAGGTCTTCATCGACGGTCCAAGGGCCTCTTCGAAGGTCCATCTCGTCCTCACAACTTAAAAGGGTGTTGCTACTTCTTGCTCCTTTTTCATCCATTCTCTAAGAAACTCAAAACAAAAGAAATTAAGTTTGTTAGATTGAAGAGGTATGAGTGAGATTGTTGGGATAGGGAGAAAGAGAGTTGGATTGTTACAAGGGAGATAAAGAAAGAAGGGGAGGGGCTTCTTATAAATATGCAAGGAGGGGGTTTTGAAAATGTTTGGGAAGAGAGAGAATTCTAAAGAATTAAGGACTTAAATTAAGTAAGTAACCCTACCCTTAAATGTGTATTATTTGGAAGCATAATTAAATTGTACTAGTACTAGTTTGTAAGTATGACAGTTTGACTTTCTCGCCCCCCTTTGTTGTGTGCGCGTGCGTGCCAATGCCAATGCCAAAAGAGTTTCAATTTTAAGCGTTTTTTAACTTAATCGGCTGTTGTCGCTGACCGCGAAGTCGCGACTCACGACTCACCTGGACATTTTTCTTGTGTACATATTATTAACACAAGTTTAACTGTTTCTATGTTACGGCTGTTGGTAAGATTCGCGTGCTTTAACATATTCTTAATTACTCCTAGTACAACATCATACTTATAAGGATGATTGGGTGATTCATGAAAGAATAAGAGATTGGAAAGAGATCATAAATTTGTATTTCTCTTGCTAATAAAATTTTATTAATAAATTAATAGTTAATATTTTTCAATAAAAAATAATATTATAAGATATCTTAGTCATGTGATTTTGGTCTTTGTTAATCTTACCTTAAATGTTTAACAAATTTTGTTGATGCCTCATTGAATGAAGATGTGTTACCTGACCCATGTAATGACATGATTTAATTATAATTTTAGGTTTTTTATATCACAATCGTCATAGATAAAAAAAATGAAATTAAGTCATGTCATCAACCAATGTGACATTAGTAAATTTTGTTAAATATAATTAATAATTAGAAAATAAATTATATATTAAGTGAAATAAATTATGATAGTTTAAAAATCATTTTTTGTATTTTAAAAATATCAAAGGATACATTTTAAATAAAATTATAATATTCTTTATTAGATTATTTTTAAAAACCGTCTCATCTTGATGTTCGCTTTATATATAAGATCTAAATAAATATTTTACCAACCATAATCTAGCTCACCTATTGCTTAACTAATTTACAACTAGCTTGAGTGTGTATATGTGACTGAACTTATTTTTAAAAATAATCACCTACTAACTCCTAGTTTCAGGAGAACAAAAATTTGAAAAATAAATAATGGTTATTTTTAATTTCCCCCTGGATTTAAGTTTTACTGAGCATACATTATATAACTCTTATAGTAAAAAAAACAAACATACATTAACTCTTAGGGGTATTATTTTTCGATAAGGCTCTTAGGGGTATTCAATTAAAGAATAATATTTTATTACATTTTTACTTCTGTACTCAATACATTACATGTGTTACTAACTTACTATATACGTCCTTTAAAAAAACTTACTATATACGTGTGTGTATTACTTCAAATAAAAGATAATTTGAAATGGGTGAGCTATTAAAAAAAAATTATATGATAAATATTTTTAAGGATGTTTTTTAAGAGAGAAGCTAAAAGAAATTATAATAGAATTTTTTTACTTTAAATGAAAGAGTTATAAGTTAGGGTTTTTTGTGTTAATATATGTAACTTTTTTGTCAACATATATGATATTTTTCTTTATAAAAATTAAATTAAATATTTTTATTGATGGACATAAATTTTAAGTTTTAGTTACTTTATTCTTAAATCGACCCTGCGTATAATATAAAAATCCTTAAAAGGATAATAACTTGGTTAATAATAAATGAAATTATTTACTGTGTGCCTCTGAGCTAGCACAGGACTAAAAATTTAAAATGGCAGTCATTAAAAATACTGAAAAAAAATTACTTATAAAAACCATAAAAAAATCATTTAATATCATTTTAAAATATTTATTTTGCTTTCACATCATGAATTTATGGACTTTAAATAAAAAACTCCGCAATAAATAATGGAGTTATATATGTATTGTATTTTCATGCGCACATGCTGCTTAGTCTAAAAATATTAAATACGCTTTAAATACCTTTTGTATTTTTATATAATAAATACTTTTTTATTAATTTTAAACGTCAGTTTTTTGTATTTCTGAATACTTAATACAGTAAAATAAAAAAAATATTCTAACCTAAAAATTTGGCCCGATAAAGTAGTTAAGTAGAATCTCATATTTAATAGATTTCTGGTTCACTCCCACTCATCTTTATAGGCGAGTAATGAAATATGTGTTATTTCAGCTTAAATATTTCCTTTCGTACTTCATCTCTCCTCTTAAAAATTAATTTTAAAAAAAAGTGTTTTCATTAATTATTTTGGTTTTCATTTATATAAGAGGAGTATTTTATTAATTTACAACATAACTACTGATATAAAAAATTACAAATTTTTGTCAAAAAAAAAAATTACAAGTTAATTCACCATATAATCATCGATATAACACACACACACACTTTCCAATTGGCGTTTGATTACGTACGTACAAATCCTTTATGAACTGAAGGATGGATTGGCTTAATAAATTTAAAATTAAAACCGATATTACCGAGTTGCTAAGGCACTAATCTCAGGCATTGCATGTGCAGCACAACGCGGTCTGGATCTCCGCGTTTTGTAGTGAAAGTGGACTATATAATTTGTAATTAAACAATTCTGTAATGATGCTAATTAAGGCCAAGGTTTTTACCATGTGCCTCATCTAGGACGGCTGCAATAAAAATTTCATTTACTATCCGTTGAATTTTGATGGAGTTTTTAGGACCATTTTCCAAAATCCATTTTAATATAGGAGCTTTTGGTTTTATAGCAGAATTCATTAACTTTTTCTTGCACTGTAGACTAGAGATAGATTGCTATTGATTCACAATTTCACCCTTATAATGTTTAAGTGGGGGAAATGAAATCACAAGATTAACACATATAGTCTCAAAAGTAAATAAGATTTAATTTTTTTTATTATATTCCCTTAAATAAAGTCTCATGTTTAAATATTATGAGTGAAAAAAAAACACGTAATTGAAATAAAAAAAATCTCTTTAAAAATAATTAGTTAAATTCTCTTGTCGAGATTAAATATTAGTAAAATTAATAAATATTTTAAACTAATATCATGGTATATATATAAAAAAAAGTAAACAAGATTTGATAACGAATTTTGAGATATATAATTGCATTAAAATAAAATTTAGCAGAAATCATGATAAAAAAAATCAAGTGTTTTGTTCACATATGCATATACATAAAAAGAAGTACTATTAAATTTTGTAAAATCACATCATCAGGGATTAGTCCCATGTCTATGGGCTGTGGGCGCATACCGTAGATCTATCCTAGATCTAAAAAAAATGAAGTATATTAAACTTTGTAAATTCTCATTTTAATAACTTCATAAAAAATAAATTTATTGACCTAGCTTTTAGATTTAATACCTCCAACTAATATATATCTTATTTCACATCCAATTAATATCTCTTTCACTGGCTTGATCTATTTGAGATAAAATAATACTTCTAATTATAATTTTATATCCAAAATTAAAAATCGAATTTTGAATCTTGATTAACAAACTCAAATATCACATCATTTGAACCAAGAATTTTTAGCATCATCCTGACACTTCGAGATTGTATACAACCTTTCTATTTTTGTAACGGTATACAATGTAATATTTTTTAAAAAAAAATTAACGGTGAATGGTATATTTTATAAGAGTGTCCGTCTATTTTTTTAGTCATGAATGAAATTACGAGTAAAAAGAGAGAATTATCCAGAAATTTTTAACAAAATGTCAAAGGATATTTGTATAGTTTATTCAAAACTTAACAAATGTTTTGTTTTATTATTTTAATGTATATAATATATACACACATTTTTTTGCACAAGAATATATATATATATATATATATATATATATATATATATATATATATATATATATATATATTTAAACTGATTAAAAAAACTTAATTAAGTGCTTGCTGTATACATTGAAGAGAAAATGAAGTTAATTAAATTATTTGCATATAAGATGTAAGATGTTTTCATAAGTTATTCTCAAGAATTTGTTGAAATAAGTTGAAAACAATTTATATACTTATAAACTATTATCACAAATTCTTTTACATACTTATACATACATGTTTATGTCATGAATTAATAAGTTCAAATAATGATTTATCTACAGCCTAAACTAATGGTGATCACACAATATCGTTATCGAGAGTCGGGTTTGAGAGAAGCTCTTAACTAAAAACTCGACCTCTAAACCAAAATATAAGTTCAAATAATTAAATTATAAATATATTTTTTCAAATGCTCCTATCATATGTTTTCCTCATCATAATAGTATTATATAATTTAATAATTTACGTATTTATATTTGTTTAAGTTGTGAGAAAATTATAAACTTAATCTACTACATAACTTTCAATGCAACAATTAAATTGATAGGTTTTTATATTTGTCATGTAAAAAATTTGTATATGAAGGTCAATGGAAAGTATATACACACACGCACAAACACTATTAAAACAAGTGATGCCTTTAAAACAAAACTATTAATTAAAACAAGTGACATGATTCATTGATATTAGATGTCAAACTTTTACGCTCATACATAGTGTAGACTGTAGAAATTATCAACAATATCTTCTTTTGCATTTCTATATATATATATATATATATATATATATATATATATTACATGATATAAGATTATTCTAATCAACTATTAAATTGAAATTCTTATGAAGTAAATCACATTTATTAGATTTCATGTAAATTAGAAACCAAATTACTATTGTTTTGACAAATATTATATTTTTTATAAGCTAATTTTTTTTTATTAATATGAAAAGATTAGAAAGCACAATATATGCTAAAACTAGCAAAAGTAAGTATGCAAAATAAATGAATTGACAAATAAGATGTTATTTAACATATAATTCTAAATGTCCATAATTGAATAACATACTAACATATGTTCAATTTGTATGAAAATTCAACATATAAAATTAGAAAGATAGGATCAATTGATTTAACAGTTTGATTAATTAATTTTGTATTATACAAAAAGTTACTAAAAATTACAAATATAAAAGCCTAACACTTAACATCATGCTATCACTTAAAACAAATCTATCAAATATAATATAAGTTTGCCTTTCTCTTCATCTTAATGTATTCCGAAAAATAAAGGGGAGAGAGAGAAGTCGGGTCCCAACGATCGAATGTCGACAAGGATTACACATTAGAAGAGTATGACACATCTCTTAAAATATTACCACATCAAAATTTTGCTATATATTGATCTTTAGTGGGCTACCTTATGATTTTCTTAATGGAACTTTAAAAAATGTGTTTCGGAAAACGAATGATATTAAACACCACGATTCGTCCAAGATTTTTTTTAAGGAAAAAAGGAAAGCAATTCCTTTGGATAAGATTAAAAATTAAACCAAGGTATGATTAGCGAGTGGAATCTAAAACTTGGATCAACATGCTTATTGTTTTAGATTATTAATTTTTATGATTATTATAATATATGCTATTATGATGCAGCACAAGAAAGATTAAACATTATTTTTTTTTTCACATGAGAATCACGTTGCATGTTAACCTAAAACTTCTGTGCTTGATAGTGTCGACAAGGAAGTTGGCTTCTTTGTCACTTGTGGTATGAAAACATGTTTTTCCCAATCAAATTATTTCTTTTCGAGTCTCTAGTTTCTGGTCGGGAAGGTTTATAATTAATTAACATGAAGCTATAATTAGCTAGGACGGTGCAAAAAATGTTACACATTTTAAAGAGTAATATCAAATAAATGGAGCTAAATACAGGTTGCATCCTACAAAGCAGCATGACCAGAACCTCCAAAAGAAAGGGCGAAATATATAACTAAAATGTGTGGAGCATCTACAAAAGTACACAAATTTGGAAGCACCACACAGGTCAGAGAACCGCCCAAGCTATTCAATATTGATGGTGTTATGTATGTAGTTTGGATGAATAACTATAATATATATCTATATTTTTGGATTAATGACCTGTAGATATAATGATTTGAATTTTAAAATCTAAATTAGTTTAAGGTTTGTTTGGAGTGGTTGTCAATTTTATGTTTTAAATATTTAAAAAACTAAAATAATTTTTATATTATACATTAATTGGTTTTATTTTTTATTTCTGTATTTTATAGTTTATCAAATTTTAATATTCAATTTTAATTTAAACAACATAAAGTACTCATTTTATTATTTTAAGTCAATTTTAACTTTTTTTGTCTTTCGTTTGAGTTTCAAAGAGATAAATTTATGATTTTAAAATCCATTATTATCTCGTTGAGTTTTATTATGTTCGAGAATCAATAGTTGAAATTAACATTAGAGACTAAAAACAAAACAAAATAATTTATGAGACTAAAACTAAAAACATTAAAAAAATTATGAGAAAGTAAAAGTAAAAACAAAAATCAAGATAAAATGAGGTATTAAAAAATATTTTGCCCTTTATTTTAAAGGCTAACTAGGCTAAAACATGAGAATGAAAATCCTAACAAACTTCCCTCCAGCTCAAGTGGAAGCATAACTGAACTAGTAGTCAAGTAAGGAACTTCAAATTCCCACTCTAGTGAAATTGTTAATTATGATGGTAGACATTGTCAGCAAGAAAATCTTATCCGTGTTAATCCACTTTTCTGATGATAGTCCTTGATAACCGAATAAATATTGCATGAACAAGGGGTAGTTTGATGAATTTGGGTTTTTTTTTTTTACCATTCTACATGTTTTCTGCTCAAAATTCTCAATCTACACCCATTTCATTTATTTTGTCCAAAATACACCACTTTAACGTGCCTCGTGAGAAGTCGGGTTTAGTGACCCCGACGTCATTACTTGATCTTTTTTTTATTTTTAAATTAAAATATTATAAAATATAAATATTATATTATATAAAATTATTTTTAATTAGTTTTAAAATTACTTATTTATTAAATTAATTTTTTAATATTATTTTTAAATTTTTTTAAATAGAAATAGAAATATAAAGATAAATATAAAGATTGAATAAAATTAGAGTATAATTTTTTAGTTATGTTGTATGTAATTTTTTAGTTAAATTTATGTTCTATTGATGTTTTTTGTTATGTTCATTAATTAAAAAATAATAAAATTAGTTAGTAGTGTTAAAATAAATTTAAAAAATACCATAAAAAAATAATTGATATATCTGTTTTATATAATAAACATCAAATTTCAAAGATATGACAAAATTAATGATGATGTGAAATATGTTGTACATGATGCATGTTTTCTTTTATTTCGATTACTAATTTGTCAAAAATAGCCAAAATTTCTATTGTGCATAATCGTTTTCAATAGTTGAATTGTGCTTACACTTTTAGCACGTTTCCGGCAACATGGCCATAACATAAATAATTGTCCTAACATATCTTGATCTTAAATTTTCCTTAGTTAAATGTGATTGTTTAAGTATTTTATTGATAATGCAATACAATGTTTTTTTATAAATAAATTGTTAAACAAAAAGTATTATTATTTTTAACTAAATTTAATAACATAAACAAACTAATTATATTCAGTAAAATAATTATATTAAATTTTTTACTAAAATAAATATATTATTATGCAAAATTCAGATTTTAAAACAAATATTCACCCAAAAATTATCTTAAATAAATTAAATAATATAAAAAAATAATTATATTTAATAGTATCATTTTCTTAATAACAAAATTAATTTAATAAATAAATAATTTTAAAATCAATTAAAAATAATTTTATATAATATAATATTTATATTTTATAATATTTTAATTTAAAATAAAAAAAGGGTCAAGCAAAAAAGTTTGGGGTGGCCAAAACCGACTTCCCACAAGACACGTTGAAGTGGTGTATTTTGGATAAAATAAATGAAATGGGTGTAGATTAAAAATTTTGAGGAGAAACAACACGTAAAATGGTAAAAAAGAACCGATGAATTTGTATTGCATCAAGCCTACGAGACACAAAATGCTCACGAATCCATGCCTTTTATTTTTTTATTTTAAAAGTATTCCAAAAGACAAGAGTCCACATTGTTTAGATATGATTTTGTTTCTCTTTTATATATATCAACTTTTGATTTAAACTTTCCAGACATTTTACTCGGACAGTGAAAAAGAAAAACGAAACAAGCATACTATAATCTGGTTATAATCAAGAAAGTCATATTATAGTCTGGATATTTAGAAGATTCAAGCTACATTCCAGTTTCGTTGATTAAGGCTTTATTCATTTTCAAGAGAGCATGATTAAGCCTATGCCTATCGATTAGATTGGACGTGCTAGTTAGTTAGGTAGAGGCTTTGTATACGTTTCGTTGGTTGGTCTCAAAAAGAGAAATGAACCATAAAGTTGATGGAACGCTTCTTAAGTTCTTATTCTGCTACAGCTAACCCTGTTCTTCAAGAATGTCTGTTTTAGAAAGGTAGCATTTCAATTTCTGTACATTTCCATCCTCGTCACCCAATCTTGATTTATTGATCCAAGAACCTTTTAGGGGAATTTTCGGCACCATATAATACTATAGTTTGATGGGTTAATTTTTCACAATTTATATATAACAGAATATTACACGTTAATTATTGGAAGGAAAGATAATTTCAAATGGCGTCCACGGCTACCCCATTATTGATTTTGATGGAGAAAATTGTATGAACCCCTTATAACCTATGAAACTATCCCAATTATTGATCTAAACAGTTTAGAATTTGTCTTATAGTAACTGCAAACTTTATCAACTGCATATTGATTGCTATATCACAAACAAAAGGCGAGGGTAATGTACTATTTTTGCACATTCTATTAAGATCGACTTGACTTGAGGTTAAAAAAGATTGAAGGAAGAAGAAACAAGAAAAAGATTGTGGGATTAAATCTTTCTAATTGATATTTTAAACAAAATTATTAAAAAAATAATATTTGTTGATAAAAAAAATATTGTTATTACCATAATAAATAGAAACCTATTTGGAATGATTGGTTTTATGTTTAAATTTTTGTTAGAAGTAAGTGAAACAATTACTTCTGAAAGAAATAAGTTAATTAATATTTTATTTATAAATACTCTAGGAATCAAGAACAATGAAAAGGAAGAATAATAACATATTGGAATATATTCACACTATTATATAATAATTCCATATTATAAATTTATTTTATTATGGTGTTGGCACTACAGCCGCTAGTGTTGGGTATAGTGTGAAAAGGGGTTTCGGCTAAAGAGACAAGCTTTGTAATTGTAGGTATTCTGGAAGGATCAGTTACTACACCCCACAAGGAAACTAGAGTCAGATTAGTTAAGTTGGATGACGTGTTCCCATTGATCTATGACACGTGCCAATATTGATTAGCCTCCATCATAATTCATATGCAACACTTTTTGAGGATACCATGTTGTCAAGCCCCACTAATACCCACCACCAACTCAACTGGAGGTTTAATTTTCAGCATTATTAATTAGTACTATTGTAATTTTCTATTTGTGTTTCGTTTTTCCTTATGATTATCTTCCAGTTGGTTTTATGTTCGATATATAATAACACACACAGAAAAAGAGTTTGGAATTTAGGTCACTGTTTTTTCATTTTCATTGAAAGTTCATCAAACCGCTGAAGGGACATAAGGAACGAGAAGGAACAGAGTGCTAAAGATTGGCAGGGTGGAGAGAGGGGGAGAAACTATAATATGGTTCAAAATTATTATGGTATAAATCAATCTTCATATAATATATAATTGAGTTTTAATTATAGTAGTCTAAGACAAGACCATGTAATAATATTTCTTAGATTGGAGTTAGCATGAAAATATAAATTAATTAAATCTTATGCAATGAGCCATTGTGTTTGGTTCAATATTAAATAGTATTTTTTTTCAATTTTTTATATAAGTATTAAAAAAATCATAATTATTTACAAAAGGCGTCTTCTCAAATACTTTTATACAAGAATAGTTTTTGGTCTTCTGAGTTTTTCATATAAATTTTCTTTATACTTTTTCTTCAAAAGTATGAACTGTTTTAATATGTGTTTACTATAATTAGTGGTATACATACTTTTTTTGTTGTTGGTGCATATATGATTTTAAGGAATATTGTCACTTGGAGATTAATCTCTTTTGAAATATCTCTTGGCATTCATAATTGAGTGTACCTCTTTCTAATTAGATTAGATTTTCTGCATAGACAGAGTCAATATTTAAATTTCTAATCACTTACTTAAAGGATCTGATCCAATTGATGGTATACTTTAAAAATATATACTATGATTGTTGTACTTAATTAGCAAATTTAAGCACTAGTTGCAAGTTCAAACCTATATTCTTTGTTAGGTATAAATGGCATCGGTGCAAAGATATTTTTACAAGAAATAAGAGCTTGTCAAACTAAGTGATAAAATTTCCTCATATAACAGCATTAGTGACCAGTGATTTTACTTTAAAAGGACACCTAAGCCAACCCCAACTCTTTCAAATGAAAAAGATATAGTTAAACTAATAATTAGTTAGTGAAAATAGAGTATATGACAATAGGTCACTTTGTTGGGAACCATGCCACTATGAATATTTTGGGTTCAATGAGAGTGACACTGACAATATCCATAGTTTCCTGTTATTTGGTCAAAAGATTTGCCGGGTTTTCAGGATTTATGGCGTTGACATTTCTGTTATGGACGGCGTTCTCCATCAAATTGCAAACACTATATTCTCTATGGCTTTGTGTAATATTTTGAAATTAAAAGGGACTATCTTCGTAGTTGATGTAGAATTAATTATCTTAATTTGGCCTCTGCATTATCATCTGAAACGTCTTTGACCCAAATTGCCTACTTGTGTTTGTTGATTGTTACCTTTTTTTCCCCTTCTCCCCAATATTTGACCTCTTTCAATTTGCAGCAAAGCGTCTATTTTCTCCCCTCTTAAGAAGTATACTTATGTAATATGTTAGGTATAAAAGGTGTAGAACAGTAGAAAGCGTGCATGGAAACTCAAATAAAAGCAAAAAAAAGACAGAAGAGAAAAGAAAAGAAAATTGAACAATCCATTGTATTGACATAGCTTACCAGTTACTTGATGAATATTGCAATTATTTGCAAAGGATGTCTTATGTGACGTCTTGTCTTAAACAATAACTAGATATTAATGTATGGCAAATGCACTCTATATTGATTAGTTTCAAATGCAATCTAGGCTTAGATTAAGGAATTCATTATTATTGTTCACCAACTACATTTCGGCCAACTTTGTCTTTAACCAGTAGTAAGTCACAAATAGGACCATTAATTAAAGCACCCCAAGTTCCTGTCAGTTAATGTAAATTTCAGTTTGATATAATATTGATAAAACTTTTATACCATATAATAAAAACATATTATAATTATACGGTTGTCTTTTGTTACACTACCAATAGGTTATTATTATTTTGAGTGGAATTGAATTTGGATACTTTAAATAAGATTGTGATTTCAAATTTTGTGAATTAAAAAATATAATTAAAAAAAAAAAGATTGATTCCATAAAAAAATAACTAACTCAATTATGCAGAAATTAATTATATGAAAAATTTGTAAATATACTTTACATGCACACTAACGATATGATAATAAAAAATATGATAATTATTTTACTAATGAGTGTGTATGTGGATCAAAATTATGCATAATTATTTCATTTTAATAAACAGTTTTAAATTCGAGTAATATTATATATATATATATATATATATATATATATATATATATATATATATATATATATATATATATATATATATATTCTAACGGAAAGCTTTATCATCAATCTAAGTGTTATCTAATTTGAGCAAAATTATATGAAATTAAGTGAAGTGAACTAAACAGTATTTGAACCTAAGAGAATATCAGTGTAATCTAAATACTCTTATCATTGAGAGGAGAAAATTACAACTTCCTCAAATTAAATTATGATGTGATAAAAGCTGTTTAAATGAAATGCTTATGTCCAAGT
Source organism: Glycine max (assembly GCF_000004515.6). NCBI lineage: Eukaryota > Viridiplantae > Streptophyta > Magnoliopsida > Fabales > Fabaceae > Glycine > Glycine max. Next base: position 2,762,209 of record NC_038253.2, read on the forward strand.
ACCATGCCTCCTTAGCCATTATGTTCAGTGTGAAACATGTTCTTTCTATGTATTCTATTGAAAACAAGAAGCGTTCCCCGCTCCCTCTCCCTTCTATTGCGTGTCTTTTATCCCATTTCTTTTATATTATTTCGTGAACTATCTTTAATTAAAGGCTAATTTATCCAAGTGCCCCTCAAAGTTCATTTGCAATTTGTTGGCTTCTTGAATAGTCAATTTTAATTAAAGCGTGAGTGCTCTTTTGGTTGAGAAAACAGGCATGTACATTGAGCGAAGTATGCTATAAACTTCTACAAATCCAAACGTGCCTTAATAAAACGTGGTAAAAGAAGCCGCCAAAGCAAGACACAAAAGAAAAGGACGAGCACCATTGTCGTGTCCTTTCGACACACACTAGGGCTTCGGAACTAAATTATTAAGGTTAACAAAGCAATATTATAATCCCAAGCGTGAATCTGTGTTCCCTAGTCTTTGCCTGTTTTGTAACAACATACGTAACTATGTTGGTTTCAAACTCTACATTCGCAGCAATTATACATAAAAATTAATAATTAAGCAGTGCTTCGTTCACGATTCACAAGCAGCCCCTCTCGTGAGGTCTGCCAGAGCGTGTTGTATGTTTCATTGCACTCACTATACAAATTGATGAAAATGTCCACCACCATAATCATAATAATATATAACTTATAAGCTTTGTCTTGGTTAATTTAATATATATCATCATCAACTTGCATGTATATATCTATATATTCTCTTATTTCCAACGTATTTGATTGTGCAAACGCCTCAAAATTAGAGGGGTTGCCATTATCTAGTTACCTTTACAAGTTAGAGTTCACACCATGGGTTATGGTGTGGTGATGTCTTGAATTGTGGCCGTGGAGGAAATTAAAATCAGATTCGGGGCACGAAGAGACACGCCACGTGCACAGTAACAATGCCATGCCACGACACATGTCTATAGTTTAACTAGGGTCTATGTGGGGGACCATTAAACTTGTGTTCGATCATTTTAGTGTAGTTACTAAAACCCACTTTTGGGTTAGGTGGTGACCTTTCTATTGAGATAAAAGATATGTGTAATTATGTTGATTGGATTTGTTTTTTTTTTTTTTTCCGTAAAGATTTGCAAGACGATCTTTGGGTGAAACTATTCGTATCTCGTGCATGGGGTGATGTTGAGTTGTGATTGGTGCCACAAAGGCTGGTGTTAGAATAGGGTGTACATGTGTATTGTTGTTTGAGAGATTCGAAGGTTAGGATCAAAGATTGAGAATATCATAGTGAAGATTATTTAGATAACCGTCCGTGGTTACGTTCTCAGGTGGAAAGTTGACCAGAATCAGTAGTAACTATCATATGTCGTGTCATTTTAATTACTTGGATCCAATACATAGCTTAGTCATCAAAGCGTACATTCCCACTCACGATAATAGATGCTCAAATGCCATTATGAGATGATTCTATAGAACGGTTCCGTTCTTTTTTGTTTGTTCAAACGTTTCTATATATGAACAGATAGAAAAGAAATTAAAAATGCATATTGTTCTTTTCTTATTAGAGCAAATACATTAATAAAAAAATTGTCAACTTCCATCTCATATTCGGTGGATTTGATGGGTAAGAAGAGAGTAGTACATGTATTAAACGACGTGATAGAAAAGAAAAAAAGAAGATAAAAAAGAGATAAAGAAAGAAATATTAATTTATTATAACTCTAAATTAATATTTGGTAAAAGAAAATTCTATAAATGTTAATTGTTAATTTATTAATTTTTCTTGTTAATAGGATAGATTAAATCTGTTTTTTTTTTATTATTAGATAACTTTTATAGAAGGTTGTACAAAGCATCGGTTCAAATTTGTATCCTCCGTTTATTTTTCCCTTTATTTTATGATACCCTAGTGCTTTTGTTTTCGGAGAATTATGAGTTACCAAGTATGTTTTTACATCAAATTAAAGTAAGACAACCTTATCCTCCGATATGATCACTGCTAGCTGATAAGTAAGGCATAATATTTTACTTTCTCATTATTTAAGCAATGTTAATGTATTTATATATATATATATATATATATATTTATTTATTTATTTGAGGGGGACAATAAACAAATGGAAAAGATGAAGATAGACGATAAAGATAAAGAGGGAAAAAATGAAGATTATGACGAGCTGGCTATGGAGCAACACAAGTTGTGACAAGAGAAAGCTAGCTTGAGAAAGGGACGTATGAGTAGTCTTCAAATTTGTGGAGAAAATATATACGAATAAGATTTGAGAAGAAAGATAGCCAGTCCAGATTCAATGGCACTTATCAACTTAATTCCACGTTGTAAAAACAACATGTCTTGTGACAATATTCTCTACTTCTTCTGCATTTATTCAATTATCTGGTTTATTACTTTCTGATAATGCTAATCTTTTCACCCTATATGTCACATATGATTGGTCTCCTTTTCAGTTTTTCTCTTTTTCATGACTAGCTCTAGGCTCAAACTTATATTTCTTTCCTTTTTCATAATAAACTTTTCCCAGATTTAAATTTTAATTTTTGGCTGCATGCGTTTTTGTCATTTTGCATGATGTTACTCTTCTCATTAATTGCTCTTTCTTCTTAATTGGTACATCTCTTGTTATTGCTTGTATGAGAACTTAAGTGCAATATTTTCAATGATCTTGTTAAATCTGCAAGTGAATTGAATTTCAATAAGTAACCAAACACCAATTCATGATTAATTTAGTGGTACGTGTGCAGTATCGGGCTTAATTAAATCCACACATTTCCTTAAAATTTTTGTTGAGCAGAAAAAACTTGTATTTCACTTGTCTAGAATGAGAGATTCACCTGAAATAACAAATACACGCATAACCAAACTATATATAGTCATTGTTAGAGTTTTAAGTGTAAATAAGAAGTTTTATATTTTATAAATTGATCGAGCAAGTTGAATATATATATATAACTCTTGACCTATAAATTTGAATCATATAATCATAAAACTTGCTATCATGATTTGTTCTTTTAGAACAAATACGTGGTTTGGTTAAAAATCAACAGCATTATTCAATAATTAGAGTCAAATTGCTTATGGTCACCGCTCCCCTATTAGGCATAAGTCATATATAGCAAAAAATCCACGCATGTAACTAATTTTTCTTTAAAAATTTACGCTTCCAATTTTATCTTAGTTAATGAAAAACCTTTAGAATTCAAGGCATATCGTAGAATTATTGTGATATGCGAAGCTATTTTAATTGTTTTTTTAATACAAGTAATCGATGTCCATACAAAGTTTTAAAGTCTTAAAAGAGCCTTAATTTTTTTCTTAAAAACATAGTGCAATGCTCGTCTTGGGTGTTGTTTATTTTATTTTAACACCAAGAGGGCAAGTATATTATTAATGAAGCAGTATTAGAGTTTCTACATTGAATGTAGCAAAGAGCATCAAGCCAAAGCACACCATTCGCGCGCTTGATTAGTGCCAACAGTGGAAGGTTCTCAGATTAAAAATATAATAATGTCCCAAATGATGATTTCAGTCAAATTAGGAATAGGTATGTTTTGTTGTGATAATATTATAAATTAAATGTTACTAACGGAGGTATATTTTTTTTAGATGGAACTTTCATTTGGATCATTGTGGAGGAGTTATATGCAGTGATTTCATTTATTAATGACCAGATATTGCAACTAGGTATCTTAATTAAACCTGCCATTTTTCACATTCAACTTTGCCATAACGTGATCTTTTCTAAACAACACAAGTGAGGTTAAGATAAGTCAAAAGCAGAAATTTGCCTGGCCGGAAAGGGTGGGGGACACTTGGTCAAATCTAAATTGGTCAACTAAAAATACATTCTTAATTACATGTTTAGTGAGTCAGCTGGGTAAGCATTTGTAGCTATAAATTATAATTTTCCGGTTAATATTGTGTTGCTAATTGAATTATAAGCACTCATAATGATTTTTCCTCTTCTATTTTGCAGTAACACCTAATACCCTTTTACATGAAATAGTTGGCCTAGTAAATTTATTCAATGGCATTACTTTTTCTGTCAACTTCTAGGGAGTCTGATCAGTTTGTTGGTCAACCTATCCATTTGTATAGGTACAAATCACATGTTTTAGGATAAGAATCAAGAAGGATCTATTTTTGGTTTTTGTTCTATTGGGTTAACATTCAACAGGTACACGATTAGAATGAATTGTAAAATTAAAATATACAATTTCGTCGAATTAAGTTTTTCAAGAGTTTCCTTTTTGTACCTGTTTAATTTGATGTATACTGTATACAATCCACATGAGTTTTTTTTTCACACAAGAGAAATATGATCATCATGCTACTTCAAAAACATTATTTATTATTAACTAAAATTTAAGAAAAATTACTAAAATATGAGTCTTATTCTTTATTTAGTAAAAACATTAATAAATTTATTATTTTCAATAATTTTTTACTAATAGAACCCATAAATATAATTTGAATCCAACTGGGCTTCAAGACCCGTGTAGCTCGTATAAGTATTTCTTTTAGCCCGTGCTCTTACCCGCAAGCCAATCAGGCTTTTACTTTCTGCACCCCTAAATGACTTGAACGGACACAAATACCACTGCATTACTGTGGAGGTGGGACTTGCTTGTGAGAGGCAGGGGTATTTGTGTCCATTAAGATCTTTTGGGGAGATGCAGAAAGCAAAAAAGTAGGCGTAGGAAGTAAAATGCAACCAATCAATGTCATAAAATTTACTGTATCATTATCATGCAAAGAAAATTCATCTAAAAAAAAAAAGCATGTAAAGAAAGTTCAAGGATTACTATTAAACACAAGATTCAAACAAGTTTTTGTGCTTGTTAGATGTTGGAAATGGTTGTTTGCATTTTTTTTCTTCTTATTTTTACACATCTCTTTCATTTTTTTCTTCAAAAATACTATTATTATTTTTTCCAAAAATTTGGTATCCATAAACTAATTTATAAACTTGTTTATATTTCAATACATTCTAATTTCTAAAGTATTAAAATTTTAAGGTTAAACATATAATTTTTAATCCTTATACATGATAGAGAGTGCCAACTCTTAATTTGGTTCATATATGTAAAAACTTACTAAACTAGTCATATGCCAAATGATATAGTTTAACTCTTATTAGTGATCATTTGATTTATGTTATTATGACGTTGTATCTAAGAGTATTATATTCCAATGGCTAGTTCACCACTAACTTCCTTATGCATTATTAATTTGATTATGTTATATATACGAGAATCAGATTAAGAATGCATGTCTATAAATATCAAATTATAAACGCATAACAATGTTTGACAAATACTTGCACATCTATAAACTTAATAAGTTTGTACATTTTACATGTAAAGATCCAAGTTTTATTTTATGAAAATAAATTACTAGTTTTTCAAAAACTTTTTATTAAAAGTGTTCTGGTTTAACTCCTCTTAGAAGAAGATAAACTTTTAAAAAAGCTGGACTAATTTTAATTGGAAATAATTATCTCACAATAATTTTACCCATTTTTTAATCTAGCAGCCGAGTAAATATTTAAAGCATACCTATTCAATTTTAAAGGAGTTAGATCCAAGATTTATAATGCTCTACAAATTGCTCAAAGTTGATGGAAGTGAATATCCTTCTCCCAAAAATATAGTACCATCATCTGGGATGGTAAATAAAAAGTTTAAATTGCACGTATTATCATCAGCATAAAAGTTTTCATTCAATCAATTATAAAATCATGATAAATATAAATTTTAAGATAATTAAAATAAAAATGGTTAATGTCATAAGTATACATATTATAAAGTGCACCCCGATAGATATAACTTGAATCACACTTGATAACTGCATCGGTCTCTAAAGTTTTTTCTTGTGTTTTCCAATCGCGTGCCCTATCACTTTTTCTCATCTTGGGCTATGAAATAGTTGCCAGTTTGAACTGCTCTTGATGGGAAGAACAAGGGTCGTCAATCGCACTCAGCTGCAAAGCAAATTATGGTGAAGGGTACTACCTCAGGTTCAGGTAAATCCCAAACATCTGTTACTTCTGGTCTGGCTGGTTGCTTGGATGTTGTCCAAGCAAATCAGAATGCTTATACTGCTTCACAGGATAATCTTGTAGGCAAGGTGCTCGTAAAAAAGACAGGGACAAGTTCTGCAAAAACTGATGATGTCGCACACCAAGTGTTTGATAATTTGTCGCAATGCAGTGCTGAATCTGAATCTTCCCCAGAGGTTTCTTGCACCTTAGGGGACAATGATTCAACCACTGATGATGATTCATCTCACTCCTGTGGTTCTAAGTCATCACCGCAGTTAGATGACAATAAGGCTCCCACTCCTTGGGTTAATCAATTCAAAGATAACAGAAGTCCTTCTAAAGGTTTTGGAATAAAGTTCTCCCCTCCACCCTCTGATGATGAAGTGCTGTTGGAAGAAACGGATTTGCAACCCCTGGAAGAGGCTTGGGAACATAGCCTTATTGGCTATGTGGCTGGTCGATTCCCAGGAAAGAAAGCTCTGCTGGATTGTTGTAAAAAATGGGGAGTCAAGTTTTCATACTCAGCTCATGAAAGTGGTTGGCTGGTGTTTAAATTTGAGTCTGAGGACGATCTGAACCAAGTCCTCTCTGCAGGCCCTTACTTCATATTTCAAAGACCCCTACTGCTGAAGGTTATGCCAACATTCTTTGACTTTGGCAATGAAGAGCTCAGCAAGATCCCTGTCTGGGTTAAACTCAGAAATCTACCTCTGGAGCTTTGGAACCCTCAAGCCTTAGGGAAAATCCTGTCCAATATTGGTTCGCCCATTCGATCTAACCATCTTACTGCTTCTAAGGGGTCTATTTCTTTTGCTAGAGCTTTAGTTGAGGTTGATGCTTCTTTGGAGCTCATCGATGAAGTGCGATTTAGACTTCCTACAGGGAAGACTTTTGTGCAAAAGATTGAGTATGAAAATAGACTTTCTTTTTGCACTCACTGCAAGATAATTGGGCACCGCCTCACTAATTGTAAAACTTTCACTGCAAATAAGCTTGTTCTCATCACAGCCTGCCCCACCTTGGATCAGCCACAAGTGGGTGATTCAGCAATGCCCCCACATACCAATACAGCAGGCCCCTCTGATAATCCAAAGAATGTCCAGACTAATATGTCTGTCCCTCCTCACAGAAAACATGTTCTGGTTGCAAATCATGTTCCTGTCCTTCAGAATTCTTCTGACCTCAAAGAAACAGGGAACACTGAGTTGGATGATCTTATAGAAGAGGGGTTTGTTCAGGTGAAAACAAAACACCAGAAAAAAGGTAAAAAAGTGTCACTCATAAAGACAACCCGTATTGAGGATATGCAAGCTGATGTCCAAAGAGGAAGAAATCATAAAGCTGTAACTAGGGTCGAGGAGGCTTCCTCCCGTCCGAATCCATGATCATTGCCTCTTGAAACATCAGAGGCTTTAATTTGCCTCTGAAGCATCATGCGATGCAGAACTTCCTTCGCTGCAAGGAAATTAACGTCATGGCTGTGTTGGAAACAAAGTTGAATAAGGCTTCAGTTGAGGAAATCATGATAAAAAAGTTTAGTGACTGTCACTTCACCCATAACTTCGCTTCTCATACTGTTGGCAGAATTCTTATCCTCTGGAAGCAGGATAAGATTCATCTTTCTGTTTTGGAGTCAAATGCCCAATTGATTCATTGTGCTATTGATTGTAAAACCACTGCCAAGCGTCTTCAGGTTTCTTTCATCTATGGTCTTCACTCCATTATGGCAAGAAGATCTCTTTGGATGAATCTGAATAGTATCAATGCTAATATGAATTGTCCCTGGCTCCTCATTGGTGACTTCAACTCCATTTTGTCTCCCACCGACCGTTTCAATGGAGCTGAGCCCAATGCTTATGAGTTGCAAGATTTTGTTGATTGCTATTCTGACCTGGGGTTGGGGAGCATCAACACTCATGGCCCCTTGTATACGTGGACTAATGGCAGGGTGTGGAGCAAATCAGACAAAGCTTTATGTAACCAGGCCTGGTTCAATTCCTTTGAAAATTCTGCTTGTGAAGTTATGGAGTTTATTTCTATCTCAGACCATACTCCTCTAGTTGTCACCACTGAGTTGGTAGTGCCTAGAGGTAATTCTCCATTTAAATTCAACAATGCTATTGTGGATCATCCAAATTTCTTAAGAATTGTTGCAGATGGCTGGAAGCAAAATATTCATGGCGGTAGCATGTTCAAGGTCTGTAAGAAATTGAAAGCTCTTAAAGCTCCCTTGAAGAATCTTTTTAAGCAGGAGTTCAGCAACATCTCCAACCGAGTAGAGCTAGCTGAGGCTGAATATAACAGTGTGCTTAATTCTCTAAAGCAAAATCCTCAGGATCCTTCCCTTCTTGCTCTGGCAAACCGCACTAGAGGGCAGACCATTATACTTAGAAAAACGGAGTCTATGAAATTTGCTCAGCTCATCAAAAACAAATATCTCCTGCAGGCTGATAAATGCTCCAAATTCTTTCATGCTTTAATCAAGCGCAACAGACACAGTCGGTTTATTGCTGCCATAAGGCTAGAGGATGGGCATAACACTTCCTCCCAAGATGAAATTGCCCTTGCTTTTGTGAATCACTTTAGGAATTTGTTTAGTGCTCATGAGCTAACCCAAACTCCTTCCATTTCGATCTGCAATAGGGGTCCTAAGGTTTCCATCGATTGCTTTGCGGCCTTACTTTGTCCTACTTCTAAGCAAGAGGTTTGGAACGTTATTTTTGTGATGGATAATAATAAAGCTCATGGGCCAGATGGTTTCAATGTTTTATTCTTCAAGAAGGCTTGGAATATCATTGGTGATGATATCTTTGCAGCGGTTAATGAATTCTTTACAACTGGAAAAATTCTAAAGCAGCTCAACCATGCTATTATTGCGCTTATTCCTAAGCATGATAAAGCCTCCCAGGTTAACCATTTTAGACCCATATCTTGCTGTAATTTGTTATACAAGATTGTATCTAAAATTCTGGCTAACCGCATAGCCCCAGTGCTTGAGACTATTATTGGGGAAATTCAAACTGCTTTCATTAAGAACAGAAAGATGATGGACAACATCTTCCTAGTTCAAAAGAGTTTGCGCAAATATGCCCGGAAAAGATCCTCTCCGAGATGCCTCCTGAAAATTGACTTGCATAAAGCTTATGATTCCATTTCCTGAGAATTCTTGGATTGGATGCTTAAGTCCATTGGCTTTCCAGCCCAGTTCTATACTTGGATCATGGAATGTGTTTCTTCCACTTCCTTTAGTGTGGCAGTCAATGGATCCATTTATGGTCACTTCAAAGGGCAGCGGGGTCTTAGACAAGGGGATCCTCTCTCCCCTTATCTGTTTGTGCTCTGTTTGAAGTACTTTTCCAGAGATATGAGCAGCCTCAAGGAAGATGTCAATTTTAAATTTCATCCCAACTGTGCAAGTATTCAACTATCTCATTTGACTTTTGCAGATGATATTATGCTTCTATCTAGAGGAGATATCCCTTCTGTGTCAACTATGTTTGCCAAGTTTCAGAACTTCTGTAGGGTTTCGGGGCTTCCCATCAGCTCTGATAAATCTACCATATACTCAGTCGGTATTAGGCCTCATGAGCTTTCTCATATTCAACAGCTTACTAGATTTAGCTTGTGTGACTTCCCTTTCAGATACTTAGGTGTTCCCCTTTTATCATCTAGATTAAATGTATGCCATTATGCTCCCTTGTTTTCCAAGATTACTGGCCTGATTCAGGGATGGAGCAAAAAGTCTTTATCTTATGCAGGTAAGTTAGAGTTGATCAGAGCGGTTATTCAAGGAATTGTGAATTTCTGGATGAGGATTTTTCCTTTGCCGCAATCTGTTCTGGACCAGATCAACGCTTCGTGCCGTAATTTTCTGTGGGGCAAAGCGGATATTGGCAAACACAAGCCCTTGGTTGCTTGGTCAGTAGTTTGTTCTCCGAAAAAAGAAGGGGGTTTAGGCCTTTTTAATCTCAAGGACTGGAACCTTGCGCTTCTTTCCCGTATCCTGTGGGACTTTCATTGTAAGAAAGATTCTCTATGGGTTCGGTGGGTTCACCATTACTATTTCAGAGGGAGCGATGTGTGGAATTACAATTCTTCTTCATCAGATTCAGTTTTGATAAAGAAAATCATTCAAATAAGGGACTTTATTATCTCTAAAAAGTTAAGTACGGAAGAGGCCAAAAAGAGGATTCAATGTTGGAGCACCAATGAACAATTGCTTGTTGACAAAGTCTATGAATACATTAGAGGTGTCAAGCCTACTGTTAGTTGATGTTCTGTTATATGGAACCCAGCAATCCCCCCTAAGATGTCTTTCATTTTGTGGCTTGCTAAAAGGAATCGGCTGCTTACTCTTGACAAAGTTGCTTTTTTGAACAAGGGTTCCCTCTGCCCTTTATGTTCAGATGAGCCTGAGTCAAATGCTCATTTGTTCTTTTCTTGCAGGAAATCTCTCCAAGTTTGGGCTCACATTCGTGATTGGACTCCTTTCCGCAGACGTTTCACTTCTTTACAGCGGCTGACTCTTTAATTAGGGGCAAATCCACATCAGGTGTTCAAGGAAAATTACGTTGTCTCGCTATAGCAATTACAGTCTACTGCATTTGGCTGTCTAGGAACAAGCTGATTTTTGAAGATTATCAATTTTCTGTCATAGAGGTTATTAGCAAGATTAAGTTTCTTATGTATAGACAAGCGCACCTGTTGCATTTGTTTTAGGATCTTGATATATGTCATCTTGTATTAGGGAGACTTTTGATTTTCTTTAATTGCGGAGTATGCCCCGTTTATTATTGTATGATTTTGGGTTTAATATAATTTACATTTTTTCTCAGAAAAAAAAAACAGTATATAGACTATTTTCTATTTGCAAACACCGATTATTTTCCAGACCCAGCGCTCCCGGGAAAGTGAGGGAAAGCACGAGAAAGCTTGCGAAAATTTCACGTTCTTCTATTTGCAAACACTGATTTTCCATTCAATTACTGCTATTATTATCAATTATTATTATTTTGCTGTGATCAAATTGGTTTATCGTATTAAGAATTTTCATTATTATTATTACTGTTGAGACTTTCCTCAAGTCTTGCACCAAAGAACTGGGTTCCCAGTTTTCTCCAATTCTAGGGCAACTTTTTCGGCTAAATCCCTTTCTTCCCATCGAAGCGAGCTCTCATTGCAAATTAAACGCGCTTTGCGTGCTGCGATCTTGGTTGTGATGGAAACTAGGGCATAAATTGGCCGTGCAGAAGAAAAAAAGCGTTTAAAGAATGTTCTTCAGCGGCGATCCTTTTACACGGAAGCGTGTCGATTTGGGAGGTCGAAGTTCAAAGGAAAGGGACCGGAAAAACCTGTTAGAACAAACACGAGTTGAGCGCAACCGGCGCTTATGGTTGCGCCAGCAGAACTCTGCTGTACTCAAAATTCAGGTTTAAGTGCATTTGCTTGATTTTATGTTTTAATCTTGCAATTTCGTTGTGCATCAGTGTTTCTATTATACATTTGTCAAATTTTGTAGCAAGTGAAACTAGTTGGATTCTTCTAATTGTAATGCTTGATGGTGTGAAATTGTTGATGTGTTTAGCTGCCTCCGGCAATTTAGGTTGTTTTTGTCAAGTATTGCTCCACTGTTTCAAATTCCATCATGTTGGAATATGTATATATATTTTAACCATGTTGGTAAGGAGTATCCACCGCCTTTGCTGATGATTAATCTCCGTCTTTGAATCCGTTGACCACCTTCAGTAGGGTTCTTTCCTCCTAATCACGTTTTTCCCATCCAGAAGGCTCGAACATGAGATCTTGCTTAAGGGGATTGGATACCACTTGAACTAATGACTTGTTGGTCGGAAAAAATAGAAGTTTAGAAACCCAAATGTGTATATATAATATAGATGCCCATATGGGTATATACTACTCAAATTCTTAGGTGATTTAAAGAGTTTTTTTTTTATGATAAATTAATAGTTTTTAATTAAATTCTTATTAAATTAAATGCTCTACTAATCAAAATATTATAATTAAAAAACCGAATATTATAGTGTCACGCCAACAATTTAGCAGTTGTTTTCTTATTAATGGTCAACGTCCTGAAATTGACGGTTGAACCAAATTCCTTGATTTTAAAAAATAGGAAGATGAAATGTCTCTATTTTTTTATAGGATCCAAAATTGTATTTTAGCCAAGAAAAAAAGACTTTGCTTCACTAGTTTCTCTGTCACTCAAGTTTTTGAGGAAGATAAAGTTCCAAGAGAAATCAGAACACCAAACACAAGAGAAAACATTTTTATGGGCAAATTATACAAATGTTCTTATATCCTGATTCCCACTTTCACTCTGTAATAATTTTTTTTGCTGTATTATGCCATGCATCACGGTTGTGCATTAAATCTTAATGAAAGTTGCATTGCTTGTTTTAATTTTGGCAATGGTTGATGCTCCTCAATTTGTATGGTTTCATGATTCTTTTATTTTAAATTTAGGTTTAAATATATTTTTCTTCCTTGCAATTTAGCATTTTTATTTTTCGATTTTGTCCTTTCAATTTTTTTTTTCGTTTTTGTCCTTTCAATTTTTTTTCCGTTTTAGTCCTTGCAAAAAGTGTTTGTTTCATTTTTTTCATTCTTAAAGCGCTTCAGATAACACTTTTTTTACTATTCAAAATACTTGTTTACTGTTCAAAGCGCTATCTATAGTACTTTAAGGACGAAAAACAAAACAAACACATTTTGAAAGGATAAAGAATTTTTTTTATAAAGATGAAAACGAAAAAAGTGCTAAATTGCAGTGAAGAAAAAAGTATTTAAGCCTTAAATTTATAAGTATATTCACTACTTCATGAAAAATGAAAACAAGATTGCAGTGTCATGCAGTTCCTAAAGTTTAGCTGCCTAGATTGTAGTTTGACATGTTCTATATACTGTGTGGAAATTTAATACAATGAATGCCTACTGCTGGGAAGGCTCATTATGTTGGTGGGAGTCAACATCTTTCATGTGTCATGCAAATTGTTGACTGATTCTAGCTACAGAAATGCTTCAGAGGGAGAAAAGCTGTCAGAACTGAACAATCCAAGTTGCGAGAGCAGTTCTATAAAATCTATGGGAAGTATTGCCAGAATGTGGACAGGTGAAATTTAATCATTACAAATTATAATTGTTGAACACTGCTCATTTTCTTTTATTAAGCTTTAGTAGTAATTAGTGATGCAGCTTATTTTGGTATGATCTTACTTGAAAACTGCACCATTACTAATCAGATTAAAATGTCATCTTGTGTGCATTCAGGAATTCTTTTGGTCCAGATTCTAATTTCCTCTGCCAGTTCCTCTATTTCTTTAAGGCAGAAAATATTGAGGACTTCTTAGTTCTTGTGCAAATATGCCGGTTGCTTTGGTGGTCTGTTCAGGATAATGGTAATTCTTAATCAGCCTTCCATTTCCTATGGATTTTACAGTTCTTTTTCTACTGTACTTGTATTTTAATGCATTTGGGGAAAAAAATTGCAAACTGGAACCTATATTTGTTTTACATTTAATCTTTTCACCCACCAGAAAAGAGATTTCTAGTGCAATCAACTGACTATATGGTGCTTGTTTCGCCTCTAGTTAGTTTTTATATTTTCTTTCGAAGTGACAATATGGATGATCATTGAGTTGGCATTTTCCTTCTATAATGTATTCATTTTATCATAATCATAAAAGAAAAAAATGAAGGCTGTGGATTTCACAGAATTGAAATCCTATTCATACTGTATTTGTTATTGGCCCCATGAATTGTACATTCTGCCATTGAAAATTCTGACAGTCACAAGTTTTTAAATATTTCTATTATCAATGACTTCTGCTGAAGATGTTAAAGAATTTAGTTTTCTCTGTAGCTTTTCTATTTATTATTTGTAATCTTCCTTCTCTAAATTCTTTTATACGGAAATCAGCTGTTTTATTTGAAACAATATAGTGAGCAGACTATGATTGAAGTTTTGATCCCCTAGACTTCTTAAATTTAATTTTTTTAACTTTATAAGTGTCATTTTCAATCCTCTTTTTAATTTTATAAGCATCTTTTGCAATCCTTATGGTTGTGTTATTTGGCAAAGATTGTATTCTAGTTTCTAGATACCTCTTTATGATCTCTTAAAGACATAGGTATTGAAGTGTTTGACAAAACCATGCTAATATTGTCATGTCTGGTGCTTGTTTGAAGAAAAGTAATTTGAAATATTGTAGATTCTTGCTTTTCTTGTATTTTTCCCCTCAAGTGTTTGCCATAAAACTTGTAGAGCTAAAATATTTGCAACAGGGGATGTTGTCAAACTTTTTGCGGGGGTGGATTATTCATCCACACGGGCTTTGGTGAACTACCGAGTGAAGCTATTTGTACAAGCTTGTATTTGTGCTCTGCATCAGAATAGGTTGGTTTCATGGCCATATTTTAATTCCTTTTCCTCTGGCTCTTTAAAATTCTCTAGCCTGTTTTTACTGGTCTTTTTCATGTTGGACACTAAAATTGACGTCCTTTTAAGATATTATTGGTTATGCTGCTAAGGGTTTTGTTTTATTCATGTTGCATTGGTTCTATTGTATTTTGTTTTATATGTTTTTTTATTTACTAAATCACATGCTATTTGTCTTTTTTTAATATACTAAATTGACATGAATTGACCTAGACTGATAAGGAGTGTTTGGTCATGTTCCTAGCCAATGTGGGGGCATCTTAGCATTCTATTTCTGTTTGTCGGTAATGATGAGAAATACAAGTGACAAAAAATGTCATATATGATGGTCACTAGATAAATAGTGCTTCATCCCTCCTGTGCATATATGTTGGCCATTGGATTGGATGATATGCAAGTATTTCATAAGTTAACCTAGAAACTTGTAATCTTCATGGGTGTATCCTGCCTTTGGTCTTGATGTTGCTCTTTATTTTTAATAATCCAAAAGTGTCCTTGTATTTTTGCTGCTTTGTATTTTTAGGGTTTCTTTGCTAGCTTGCTTATTTAATTTTTAACTTGACAGAAATCAGTTAAAAGATCAGCTTTTATTGACTCCTGAGGAATTGAATGTGTCAGCTATTCCTTTATTGGAGGTTTTAGTATTGTTAATTGATCCCAAATTGCCATGGAGCTGTAACCTAGTACAATATCTCATTCAAAACAATGGAGTTGGCCTACTCAGAGAGATAGTTCTTACTGGAAAGGTAATATTTTTCAGAAACAAGTTTTTTCATAATTTGATAGATTTAAATGTGTTTGAGAAATATGGAGGAGTGAGCAAGGGAAAATAATGATTTTAGTTTAACTCTTGCTAGTTGCTTCTTCCTTTTTTTTTGTGGGTAAAAAAAAATCCTTGTTTTCTAAATGCCTGATGTGACAAAAATACATTTATCTTGAGATAAATTTCTTCAGAATGTCTGCTTCTGAGTTTTATTGCATTTACTGTAATGTGTTTTATTGAAGAAAACATTATTAGAAAGCAAATAAAACTGGGGGAGTGTGGGATATTCTAAAGAAACAAAAGCAAGGAAAACACCCAGCCAAATGGCTAAAATATGCAGCAAAGCTGTTCATATTTCTGTGCATATATTACTATCTGTTACAATTTTTCTGTTCTTATTCCTTTATATCTATATTTCTTTTTTTTGTAGAATTCCTAACATGTACCTTATCTAACATTTACTAATTATTACCAAAATCCATTCTTGAGTTTGAAGGAAGTCATATTCAAACTATACCAAAAGTCAGTGATTAACTTTTGAGTCAATATTATTCTTTTATGTGTGATAATCAATTTAGTAAAGAAATACTAGCTCAATGGCTTTGTAGCCAAGCAGCACTTCCTGTTGTTACCTAGGAGCTGTAGTGTTTGAGGTGGGGGTTGATGCTCCCCCAACCAATTTCTCTCTTCCCTTACTAGATCTTAATGGGGTGTCCTACCTAACCAGAAAAAGAAACTATGCCAATGGATTGAATATGCAATATAAGTTGTTTACTCCATTCTGTCCTATTGTTTATATTATACTGCGTAGTTTTGTTATTTCAGATCATGTTCCTTTTATGTATTATATCATTCACCAGCCAAAGCTTAAACTACCCTGGTGATCCCCTGTAGGATAATGCAGAAAATTGTTTTTCCATTGGCAAGGGATCATCATTGGAGCGTGTGCTTATTGCTGTAATATCTCATGTTGGTCAGAAGCCATGTATCTGTTCACATATTAATCCAAGATATAGCTCTGCATCACAGATCATCACAATTCCTTTCTTGTGGCATCTCTTCCCAAATTTACAACAGGTATGTTTTCCACTTATTCTATTTGATGGGGTTCCTTTTCTTTGTGATAAGTGGAAGCTTAAGAGATGTATTAGTCATCAAGGATGTCAATCTTTTTCATAAATGTTAAAGGGATCCTAAAAGCAGGATAGGTCTTGTCTCTATATATTTCTGAAACTTGAAAATTAACATATAAACTTGGATTATGTAATACATGACAAGCTATTGAAAGAAAGTCTTCATGTACTGTGTTTGAAATTCTGTGTGCCTCTGTTGAAATAGACAAATTGAATAGTCTGATGCTTAAATCAATTTTTCTAATCTCTGGTTGCAATTGCATAACATTTCTATGGTCAATCAACTGTTATCACCCAGACCCAGTAAATTCCAACTGAATGAAAACAAAAAACCAACATGCAAAGCTTTACCCATAAGCAACTGGACTATGTGAGCTTGATTATTTACTCCATCATTCGGTGTGCTAAGGGTCATATTCTGGACTTGATAACTTTTTTTTTAAAGGCTTCTGGACTTAATAACTTGCAGTTTAATTGGAATTTACATGGGGGAGGGGCTTGAACTGATTAAGAGTGATTGATTATTTTTACTCCTTTTATTGGTTTTTGTAACAGTAATTTCTTGACATCTTCAGTCTTAATGGTGGAGGATCCTTTGTGTGTTTGCCAGCATTCCAGATCTTATATATATAAATTTTTGCAAGTCTTGTAAAATTTTTGAACATATTTGCTTTGGTACTCAGATTTTTGCAGCAAACAACCTGAATCAATGTTACATTCATCAAATGGCAAAGTTTGGGCAAAATCTGATCAAGTTGCTACCTAAGGATATATCAAATGAATTTCCGAGCCATGCGTGTATGCTTGGAAATGTATTAGAAACTGCTGGAATTGCTTTGTCTCATCCTAACTGTTCATTTGATATGGTAAGGAGCTTATTCACTGCAGTATGTCATCTGCTATAACTTCACTCATTTATCTCACTTTATGACCTAGATAGTGAAGAGATTGATCTCATGATGAATATACATTTGATGCAGTAGGAGTCTTGATTTTTACAGTTTTCTTTCGGTTCTTTATTATATAAAAATGTGGTTTTATTATGGGGGAGAAGAGAGTTACAAGGAGTGGACTACATATCTTTTATTTTTTTAGGTTCATATTACAATAATTACACTCCTTCTATTAAAAAGTAGACAAGAAAGAGTTGAATTGTTTTACTTTTTATTAGATGATGGAGGTATCCCTTCACTTGTCTCATGCAATAATGAGCCATTAACCTTCAGCTCAATGATTTTGGTTGTGAATAAAATGAACAAAATTTTTACAATTTTTTTTTTTATCAGCAAAAATACTAGTATATTAAATGAGTACCAGAGGTACTAAAAAATACAATAGCCAACTCAGAATTATTACAATTTATCAAAGGTCAGTCACTGTTTATATCCTGTAGGAGCCCACATCTTGTATTGCCTTATGCACAACTTCCAGATTCATAATTATTGCAAAAGCTGTCTTTTTCATATCCCTGTCTGATAACATGATTTTCTTTTCTTCCATTTATAAATGTAGGCAACTGTCCATATATATATATAGGATAGAATACTTGTTACACAAAATTGGAATATTATTCAAAAACAGTGCTTTTCTAAACAAAATTTCAATTTATAAGTATCTTTTGAAAAATAACCATTTAGTTATTCTTAGAATGTGGATTTGGACCTAACTAAACCCCAAAAACTAGCTCATAGGGTGAGGGTTGCCTCCCACTTATATATTCTATTGTGACCTTATCTGTATCCGATTTGAGACTTAAGTTTTTCTCAACATACCCCCTCACGCCCAATACTAATGGGCTTGGTGCGCGGATGACATAGTGGGTGACTCCTTTAATGAATCTAGGATAGGCTTTGATACCATTTTTAGAATGTGGGTTTGAGCCTAACTCAACCTCAAAAGCTAGCTCATAGGGCGAGGGTTGTCTCCCACTTATATATTCTATTGTGGCCTTATCTCTAGCTGATGGGGTACTTCAGTTTTTCTCAGCAGTTCTGAAAAGAGTATTTCTCATGCTAGCTCATTGTTGTTTGTGCATTAAGTTACAGTAATTAAAGTATAAAATAGAACTTGTGCTTGTCCTTTATTTCGTGTCTTCATGTTAATATTCTAGTAGAACTCTGGGCAAAGCAGAGCAGTCCTTTTAGAGAGGCTTGGGAGGGGGGGGGCGGGGATTTACTGGTTTGGTATGTAAGGGCCTTAAGGTTCTACATATTGAACAAATGGAAGTTTGATCCATTCTTTTATATCTTATAGAAATAGTGAGTGTTTTAGAGGAATTGCATGTGCATCGATTACCCTTAGCCCATCTAATATGTAATATGAGTGCATTTAGTACATGAACTAATCAACGTCTAACTGCAGGCTGCAGAGTATCTAATATGTAATATGAGTGCATTTAGTACATGAGCTAATCAACGTCTAACTGCAGACTGCAGTGTTAGTATTAGTTGTAATCATAACTTAATAACTAAAGTTGAGTGATATTCTAACGAGTACAAAATATGCTAATTAATGTACTTCTTATGAATTTTGAGTCCCTGACTGGTATTCTGACACCATCTCTAAATCATTTTACATAAATCCTTTTCTTTAGATTTGACATTGAAAGTGAAACTTTTGTTTGCTGGGGTGGCCATTTAAATTATTTGATGCAGTCATGTAATTGAGTTTGAAACTTGTGCTTAACAACTCAACTCAATTTTGCTGTTGATTAATGTTTGCTCCCTTTCAGGCCGTAGACCTTGTTGCTGTCACTACGTTTTTGCTGGAGGCACTCCCATCTCTGAAAACTTCCAATAGTAGAGAAAGTATGCTTTCCTATCATATGTTCAATTTTTGAATTAAAGATTTTACTTCTTTCATTGAAGAATACTATTGTATTTTTCATTTTTGATAAAATAATACATTATTAAAAAGAAAAACACAGAAATACATCTGGGGGAGGGTGAGTAATCCTACTAGCAACATTTTCAAAGAAAACAGCAAGCCTATGTTGCCCAGAAATGCAAGAGTCCAGTCTCTTTTCATATCAGCTATATAAAAGCCCTATTGAGATTTGAGATAACCGTGGGAGTAGAGCACCAAATAGAAACCAAAAAAGCTCAATTCCAACAAAATACATTGGAGAACTGCTAAAATTGTGCAATGCCATAATAGTCTCCTTATTCTTGTTCTTGATAAAATAAGTGTATGATGAGAATCTGCTCCAATGGTCAATCTGGAAGAACATACCCGTTGTTCACTAAGAACCTTAAAGACTTAAATAATTCTAGAATTATCCACCTTTGAAAACTAGGTGAGCTATTGTTTCTGAATATACCTGCTCATAACACAGTAGTCTGCTTAGTTACTTTCATCAAATCAAATTATGAAATATATTTCAGTGGTTTCGAAATTTATCTTTTTTTATTTTTCAAGAGTGACCACATTAGCTCAGTATGTGGTCAAAGTATTCCTTATAAGGACTTGGGCATTTCTCTCCCTTGAGCTAGCTTTTATGGTTATGTCAACTTTGTTCTCAAATTCTAGTATTTTATAGCCTATCCCAACCTTCTTGTTGGGCTACCTGTAAATATTCAGTTTGACAAACTTAGTGCTCCAAATATTCATGGGTGAGGGTTGTGTGTTAGGATCCCACATCAGCTAGGTATATGAGCTAAGTACACCTTATAGTGAATTTGCAATTCTCCCCTCTTTGGTTAACTTTTCCGGTAGAGATAGGTCCAATCCATTCTCAAGTGTAACAAGTTCTTGAGTGGTAATGTCAGGCTCTGTGATTGCTAAGGATGATATGATTGAAGACGATGAAGTCATGGAAATAGCTTTAGATAGTAAATTGGAGCAGCAAATTTATAATGCCATAAATCCTCGCTTCCTTCTGCAACTGGTATGCCATTTTTCAAATGATATTTGTATCTAGAATCATTTGATTGGAAATTTTCATTGACATTTGTTTTGAAATTTGATCAAGATTTTTACTTTTTGACATGTGCAGACAAATATACTATTTAAAGAGATTTCATCTGTCAATGGCTCAGATTATGGACCCAATGATAGAGATGTTACAGCTGTTGATGGGGTTTGTGGGTTTTTGAATGTTACCTTCAACAAGCTGCCACTTGAACGGATTATGACTGTGCTTGCTTACAGAACTGAACTTGTTCCAACACTTTGGAATTTTATGAAGCAGTGTCATGAGAACCAAAAATGGTCATCACACCTCTCAAATGATGCACCTGGTTGGCTGTTACCTCTTGCTGTATTCTGTCCTGTCTACAAGTAAGACTTTTTGTACCATTGTCCTTTTTAATGCATATTTGTATGGAGGCATGGAATGTTTTCTGTCTGCAAACCATAGCTGGAGTTTTTTTTTTTTTAATTTAATTTTTTATTCTGAATATCTTTCTTGGGAATGGGTTTTTATGACTGTTATAAGTGTATACTGTACCTCAAGTATTTTTACTTAATACAGTTAGGTGTTGTTAGTTTGTTAACTGTAGTTAGTTGTTAGTTAGGATAGTTGACAGTTCTTACTGTCAACTTATATAAACTCTTCCTGTAAACTGTTTTCACTGAGGTTGAATAACAATCTGTTTCTCAATCTCTCTTTTCTCTCTCACTTTCTCTGAATTATAAAATGGTAAAGAGCTTTGGTCGAAACCAAGCTTTTTTTTTTCATGGCTTCTGCATTGACTCCTTCCTCCCCACCGCCACCATTGTCATCGGCAAGCTCTTCCAAAATGTTCACGCAATCAATTTCGCAGAAGTTGCATGCAAAAAACTATCTTCTTTGGATTCCAACAGGTGGAAACTGTCATTCACAGTCATCATCTTGAAGGCTACATCATTAATCCTCAAATTCCTCCTAAATATGCTTCGGTTGAAGATTGCAATTCAGATAAAGTCACCAGTGAGTATTGTGTTTGGTACGAACAGTATTAGCTTCTTCTTGCGTGGTTGCAATTCACTATTTCTGCTGAAATTCCTCCTCGCATGTTGGTTGTCGATCGTCGTGGAAGTTATGGGATGGCATCCAGTCACATTTTCAGTCTCTCACTCGCGTGAAGATTCGTTATGTTTGCGATGAGCTTCCGAATCTCTCTCTTGGTAATCGCTCCATTTCTGATTATCTTCTCCTTGTGCAAACTCTAGTCAATGTGCTCACTTCCATTGGTGAACCAGTATCCTATTCTGAGCATCTTAATCTGATTCTTGATAGACTCCTTGATGAATATGAATTGTCGATTTCTCTCATCACCAGCAGATTTGATCCGTTCTCTGTTGATGAAGTTGAAACTTTGTTGCTTGTGCAAGAGGTGCATATTGATTGTTTTTTGCAAATGTGCTTTAGGTTCTATCAACCTAACTCAAAGCTTAGGCTCTGTTACTCTTTCTCAAGGCTGTTCTGGAAGTTTGTCTCATGAAGGTGATGTTGTTTCCAATTCTGTGCAATCTGTGAACCCTAATTCTCAGGGTCAAGTCAATCTGACCACTCAGTCTGCGTCGGAGGACTGCTCATCCAATGATTACGCTGGAAATCGTTTTTTCAATGGTTGCGGTGGTTGGGGTTCTGGCCGGAATCCTAACTGTGGTGGTGGAGGCCGCGGTGGTGGTCGCTTTGCTGATGTGCAATGCCAGATTTGCTATATGTTTGGACATGGAGCTTTGTATTGTTATCATAGATTGGAGGGAAATTACGTTCCTACCCTTTGTTGAGGCCTTATGACAAAAATAAGTTACAGTTCAGATTTCAAGAATGTATTTTTGGGCTATTCTCCTTCACACAAAGGCTACAAGTGCCTTGCTGCTGGTGGCAGGTTATTCATCTCTAAAGATGTTACCTTTAATGAAAGAGTTTTTCCCTATCCTTCTCTTTTCCCTGAACCAGCTTTGTTAACCTCTGAAGTCCCTGATACTGCATCTACCCTCACTGTTTTACCTTCTGCAGTATCTGTTCACCCCACCAATACAACATTTGTACTACATCTCTCACTTTCTCTGAATTGTAAAAACTAGCATTTAAGGTCTAGGAGGTTACATGAATGTTCAGATTCATAAATTTTGTATTTACTGCCCTTTATTGTATGTATATGTATGTGTGTGTGCACTCACCAAATATTATTATTCAACTATATTCTCTGTGATCTAGATCATTTAAGTATACCATAACCTATTTTTCTTTTATCAGGCACATGCTTATGATTGTCGATAATGAAGAATTTTATGAGCAAGAGAAACCGCTATCACTGAAGGACATTAGAAGCCTCATCATTATATTGAGACAGGTAAATGTTTTTTATGATTTATTTTTGTAGGAAAATTCTTTACCGTTTGTGGTTGTGTAGGACAAAATATTTCATTAATGAATCAAGTAGTTGAGTAAAACTTAAATATTGTGTTGAATCTTTGCAAGGTTGTATGGCCCCGAGTCCATAGAACTAGAGTATGTTACATTTTTCATTAAATTGGTGGCATTGACCTAGAATATATTGCAAACATGGTTTCTGCAGAAACTCTGAATACAAATGTGAGCTTTGCAATTACAATTAATTCTGGATAGTTCTGTTTCCACAGGTTCTGTGGCAGCTACTGTGGGTGAATCATATCACATCTGCTAATTCGGTAAAATCTGTTCCAGTTAGTTCAGCTAGTAAGGGGCAGTCTGTTCAGACCATTCAACAGAGGGTTTGCATTGTAGTCTCTGAGCTTCTCTCCCAGGTAGAAACAGTTTATATGTTGTGCATCTTACTTCATGTTCCCTCTTACATTTCACTTGGAAACAAAAAAATGATATTCTAAATTTTTTTATAACTGTCAGGGCATCTCTATATGGCTTTTCTGTGCTATGCTCATGAGTGTTTGGGGGGATTTTTTCATGTCTAAATTGCAAACAGAGACAGACTTGTCTTTGTTATTTCATCCTCTTTCCTTTTTTGTTTCTTTCTTATTCTGTTTTGGGGGATATTTATCATCTCTGTAGTTCTACTTTTACACATTTCTCACTAATAACATTTTTTCTCTCTATCAAATAAAGAAAAAGATAGAGGTTTTCCAATTTTCTTCAGGGTTTTCCAATTTATTCTGTTTTGAAAAAATATTTTGTTTTCATTTCTTGTTTTCACATACAATGAAATATTTGAAAATACGAAAGCAAAATGAAAACAAGTTAAGAAATGGAAATGCAAAAAGTTTTCTCAAACCAAACAAACCTTTACTTTTCTACTCTCTGTATTAAAAATCCTCCTTATCTGTTCTTTTAAGAGGCATGCATATGATTTGCCACCAATAACCATATCATGAATTATGTTTATTATATTTCTAATTCTGAAGTTCTTTGCATAGCTGCAAGATTGGAACAATAGGCGGCAGTTTACATCCCCCAGTAACTTCCATGCTGATGGGGTGAATGACTTATTTAGCTCTCAGGTATTCTCTCTTCCATTGATTTTTAAGGTTATTGGATGGAAACTTAAATTGTTATTTTGTATAATCCTTATAATCCTTTTTCCACAGGCTGTAATAGAAAACACACGAGCAAATGAAATTTTGAAACAGGCCCCTTTCTTGATACCATTTACAAGCAGGGTTAAAATATTCTCTGTAAGAATCTTTTTTGACTTTGATTTTGTTTCTGGTTACCTTTGTATTATCTATTTACAATAGATAGCTGCAACTGCTAGCAAGGTTCTGGAGTTTCTGCATATCATAACATGTCACTGGTCCATTAATATATTAGTTTACACTTTACAGTGACTATAATCTGTTTATTGTTTCATCAGTCTCAACTAGCTGCTGTTAGGCAAAGGCATGGACCTCAAGCTGTATTTTCTAGAAATCGATTCAGGATACAACGAGATCATATTTTGGAAGATGCTTACAATCAAATGAGTCAGTTGACAGAAGATAGTCTTCGAGGATCGGTAAAATCCTTTTCTTAGGCATATTTTCATATTTATTATTCATTCCCTCTTTTCTAGTCTTTAAGGGAAGTGTAAGTCCTCCTTCTATTTGAGAGTGATTACCTTTTGCTGCTTTGCAGATTCGTGTGACTTTTGTCAATGAATTTGGAGTTGAAGAGGCTGGAATTGATGGTGGTGGAATATTCAAAGATTTCATGGAGAACATCACACGTGCTGCCTTTGATGTGCAATATGGATTATTTAAGGTCATAGTAATATTGTGCTATTGTTAATATTTTACATGAAGGTTATTTTCTACACTGTATATAATTTTACCACATGAAAGAATCCAGGTTGTTGAAATATTAGTTAGTGTGAATATGGATGCAACTGGATAGCTGGACTGATCAGAAGTTATTTCATTTTATAATCCTGCTCTTGGTATCCTTATATTTGTTCCTTACGATTTACTGATTCTCGGTATACTGAATGTTAATGTGTCTAGGAAACAGCGGATCACCTGCTTTATCCTAATCCTGGATCTGGAATGATACATGAACAACATTTCCAATTTTTCCACTTCCTTGGTACTCTTCTCGCAAAGGTATCCCCTCTCCTCCTCCATTCCCTTTTTAATTTCTATTTTCCTATAAAGTGGGCCTTTGCATTGAATGACTATGCTATTCTATCTTTTTTGTCACGTGGTTTGAGGTAGTCTGCATCCTATTCCTATACTGCTTGCACTTAATTGGAATTTTGCTTCACAGTTACTACTTGCATGTGCAGGCTATGTTTGAAGGGATTCTGGTTGATATACCATTTGCTACATTTTTCTTGAGCAAATTGAAACAAAAGTAAGACTCAAGGAGTCTCTTGCTCTACTTTAGGTAGTTGGTCCATTTAAATTGAATTAGTTTAATAATGCTCAAATCTTGGATTTTCATGCACTATCTTTCTTTTACAACTGCCTTTTGCTAATGAGATTCACAAATGTGACTTCATAACATTTAGAGCTTGAGTTGGATAAATAGTATTTCTAGAATTCAATTAATCTTGTGCACCTCCAGTTAATAGAGGTGTATCACTGTATCTTATGTCTCAAAAATCCAAACAAACTTGCAAAAAGTTCAACTTCAATTTTTCATTCAGATTATATCATATTAAATTATTTGTACGATATAGACTCTAGTAAGCAAGTTATTGTTCCTTTTCCCCCTTTATTGAAATATTTCTCATGGATTAAATAGGTATTTTAGGTCAAAATATATATATAAAAAAATTTGCCAAGGTGGTGTTATTAGCAAATGAGTTGTCTCTGAATTTGCTACTGATTAAAGAGAATAAATGACAGAAATAAGATAGATAAAAGGTATGATAGGAAATCAAATAACATTAATAAAAATGATAACATTAATTATACTTCTTAATTCATGTTTGACAACCTTAAAAGACACTTAAAAAGGAACAAAGGTAGTATGTGTTAAGTAGGGACTGGAATGCTATAATAGGATTCTGTATTTCTTGCTTTCTTAAACCTTTAGTTTCTCTTATACCAGGCACAACTATTTGAATGACTTGCCTTCCTTGGACCCAGAATTATATCGTCATCTCATTTTTCTTAAGGTAATGTCACTTCTATCTCTGGCTTTAATCTACTTGCATCTGCCTCAGTCTTTAGGCAACTCTTATTCTTTCAATATATATGTCTGAGTAAGAACAACAAAATATGCAACTTAAATGTCTCCTTAAATATTCTGACTTTATTTACTCATATAGTTCCTTCTCTGAATACTGGTTTCTAGTTTCTGTAATTTAGGCTTGTCAAAATCTAATATGAACTTGTTAGTTTATTTGTTTTTCATTTTTTTTATTTCTCTTGTTTTCGTTTTTTTCCTAGTTAGCATTTTTTGTCTGTACAACATTTAAATGGTTTTGTAGTCATTTGAAATATGTACTGTGTTAGTTAAATAGTATTCTTGTATGGACTTTTGGGTTTGGGCTGGGGGTGATGTGTAGTTTGTAAAGATGATATATTTCAGTGGGACATCTGCTGTTTTCTTATTGACTCAGTTTTTTCCTTACCAATATGTTTTGGCTAACAGCATTATAAGGGTGACATTTCGGAGTTGGAACTATACTTTGTTATAGTAAATAATGAATATGGAGAACAAACAGAGGAGGAACTGCTTCCCGGAGGAAGGAACCTACGTGTCACTAATGAGAATGTCATTACTTTTATCCACCTTGTAGCCAATCACCGCTTGAATTTTCAGGTAAAGTTGCTTTTTTTAAATAAAATAAAATAAAATTGGATGGCATCTTCTACTACAAATTCTTAGTATGTGGATTTGTGCCTAACTCAACTCCCAAAAGCTAGCTCATAGGGTGAGGGTTTCCTCCCACTTATATACTCTATTATGGCTCTATCTCTAGCCAAAGTGACACTTGGGTTTTTTCCAATGCAAATCAACCCATGTTTCAATTACAGAATAAAATAATTATGTTTTCAGATACGCCAACAAAGTTCACATTTCTTGAGGGGATTTCAGCAACTTATGCAGAAGGATTGGATTGACATGTTTAATGAACATGAACTTCAGGTTTTTTTCTGATAATCTTATCCACTTTTCGGTCTTGAAAGTGATGCTATTCTCATTTTGTATTGTTGGTTTTGATATTTGCTCGTGTGGTGGTCTTAAGGATGTATTCAACAACCAGACGAAATGTAATAATCTTTGCAAAACCTAGAAAGGCACATAACTGAATTTATCTTAAGTTGTAAATTTCGTTCCTAGTGATCCTTAGTTATTAGAACAATAACCAACTCCTATCTTATACTTCTGCATATATTTTTTTCAAATTTTTTTGGGTATGATCTTGAAGTAGTTTTCTCCTAAAAAGAATGTTAACACCTGCAATTATGTCTTTATGTGATATGTGATTCTGTATCCAACTTGCTTGACATTGTTTTCTACAGCTTCTGATATCAGGTTCACTTGACAGCTTGGATATTGATGATCTGCGGCTGCATACCAACTATGCAGGAGGCTATCATAATGTAAGACCTTTGGCATTTATCTGCATTTAGTTAGTTGGGAACAACACGATCCACATGAGGATTTGTGGATCATGTAGCATAAATTTTTATCTTTTGCCAATCAGTTTAAATACTTTGTGTTACATCTCAAATCTCAAATCATTAATTTTCTGATGCACACCCTATTGGGCTTAAAAAAGCTTTATTCTTATTGACACTATTGAATTCTAATTTGTGATTTCTTCTGATAGGAGCATTTTGTTATGGAGATGTTTTGGGAAGTTCTCAAAGGCTTTTCATTGGAAAACAGGAAGAAATTTTTGAAGTAAGATATACATAGATACAGGAATCCGTAACCCTTTTATGATATGACAGATCTCAATATGGATAATAAATTTATCATGTCTACAGGTTTGTGACAGGTTGCTCTCGTGGGCCTTTGCTTGGTTTCCGATATCTTGAACCTATGTTTTGCATACAAAGGTGAATGCTGCTACAGAAATTATGTTCTGATATATATTTAATGCTAGCATTAATTTTACATACTATTACTCAAGTGGTTTTCTTTTCCTTCTATGATTATGTATACCTGGAAGACAAGAATAACAGATTGGAATTGTCTGATGTTTCTTCTCATAGGGCTTCCGGTAATGCCGTTGAAGAATCACTTGACCGATTACCAACATCGGCTACTTGTATGAATCTACTAAAGCTTCCGCCTTATACAAGGTTTGGCCTAGGTTAGGTTAACCTTTGCTGCACTGGCATGGAATTGTTTTTGTAGTTATCGTTGTAGAACTTGAGAATGGCCATAATTGGAGATATCTGAACTGATAAGGATGACATGAAAATTAAGAAATCCTGTTCAGTCTGGTGTGAAGAGTATATGAAAAAACAAGCATTAGTCGGCTGGGTTATTTTTGAAACTAAAATTATTCTGAGAAAGAACAGTGCATAGGTTGAAACTTTTTAAATGTGTCATTAGTACTAGAGGCAGTGTGTTTTTACTTGATAGATTTGAATTTTGATAGGAATGATGGGGGCTTTTGTATGTTACTTTTTATATAATGCAACATTGTTATGTTTTTGGTTTGGAAAAATATGTACCGAGATAAAAAGATAAAAATAAAAAACAAATGATGGTAGTTATGCACTTATGCCATAGGAATATTGGATTATCGTAACAAAATTTTCTTGCTTTTAATTGAAAGCAACCTTAATAGGACAACCTATGCTATAGGAATATTGGATTACGGCAACAAAATTTTCTTACTTTTAATTGAAGCAACCTTAATAGTGCACCTTGGGTGGTCATCTGTGAGAGAATATAATTTGTTAAATGTGCTAATTGCTTAATTACTCTTGTGTTGATCGTTTAAGAAATTAACTAGGAAAATATTATTACTATGAGCAATGGCTGGTGATACTACATATCTTTATATTTCAGGTCAATTTTAGTTCATACTTTGTCCATTCCATGTTTTTCTTCAAGAAAAAGAATAAAAGTCTTTGCTTTATGATTTTCAGTATTACTATTTCCCCTTGAACGATCCCGATCTCAAGTCTTTGATTATGATCGTAAAAGCAAACAGTTTTTGAACCATCATTCTTTAATTAGTCAAATGTATGCATCTTAATTTGTTGTTTTGAATTTGAAACTATCACTTTTGGATGTTATTTTAACTTGTCTTATCATCCCGTCTCTTTTGGTTGTCTTGCTTCATATTATTTGTTGTAGTAGTTTTTGCTCGTTCTTTTGAACTGTTTTCCCTGACAAACATGTTGCAGCAAGGAGCAATTGGAAACCAAATTACTGTATGCCATAAATGCTGATGCTGGCTTTGATTTAAGTTAAAAGGAGGCAGTGGAATTTACGATATCTGTAGATTTGAAGGCGGTAGAAAATGACTCACAAATGACCATTGTCAGTGGAATGGGAAACGACAAATAATCTGATGGATAGAATTGAATAAAAATATCCTGTGTGCGAGTGTATGTATATATATTCTTATTCAATCTTCATTCTCAATTTGTCTCTTTTCTAAATGTACATATCTAAATTGTGAATTATTTTGTAAAGTTCACTCTTTGGCAGGGTTTTTCCTGATTATTTTGGATGATTATTATAACAAAACTCAACAGGGAGGTTGTAATTTGCATTCAGGGTGAGTTTGGAAATTGGGTTTTGAAGGGAAAGGACAAATTTCTCGTTTCTAACATATTCTTTTGATAATTTTATAAAAATAAAGAAATAAAATGGTAAAGTAACATACTGTTTTAATTTTTTTGTTTGTCTTTATAAAAATTAGACAGTTCTCTTAATTTAAAATTAAAAATAATCCCTTTTCTTTCTCTTTAAAATCTTAGTCCTAAGTTATGTCAATCCGACATGACTCAAGAAAAAAACTAGGATTGGATTTATGGGTTTAATCTGATTGAATTTGTATTAATTTGATTGATTTCAGTTGGACATTAAGTTTAACAACTCCACACTTGATCATCTTGATCTGACCACATACAATTTTTACTTAAAAAAAAAACACTTGATATGATTTCTAATATAAAAAATAAAAAAGTGATTTAGTGGATGTGTTGATATGATGGAAAAAGAAAGAAAAATGAAAAAAAAAATTACAGATGTGCCGAATATGATGGAGAAAAAAAAGAGCAAAAAAAAAAATGTGGTAGAAAAAGATATGGAAGAAAAGATGACTAGATGAGTCTCTGTTTATTTTTATTGGATTCAAAATAACCTAATGCTTTTTTCCTTGAAACGTTTCGGGGGCAAGGGACGGGATAAATGTTAGACTCCTTCGCCTCTGACTTACATCCACGTAGTGACGTAGGGGTGTTTTGAAGGTTTGCTCGTGTAGATGCATAACTCTTCTAAATATTTCCGCGAAGGCAATGATAAATTTCCGTTACCTATGAACACACAAGATGAATATTTTTTCTTTTAATAAGATTTATTTCTTATTTAAGGACTAATCAGGATTCGAAGATGTAGTGATAATATGAATTAGTTCTATTTATTTAACTCACAATAATACATTGGCATCAAGACATCGTTCGGCAACAATTGATAGTTAGTTACAAACAATATTATAAAAATGTAAGCAAACAGAAAGAAAAGAGCACGCAATTCTGAATCATGATTCTTCAGCTGGTGGTACCTCACTCAAATCCAGTCCCTCTTCAGGCAAGTCTGAAGTAAATGGTCCCAGGATCCCATCACCGCTGATAGTCAATCCACTCTGCCAATCAGAAAACAATACGGGTCACAAATTAGGTCCATCAAATGAGTAAATAAATATCAAAACTCTACCATGTATGTATGGCTGTTATAGGTGATCAAAGTATGGATGATATAGGTCCAAAATAAATTGCTAACCGCTGGAAGCAGAAATGTATTCTTATCTCAAGTCAGGTAATTAAATGAGTCAGATATACCAAAGTCTTTTTTATGCAAATGCACTATGAAATTCCTTGTCTAATAAGGTCAGTTTAAATAATTATATTCTTGTCATTTCGGAAGCTCCAATAATATCTTAGCAGCAGCAAGAACCTGACTTTGTTGTGTTCATTTTATCTCCTATAGTCTCACTTAATCCTTGCAGTTTCTTAAACTTTTATTGGATTCAGAATTTTGGACAAATAATAAACCAATAAATACCTCAGGCTGGAACCTTAGCATGTCTGCACGAGCCATAGCTTCTGCTTGGGCTATTCTCTGTCTGAATGTCTGAGCCATCTCCTCCGCCTATAACAAAAAAGTTAAGGATTATGTGAGTAAATTCTCCTTCAAAAATTCCAATGCTAACAGAAATGGGTTGAATTAGATTTAAAACATGTAAGTGATGTAACACGACTAAAAGGAAAGTCTTAGAATTTGGACTTAAACCCAAAAACTAATTCAAGGGATAAAAGTTGTCTTCCACTTTTATATATATATATATGATCATATCATGAGTCAATGTAGGATATCCAATACCCCCTTCACGCTAAGGACTAGGCATATCGAATGTGAAGTTTGTAGGACTGAACATCAATGAGTGGTCCAACACCCAAAAACATCTCCCAACAACAATTACTAGGATAGACTTTGATACCATTTTAGAATTTGTGTTTAGACTTAACTCACTCCAAAGGCTAACTCATATGTGAAGGTTATTTCCCACTTATATTATTTTAGCCAGATCATTAGTCAACATAAACTCTCCAACAAATAAAACAAATAAGGAGGCCTCTTTTTTTAGCTTCCTATATGATATGAAACTATGGCATTAGATAGCTAAAAAACAGGAAGTGGAAATAAATTAAGTCTAATGAAGCATTTGATATTGCACATTTATTTTAATTTACGTATGTAATGAGTAAAAGGTTCAAGAAGCTTTCTTTGTAACATACCTTCTCAAAGACAAGCTTTGGATTGCGAATCATGTCTCCAGGTGTGGGCTCTAACTTCTTAGTGGAAAGACTTACTCGACCTCTCTCTCGGTCATGGCTTAAGATCATCACCTAAACAAATAAGAAACTTGAGATTTTTATGTCCAAGAGTCTAGGCAAACATCCACATAACATTAATATAGGTTAACCTTTAATATGTCACCAGGTTGAAGCACAGTTGAAATATCAGTTACACGGTCATGACTGATCTGACTAACGTGAAGGAGGCCATTAATTCCACCAATGTCAATGAAAGCACCATATGGCTTCAGGCTTTGAACAGAGCCAGTGACCACTGATCCAATTCCTAGCTGTGCCTGGTTGCCAGCTACGGCCTTGCGGTTGCTGAGGACAAGTCTAGATTGTTCCTCATCCACCTCCACAAACTTAAGAGGAAGCTCCTTATCAAGAAGCTCTTCTACATTTGAGTTCTGAGAAGAAAATTGCATGACTCAATTTCAATGAGAATAAAAGAAGATATTTTAGAACTGTTACATGGTATGCTGGTAAATGTCACACTAATAATTTGCAGCTATTGATTGGTAAAACACAGATTTAGTTCCCCACCCCATAATTTGAAACTCTTTGACATACAGAAAGTTTAAACTTGATGCGAGTCCATAAATGTCAATATAGCTGCTCAAGTCAAGAGCTAACCGTTGATATTTGAGACAATGGAACAAACCCTCTAAGCCCTTCCAACTCAGCCACCACTCCACCTTTGTTCACCCCCACAATCTGTTAACACAATAAATAAACCAATAATCTTAAGATCAAATTAACCTTATTGCAGAGTGGTAATAGGAGTAACTGAATCCAACAACACAGTCTCATAGTACGAGGAAAGGAAACCCACCTTACCCTTGACTGTGACATCTTCAGCTTGAAGCTGTCTACAACGTTCCCATGCAAGGTCAAACTGAAGAGACCTTAAACTCAAGACCAAGCTATCATCTATTGAGTTCTCACCAATGATCAAAAACTCCTCTTTGAACCCAGGAACTAAGCCTGCTTCTTCAACATGCTTAACCCTGTGGATGCACGCCTCTTGCAGTGGCAAATATGCCGAAGACTTTGCAGTGATATCAACAACTGCTCCATTGTTATCTGTGTAGAACACAGTGCCTTTAATCTGAGTGAAAAATGCACCCATCATTAACTAGGCCCAGTTTTAGATAAACTTGTCCATAAACACTAATGAGACAAGAGAATAAGGTCCTGATTGAATAGACTTTTCCATAAGTAAAGCAGAAGAAAATAACAAGATATAACGAATTGAACTTTTATAAACTAAATTCAATTATGCATGATTTGATTTCAGCTCATAGAAGTTTAATTCATTTTACCTTCTTACTTAGGTTATGCAGAAGTTTATCCAAATAGATCTTTAGAAGATATAATGAATTGAGCCTCCGGTAAATTAAAAAATCAATTTATATAAGCCTGTTTGGATAAACTTGTTCAGAAATCCTTACAGGAGAAGAAAATAAAAAGAAAAAAATGCAATTAACTTCTTCATAAGCTAAAATGAGTTAAAATTAGCTTATGCATAAGTTAATTTGTAGAAATTCTCTGGTATAACTTCTCTAAAAGATGATTTTCAACTTATGGATAAGCGATTAGCTTATGGAGAAACTCGTTTATTTATTTATTTTGTCTCCTAAAAGTGGTTCTAAATAAGCTTTTATAGAGAGAGAGCCTTATTAGAGAAGTTTAGTTCTATTGATCTTTAAAATTTTGCTCAGTTAGAAGTGTTAGAGAGAAGTTTAGTTGAATGCAAAAGGTGAGGGAAAGACCTTGCCGCCAACTTCAGAATCGAAGTCGTACTTGTCAAGAGCAGCAGTGAAGTCTTCGATGGTGAAGGAAACACCTTCCATTGGAGCATTGCGGCATCTCTCGTAGGCTTCTTCGAAGAGTTTCTTAAGCCTCGCTCTCTCTTTGTTCTGCGCATTGGCTATTGCTATTGAGTTCGCAATGGTAATTGAAACGCGCTTTTGGGATTGTTGGGTCCAAAGAGAAGGTTTGGAGAAGAGAGAAGAAGATGAGAGTGGGGAGCACTTGAGCCCGCTGAATTGCAGAGGCAGAGACCCCATGTCTGTGATGATGCCATTGCCTCAGATAAGGTCTCACTCTTATTATCACCCACTCACACCTCTTTCACTTTCTTTCCAAAATGGATAACGTGCTGCAACTTTAACCGTACTATTCTTACAAATTTATAAACTACTAATTATTATTAGAAAAATTCAAGTACTGCACTAATATACTAATATTATTCAAATTTTCAGTATTATTATAGACCAATTTATGGGACATATTTAATTTTAAAAATGTGTTTTTAATCCAAAAGTTAATGTACTACTGCAAAATTTCATTGCAAGTATCTAGTAGGATAATTATGTTTGATTTTCTATTTATAAAATTATGTTTTTGTCAATGTTAATCACACCTCCCAAGGCAAAGAAAATATTTTTTCTTTTCTTTTTAACAGAAAATACTCGTTCTTAATTCATGTATCTTTTGCTAATGGTAGATTTAGTTTATGTACTTTTAAAAATGATTGAATTTTATCTTACACACGATTGTGATCTTATGATAGTTTAAATACAATTATGATAATATAATAATGTAAGATATAATAAACAAGTTAAAAAAAAATAGATTATATATTGATAAAATGATCTTATATTATTATTTAATTATAATTCATTAGGTATGATAAATTTGTTGATTTAATGATATTTATTCTAAAAATTATGTGATTAAATGATAATATAAAATTGTTTGTTCTAATAATAAAATAGTTTTATATTATCGTTATAATATAAATGATTATTTAAATTATTTTAAAATAATTATTTTAATAATTAAAAAACTTATCATATGATGAATTGTAATTAGATAAACATGTAAAAAAAATTAGACTTTTCTTATGCATAATCATTTTTTTCATTATACAAAATATATAATACTGATGGTGTTATACAAAATATATTCACTTAAAATATACTAAATAAATAAATAAAAAAGTAAAAATGCTTGAAAAGTACTAAAGTAAGAAGACAAATTTTTAAAAGAATTAAATAAGCAGTTTTATGTTTTCTATGTTTATCTAAAGAAACTCTGCTTAAAAAAAACTATTTTTGTTAATTATTTTGAGAAATAAATCCTATTAAAAAAACATTTATTTTAAAACAGCCCAAAAACTCGAGAAGAATAGAGAAGTTAAGAGGGGCGATTTTGGAAAATAAAATGGAAGGAGGAATGGCAGGAATACACGATTACACAGAGTAGAGAGGGAGGGGAGGGCAAAGCCAAAGGGGTTTCGTTGTGTTGTGTTACTCCGCCAGCGGTAGAGATGAGCTCAGCCGGTAAAACCTTTTTCTTTTAGATTCCATTCATTCTTCATTCTCTTTTTCACTTTTCAATCTCAATGTCCATCTATAATTCGATTTGCCTCAAATCTCATTTACGCACTTCATTATGCATATCTAAAAAAATTATATTTTTGTTTCCACACTCTCTTTTACTAGATTTTTGTGCTAGTGGTTACTGTTGAAACCCTATTTCACTACATTTTCCTCTTGATTTATTTTAACGTTTGATTTCTTGCTGGTTGCTGTTTTTTTTTCTTCTTGCTGTGAAGATTCTTTTGTTAGTTTTTTGCATTTCCTATTGTTGGAGACTCCCCCTTCATTTTGTAAAAGGTAATCTGGATTTAGGTCCAAACTAGTTTGCATGTTAACTTATACATGGGGGAAAGGTAATGGTAAATAAGGCTTCTTTTTTTCTTCATGGTTGAATACATAATTCAGCTAATATTGCTAGGAAAGTCTGTGGTCATGTGTTTTTGAAGTGGTTTTATCGTTGTAGATTGTCCAGTTTTTTCTTGTGTGGGTATAAAATGGAGTTGCTGCTTTGAATCATAATTTAGTTTTTATGTTTCAGATACCTTCAATGCGAGTTCTGCTGAGTCTGTCAAAGAACCTGTTATAGGGTCAAGTCTAGAAGTAAAACAGGATGATGCTGGTGAGGTTTTGGTTTCAATACACATGTTGAAATTTTGGTTTTTCTTTGGTAATGATTGTGTCTGTTTGTTGGGAATAAACTTGCTCACATCACATGATCCTTGTCTTGCTAGAAATAAAAGCTCAAGTTGATGCCATGTGGGAACAAATGAATAAAGGAGTATCTAATAAGACCCTCAACAAATTTACAAGCAAGCCTAATTCCACTTCCAAGAAAACTGCAAAAAAGTCATCTTCTGTAAGTCCCTGCTGTTGCTCTCTTCTTCAAGCCTTTGTAAAAAAAGTAAACAGTTATGGAGTTTTATTTCTTTCAACCTGATTACTTTGAACATAGAACTGGATGTCTTATTTGGGTTTGGCACCAACGGCAACTGAATCCCTTGGGCAAGGTGCTTCCAAGAATGGACCTGGCGTGCTGCAGAGCAGTACTAGTGATGAAGTCAAGAAGCTTGCTGCTGCTGCTCTTGCAGCAGTGAAAGATGATGCTGCCATAGCTGCCTCAAGCAGGGGGAAACTTGTGGTAAGCATATTGCTATCCATTGCACCTATTTTTGGGTCATGTGCTAATCTCTGGCTGAAATGGGAAAATTTTGAGCTATTAGCCAAATGAAAGAGGATATATATATATATATATATATATATATATATATATAATTTGTGCTTTGAAATTTTATTTTATTTATTATTTTCAAATTCAATATACAACCAGACATGCCCAAATTATATCAAAGAATGCTTTTGACATAGGGGTGCCTATTGTTAAGCCAAACACAATTTTAAGTATAACATGCACCAATCATTCCTTTATCAGATTACTGAGGTTCGGGACTTTGCTGGTCAAGATATTGAAGTTAAAAAGCTTGTAGATTCTGACTCAAAGGAGGCAATGGAAAGAGCCAAAGCTCCTCCACTTTCTGCAGTGGATGCTGTCCTTGAACAAATCAAGAAGAAACAGAAGCTCAGTGTACTGGATAAGACCAAAAAGGACTGGGGTGAATTTAAGGAAGAAAAGAGGCTGGAAGAAGAGCTTGATGCTTATAAGAAGAGCTCTAACCAGTATCTGGACAAGGTTTCTTTCTTACAGCGAGCAGATTACCGTGAGTTTGAGCGAGAGAGAGATGCACGACTGGCTTTGCAATCCAGGAAGCGACCAGATAATATGCAAGAGGATGACTGAAGGTAGTTGAAGACTCTGAGTTATTACTACCTTCGGGGAATTATGTATGGTTTTGTAGTGAGTTGATGGTGCAGGTGCTATAGTTCCTGGGAAGGTCTTGGTCTCTGGATAGGTAAAAGACCTTTGATCACATTAATGGGGTATGAATGATGCATTTTGAGGTTTGAGATTTGAAATGCTTTTCAATGACATGGTACTTAACGTGGGAGGTAAAAATAGGGGGCTAGAGAGAAACAGCTGTCAATTTTAGACTGACATTATTATAGTTTATTCCGTTCCTTGAGAGCCTCAAAGAAGCATTCACTACTCGCTGAAGGTAGTTTCAAAGAACTCATTTTGTGTCTGTCCATTATTTGGTTGTTTGAATTCCTCTAAAGTAAATATTGGGACACGATTTTCTTGCAAAGCAATTCGAACTTAGTTTCAAGACAGAAGAGATCGTGTGCATATGCGAATCCTATAAGAAAACAACTACCGTGAGTTTTATATGCTGTTTTTTTTTTCGGTAGCTAAATAGTTATTTTATTTTATTGTCTTCGATGATAGTATTTTCAAAGGTATGATTGTGAAGTTAATTCTTTAAAAATTGTCACGACTAGAAGTCTTTAAAATCATCTTCTGCAGAGCTTAAACTTTGATCTTTTGTATTTCTGTGCGGCTTGTTAAATTGGTTTTGTAATCATAATAAAAATATAAAATATTTTTTTAATTAAGTCTATACCTTGACAATCTGTAAACCATTATGCAGAAAAGTTTTGTATTTCTGCTTATAACTATCGTGCCGAAAGCTTCATTGCCCAACAGTTACCACTTGGCTCTGAAATAAAAGGTAACTGCAACATAATATAATTAATTTCACTTAATATTTTTTGTTTACAAGACTACATATGTCTTCCTTTATTTTTATTTAAGAAATTACAACGGTCTGTACCGAAGGACACGACTAAACTACAAATACTATTGACTCGAACGATGCCATGCACAATAGCACTCATGAAAAACCTATCAATCCACGTCACTCTGTAGGTAG
Source organism: Glycine max (assembly GCF_000004515.6). NCBI lineage: Eukaryota > Viridiplantae > Streptophyta > Magnoliopsida > Fabales > Fabaceae > Glycine > Glycine max. The sequence goes on from NC_038253.2 coordinate 2,800,231, forward strand.
GTAGAGATAAGAAGGCATAATAGTGGTAGGAGTCATTGGCTCATCTCTAAGAAAACATCTTATTTTGAAATCTTAATTATTTTTTTTTGGATACTGCAATGTTATATCACTCAAGATTTCTTTTATTTTTTATATCTCATTTTGAGATCTTAAATTATTTTTTATAAATCTTATAAGAATGGGATGTAAATCAATTTTGTAAAAAAAGTAAAAAATTAATTTTTTTTTAAATGAATGCAAAACTTGACGGATTTCAGATCTCCACATGGATCTTAACGGATCTCAACGAGATTAAATTTTGAGACTAAAATCTCCTTGTAAGATCTGTTATCGGAGATATTCTTATGTCCCCAGGTCACTAATTTAACCTTTTCAGCATTGAGCAGATATCAGCCCCCAGGCATGAAGAATTCATGTGTGACAGTTTATGCACTATGCTCAGAGCCACTTGATATTGTTTAATGCATTCAAATTTTTGTCCTCGTGCTACCCTTGTCGAAAAATTAAATGGGCATTTATGTTAGGCTCTGGACGAGGTTGTAGTTCATCTACACGGAATTTGTTTTTCCTCTCAAGTTATACCGGAGCATAATTTTGGTCTAGTTTCAACCTGAAGATATCGTAATAACATGCCAATCCTCTTCTAATGCTATTGCAGATTATTTAAAGCAATTCTATCACTCTTTATCTATCTATCTTGTCCAATGTTGATGGTTCCTTTGCATTGAAATTTACTCCAGTGCAGACGAGTAAAATACTTCACGGATAAAACTAATCGTGAACCAAGATAACATGCTTCATTGCCTTTTTATTACTTTAATATAACTAAGTTTTTAATTGTTTGTGCCAGTAAAAATGTCCTCTGCTCGTGCAAGAATTACTGCAATGAGAAAAAATGGGTAGATAAAAAATAATTTATAAATACCCAACAATGTGTTAATCAGAACCGTCCCACACTCCCATTAAGTTGTCTTCACCCTGTCAGAATTACAATATTGTCCCAGAGAGAAGGGGAGATATATATATTATTCAACAAGGATAAGAACAACACAATCATTCCTCTTATTATGCAAACAAGTAAACAAGGGGCTAATTTGCATTTAAAAACCTGAATCTAAATTTAACACAGGATGTATCATCTCCAAGTCATTGTAAAATTCTTGGACAAAAATGAAAACAAGAAGTAGCAACCGGCTCCTTTTAAATGTGAATGGGCTTGTCATAAGTGGCCATTGCGGCTTCTTTCACAGCCTCGCTCATTGTTGGATGTGCATGGCACACACGTGCAATGTCCTCACTAGATGCATCATACTGTAGTGCTATTGCTGCTTCATGAATAAGCTCTCCTGCATTGGGTGCCATAATGTGCACTCCCAATATCTTGTCTGTCTCCTTTTCAGCCAATATCTTCACCAGTCCTTCAGCATTGTCAATTGCCTTAGCTCTGCTATTAGCCATGAACGGGAACTTGCCAACACGGTATTCAACTCCAAGTTCCTTCACCTGCTCCTCTGTCTTCCCAACAGATGCAACCTCGGGCATTGTATAGACAACACCGGGGACTTTGTCATAATCCACATGGCCCACCTTACCAGCTATGTACTCAACACAAGCAACACCGTCTTCTTCTGCCTTGTGTGCCAACATTGGGCCTGGAATTACATCTCCAATTGCATAAACACCAGAGACATTTGTGGCAAATCGTTCGTTTACCAAAATCCGTCCAATCTTGTCAGTTTCAACACCTATCTTGTCCAATCCAAGTCCAGCAGTGAATGGAGTCCTACCAGCAGATACAAGGACAACATCTGCTTCAAGTGTAGTTTGATCACCACCAGCAGCCGGTTCAAGAGTTAGCTTCACACCATCCCCAGAAGTATCAACTCCAACTACCTTTGTCTTCAGCTTGAATTTCAGGCCTTGCTTCTCAAGAGAACGCTGAAACTGCTTTCGGACCTCTGCATCCATGGTTGGAACAATCTCCGATGCAAATTCAACAACTGTTATCTCGGTGCCAAGACGGCCCCATACGGAGCCCATTTCCAGCCCAATGTAGCCTGCCCCAATGACTACGAGTCTCTTGGGGATTTCAGTCAAAGCAAGAGCCCCCGTTGATGATACGACTTTCTTTTCATCAATAGTGACGCCAGGCAATGATTTCACATCCGAGCCAGTGGCAATTATAATATGCTTGCCTTTCACAACAGTATTTCCACCTTCAGTGGTGTCCACAGAGACTTCAGATGGTGAAACAAATTTGCCATAACCTTTGACATAGTTTACCTTGTTTTTCTTGAATAGACCTTCAATACCCTTGGTAAGATTAGAAACTGCTTTATCTTTTTGGGCCATCATGGCTGGCAAATCAACCTCAACAGATGAAAACTTGACCCCATGGTTGGCAAATGCATGTTTAGCCTCATGATACATGTGGGAAGAATGCAGAAGTGCCTGTACCAAAATATGAAGGTACCGCAAATGAGTACATGGGTCTCTAGAATATTATATCCATTATTCTTTTAAAACTATATATGGAATTACAATGTCAGCAAAACCATAACCTTTTCCCACTAGGTGAGATCCACGGCATAGATCAAATGATGCCATTGAATTGAGTCAAACATCAATTATTTGAAGAGAACATTTACTTTTAAGTATGATAGCATATTTGCTTAAAAATACACAATGATGGAGATCATGGCAGTTAATACAGAAAATTTTAAGACAAGAAGTTCGAATATAATCTGCGGCAGGATATAAATAGACTTTGTATGGAAAATTAAATAAACAACAATGAACGAAATGTAATTGATGCCCTATTTGGATAAACTTCTCCATAAACACTTATAGGAGAAGAAAATAAGACAAAATGAAATAAGCTTCCCCATAAGCTAGAAATAAGCTTTAGGAGAAGCTAATATGAAAAGGCTTCTATAAAGTAGTTTATACATAAGCTAATTTTAGCTTATTTGATTTTTGCTTCTTTCTTCTTCTTTTTTTTCTTACAAGTACTTGGAGAAGTTTATCCAAACATACTCTTAGATTAATTGAGTTATTTCTACAAGTTATCAACTTATTCATCCCAGCTTATGGAGAAGTTAGACGTGAGAGCTTCTATAAAAATTTAGTGCATAAGTTGATTTTAACATGCAGGAAAAACGTAATTCATTTTACCGTTTTATTTTCTTTTTCCCTATAAGTATTCATGGAGAATTTAATCCAAACAGTGCCTTACTGTACAAAAATTAGCAGGCAGAGGCAAGCTAAACGATGCCCCTCTTCCAGCCAATATTCCATTTGAGACCTTAATTTCAACCAAACAACTCATTCACACCAAAAATAGTGCAGGAGAAGAGAAACATAAAATTCGCCTATACTTGCACTCAATTCCGACACATAAAAGTGCTGATAAAAACACAAATCGAAATGAAACCCATGCTCATACAGACTTCATCAACTTCACTCCATCATAATTACTACCTTATCATAACAAAACAACTTGTTCTCACACTCCAAAAAAATTGGCAACACCATAAACACATCTAACTAGAAATTAAAAAAAGATAAGAACCAGAAACAACACAAGATTTAAACGAACTAGAAAATGAATTCCGAATGCCACACACAAACAGAAAAGCGGTTTGAAAAAGAAAATGAACCTTGGAAGGGATGCATCCGACGTTGAGGCAGGTACCGCCGAGAGTGCCACGCTTTTCGATGCAAGTGGTTTTCAGACCGAGCTGCGCGGCTTTGATGGCGGCCACGTAGCCGCCGGGACCGCCGCCGATGACGACGACGTCGTTTTCGTCAGATCCGGACGCGAATCCCCTCCAGCTTGTCAGACAAAACGACGACCTCGACGACAAAACGACGGCGTAACCCTTCCGTCGAGCCAGGCTTGCCATCGCCATGAATATGATCTTTCTTTCTTTTTTCGATTCGATTTGATTTGAGCTCTTGTTCTTCACCACCTAAAGGCCACTACTCTTTTGTTTTTCTCACGCCCTAACACAAAGCATGCTCTTTTTCTTTATTATATAACCATCATGGTAATAATAACAACAAATAATTAATATCTCGATTCCATCTCAGCCCTTAGATCATTGCTGATGCACATTCTAGTCCTCCATTTTCATTTATTTTTTTCGGCGAATTATTCTTTTTAGCTTTTGGTTTTCTCACCTGCAAATTCAACCTTTACTTTGGACCGCTGATCTTGTTTGTGATAACGTTGCCTTTTAGTATTAAATTGCTTTTTATTATTATTATTATTATTATTATTTATTCTACTTGGTGGCATGGCTGTGCTATTTGGACGAAGAATCAAATTAGGCACGGACATTTATTTTTTAAGACATCCTTATTCTATTAATTTGTATTTCTTTACTTTTAGTAATACTCTTTTGTTTTCTGTTTTTTCTTTAAAAAAATAATTCAAATTTTATTTAAAACTTTTTATAGTATTATTTAGATAAAATATTTTGATATTTTTATCATAAGATAAACAATATTACTTTTAAAAAATTATATTATAAAATTATTGGACAAGACTAATTTTCAAAATTGTAAATTATGCATGTTCACCTCTCCTTTTCCATTTAAATTCAAGTTGTGGAAAATTCAGACAAAAAAATATCATGGTAAGTTGGATTTGGAGATTGGCAAATTAAACCTATTATATATATATATATATATATATATATATATATATATATATATATTTACAGAATTAAACCTATTATCTTACTAAATACCAATCACTTGATTTTATCATTTAAACAAATAATATATCGGAATGAGTAGAAAAGACTTGAATTCCTCAGACAAAATCTTTTCTATACATAAATCAAGAATCGAAGTGTAAGCATGTTCAAGGAGTTATTGGTAGTTGTAATCTTGTATCTATATGGTCATTGGAGGACCATATACTTAATCAAATAGATGTAGCAAGAGAAAAACCACAATTCGCGGAGCATTGCTTCAGTCTATATTCATTAAAGGCTACTACGATAAAAGATCAGTTATAACATACACGACTCTTTCTTTATAGCATTCTTTAATCAAGTAAAATTCAAGGCTGATACATTCAATAGAAATGTAAATATTCTAGCGCGTTAAATACAATGCTTACTAAGTTTTTTGTGTAGTGAACTCCAGATAAAGAGTTAGTACAACGGTCTGTTTTGAAATTGAAGTTTAATGGTTACAAACGGTGGAAATTTACATATTTTTACAAATCTTCTTTGGGCAGAAACAGCTGCCATATATTTAGGATGTGAAAGATAAGGCATTGGATCCATGGAGTTGTAGATTGGAAGCTTCTTACTTCTGGAAGCATGGATGCCACATAGCAAATATCCCTAGTCATACGTTTGAAAGGATTTAGATAACGAAATAACGGCCTTATACACCTTACCATATAGCCTGAGTATTTGGTTGGACAAGGGCAACTGACAGGCTCCATCCCTCCCTCTCCTTCCAAAAGACAAAAATAACTGAAAATAACATTTCTATTAACACTCCTTTTTATTAATAAATAAAGGATAACGGAGAAAAATTCATCACATAAGATAAGCGATTTAGTTTGTGTGATGCCAAAGGATGATGTTGTCCCATGACATAGGCCATAGCCCTACCAGTTGATAAGATGGGCCAAGCATATCCATCCATATAACATGGAGGATCCAAGAACAACAAACAAGAAACTCAACCATGCATTCGGCTATCCTATGTCTCAGACAACCCCTCATTTTTATTTACAGAAGCAGCAACAATGTAAAATGGGAACGGCCATGGTGGGGACCGAATCTAATCCGCCAAAATTAGCTAGCAATTGTCTCTACATGTACCAAACATAACCCAGAAAAAACACCTCCCAATTAAATAAATCCAAACACCTTCTACCCCCTAACCAAATATCCCTTCTATCCCTACAAAACTGCTGGCTGCTTTTTAGCTCTCTCTGAAACAGCCTAAAAAACAGATTAATTTTTTAAGAAAGGAACATTTGTCAATCACAAGAATTGCATTTACAATCAATTTCCCTCAATCAAGCTCTTCAATCTATTACGGGCCTCTTCAGACAAACTGCAAGCTTTGAATCTTCTCCTTTGGGGTGGACATGATTCAACAATGCTTTCAATGGGCGACAAGCATACAACAATTACAGTGAGATTATCTGATGTATTTAGGCGCAATGCTTCCTTGACTAGCTCTCCGGCACATTGCTGTGGGTCATCATGCCTTCTTAATCCTCGGCGAACAAGACTAACTGCAACTTGGCTAGACATTACATCCCAAATCCCATCACACCCAATGATCAAGAACTCATCACCCTCAGTCAATGTAACCAGCCGAACATCTGGCTCAGCAATAAGAGGGGATGCAGCACCAAGTGGAAATTTCAAGTCCCAATCCCCAAGGGCTCGAGTTACTGAAAGATAACCATTGAGATATCCATCATCAATGAACCCACCTAACTCCTCCACCCTCCTCTTCTCTGGTAGATAACTTGGCCTGTGATCATTAGACATCTCAACAGCCACACCTCTCCGGCAAAGAACTGCTCGGCAGTCACCAGCATTAGCAACAAGCAAATGCCTTCCAAGCACAAGGGCAGTCAATGCAGTAGTCCCACAAGAACTACCAACAGTTTGTTCATCAGCCAAGGCAAGATCTGCCCGTAGAAAAGCTCTCCGATGGGAATCCTCCAATTTCTGTAGAAAAAACGCATCAGCATCATACGACTGCAGCATGTCTGCATCTTCAAAAAACAACCTCATAGCATTCCTCTTAACAAAGGCTGCTGCATCAGGCCCCCCATGGCCATCAAAAACTGCATAAAATGCACTCGGTATCGGACACTTGAACACAAATCCAAGATGAGCTCCCAGATCATCAATACAAATGTGTTCATCATCCATAGAAACGCGCGGTCCAATCTCGGCATAGCTACCAGAACGCACATTTGGGAAAAAATTCATCGCAGGGGCCTCCAAAATGGAATCTTTAATGATCTCAGAGCAACTCACTGCCTGATACATATTTAACAAAAAAGTCAGCACAACAAGAACAAATCGATCAACTCTGAAGTGTTAAAGAAAAAACAAACAGAAAAAACATGAACCTGATCATCATCAAACTAAGATCATAAAGCCTACCAGCACGAAATTACTAAGATCATAGCACGCTATTTTAACTAATTTCATCTGATGAATAAATTTCATCAAAATTCCACCCTCCACTTTGTTGTGCGTTGGAGGAGAGGTGATAATATACAATACATGGTAAGCAGCCTAGGTTAAAGGTAATTAATGAATAAATAAAACACCCAATTCCAAATTCTACTTCCAAAATTCAGATTCATAAACTCAGCAACCACTAGGGGAGTATTGGATCTTCCCCACATTTATCAATCAATGAAACATAACCAAATCCACAGACCCGATTCAGATTTGACAAAAAAACTAACCTAAAAGGATTGAAAACTAATTCGTTCAACCAAATCAAACAAGTACCAACCCCGGTTGAACGCAAACCCAAAAGGAAGAAAAAAAACGGATTCAAAGCGAGGTGTTAAGAGGAAAACCATACTTGGCCAAAGATCGGAACAGGAGGTGAAGGTGATTTGGGTGAAACCTCAACCTTCACGTTGTGTTCTTGAGCCACGCAAATATGATACTTCACGTCCAACATCGGAATGTTCTGCTGACAGATAATTTCCGCTTCCGCTACCATCTTCTGGCTCACGATAATCTTGAATCGCCGTTTCGCAACGAAATTAATCACTAGGGTTTCCTGAATTGAATTTGAAGCGTTCGAAATTGGGGTTTTCTTTGAAGAAGAAGAATTACAGTGACAAAATTAGGTCTTTCTCCTTTTTCTTTTTCTCTTTTTCTTTCTTTCTCTTTCTGTGTGTCTGCTGTTAATTCTGCGCACATACTTAAAGGGTGCTTAATTCGACGCGCTTATAAGCACGTCGGTGCGCGTGGAATGAAAACTCAACAATGCCCCTTAAACGCGGTGTCGTATCGTGTATTATTTTCTCTCTTTCGAGACACTTCGAATGAAAGGGTATATTTGTGACGCGAGGAAAAGAACGTGGAATCGTCACGCCTCTTCTCACGTAGTTCTCGTTCGTGAATGTTCGAAATGACAGAGTTACCCCTACGTTTGCTTACGATTAACGTTACGTTAGATTAGTAACCCACAGATTTTGATTAATTAATTGATGCAATTTTTAGTAAGTTTTAACTTTGCGGCTAAGCTCGTGCCAATCCATTTACTGTTCAAGGTTGAGGTTGCGTATAAGTAATTGTTCCTTTGCGTTGAGGCGTTGACTAATAAGTGGTAGTGAATAACTAACAACCACGTCAAGAGAACAAAAACCAAAAATAGTGCCTATTATGGATGCATGTAAAATATTCCAATGATTATTAACACGAAGGAAGTTGTGATTATAATCTTTGTAACCTCCCTCAAAAACAAAAATCTTTGTAACATGTTTCTTATTATTGTATGATGCTAAAATTTACGGGATGTGCTTTAAATAGAACATAAAAGTCGTTAAACAAGATGAAAGATTTACATCATTTCACTATTCAATATGAACTTCATCTAACATTAACAAATGTATTTAGTATTAAAAATACTAACACTTATTATATTTATAGTGCTTTTCTTTGTCAAATTCATTGATACTTTGTGCTATTATTAGTTATTTCTTGATTAGTTATTGAATGAATTAAGGTTCATTCAAAAGAACAAGTGAAAGAAAAAAGAAAAATTATTAATGCATCAAAATAATATATTATTCGATCACAGATTATTATATATATAGTTAATTGATTTACTTTTATAATAAATATTTTAAAAAATATATTTTTGTCAATAATTTTAATTAATTATTTATGTAAAAACTTTTATATTAACAATACATGTATGATAAACTCTTAAGAATTAAACTAACTATAGAATTATGAGTAACGTAATAATGGTTGAGCATTGTTGGAATTCCACCTTGCATGTGTCCTAATGTTTGATACCATAATTTTATCATTTAGTGAAGACTAAAGTGATATAAGATAGTGATGAGTGACTTGTATAGATGCATTCGAAATAAAAGAAAGAACCAAGTTTCATTTTTCTTTTGCTTTAATAATCTATGGAGCAAAAGACACTTTAATATTTAGAGGAGTTAAGGGGGTTAAACATTTCTGTATAAAACTGTAATAATCTTCGACCCATCTACCATCATATCTTTATCATTGTATCCCCTATCCAAATGTCAATTCTATTTATGATCCTAAAAATCCAGAGCTGAAGTGTATACTTCAATTTCCTATAAAAAAAAAAGTGTATACTTCAATTTGTTTTGACAGTTTTGTGCAATTAACGCAAAGAAAGGCTCATCACATGTACAGACAAATATTTATAACTTATCATTGAGTTGCCGGATTTTTGTCAAACTTTTCAATAGTAAATTCAAGTTTTATAATTTAAATAATGGGCAAGTACATACACTTTACATTGATATCTAATTATAAACCAACATTTTTAACAAGTTTGTTAGTTTTCATAATAATTATCTTTAAAGTTATATTAAAAATAATTTCTAATTAATTAGCAATGTAAATTTTTTAATATATATGTCTATTAAATTAGTTATTATAGTTTTCTCATTTTTGAAGGTAAATTCAATTATTAACCATGAGTACTCATTGAGTAATACCACAAATTAATGGGGGGAAAGGGCAAAAAATGTTGGACTTATCGATCATAGCTTGTCTTCCAAATGTACAAAATAAGGCATTAACGGATTGACTAGCAAGAACAACGAATTGCTCCCCGTTTTCCCACACTATGTTCAAATTCAATGCATGGTTGCTCAAAAACTAAAGTCTTCTTTTGACTTTTATTACCATTACTATTAGAAAAGAAGCTATGGGAAGCACTAATCTATGCATAGCTTCCATTTCAATCCTCTCTAATATTATACTATTATTCATAAAATATCTTTCCGTTAGTGGTACGCTTAGTCATAGACTGGTTGCGTACGATGAGTTCCATTTTGCTACTGACTGTACCCACTAATTACCAATTGTTAAAACCCAAAACCTGTGCCAACTTTTCATTTTTATAATCATTTATACATTCTTTAATAAGAGGCCACAGGTAATGTGGATTGTGGAGTTACTTTCTAAGCATCCTCTTGTGTTCTTTTGAGATCCCTATTTTTTTTTTTAAAAATACAAATTTAAGGTGAATGAATAGATAATCTGGTCCAGAGTAAAAAACAAGAACCTAAGCGAACACATGCCTACACTTTTTAAATGCATGATACATCATACATGTAAAATAACAACAACATTGAGTTATTTTGAACTCCTACCTTGCATATAAAGTCTAGTCTGCTTACACAGCTCAATTTGCCAACTAAGCCTCACCTTGTAAAACTCAATCTGATATAATTACAATGTAAAGAGTGCAGGATATAGAGATAAAACCTTATTTTGGGGCAAAGTGTATTCTAGTATACTTACACTAAATATTACAGCTTTAAGGTTTTGGAGCATAATATACTAGTATTTATACATGCCACAGTAGTACTATAACTTGTAAGTACAGTTGTGTACACTAACCAACTAACTAACCGAAAAAACCTCATAGATGGCCGAAGTATAAATAAATGTTTAGTTGTGAATAATTGGGATGAGACATCAAATAGACTGTCTCAGGAATTCAGCAACTCCACTTCAGCATTTGGCTATTGTTTAAATTTACAAATGAACAATGTGTTGCTGCTGGCATTCTGAATAGGATAGATTGGTACTTTGGGTTACAAAAGTTAGGCTAAATCATTTTTTGGTTCCTTAATTTAAATTATGATTTTCTTATTTGGTCCTCCATTTTTAAAAATTATTTAGTCCTTTGTTTTTGTTTCCAAAGTAGTCCCTCTGTTAGGCTTCCATTTGTTTAATTTGTACGTTAAGTACTTATGCAGCTCTAAAAAAATATGGTACCAAATGACAAACTTGTGTCATTTAGAAGGACCAAATGGCAAATGGAAAAGTAGTGGTATTTAGAGGTACCAGAAAGTAAACAAAAAACAACACTTGGGGGAGATAAATTAACAGACTGCATGGGAAATGAAAAAAAAAATATAAGACTAAATAACAGCTTTTTTTTAAAATGGGAGACTAAATGAAACATTCGTAATAATTTGAGGGACTAAAAGCATCAATTAGCCTACTAGTTAGTACGACACAATGTTTTAATCTTACTATTGTTCAGCACTAGAATGCCACAAGTTAGCAGAAAATATATTTCTGGTATTTTCAAGCAACAAAATTTCAAGCGTTTAACTAATTCTTTCTACTGAAATGATTATAATTAATGAATAAATCAATGAACCATAGGATACAAAATACGTGTAAGATGATTAGTGGTAACTTACATATAACCTTAACATTTAAAATTGCTCAAACCTCAGAATCAACAGTTACAACTCAAAAACATAGATGACTTACTCACAGCACACTGGCTGGTGTTCTTTCTGTAATTTCTCCCAAAGGCATAGCACCATCCTCGGACTTTGATAATGGGCAATTACATAATTTGATTCACATCCAGCGTTGTAAAACCTCTCATCATTTTCATAATGTACTTCTTTACCATCATTCTTGAACTGTTCAATCCATATGCCCATGGCAACATCTTCTAATTTAAAGAGCTAAGAATAAAATAAAATAAAAATCAAATAAAGGTGATCTTACATTAAAAGAGATTGAAAAAAAAAAATTAAACAATTCTTTTTTTATTCAATAAGGACATATATAACAGGGTAAAAATATGATAGGAATAATGCAATGGTAGCAATTAAGTTCTTCTACAAATACACCTGAATCTAGTTAAAGATAATACTTGTTTATTATGCCTATTTAAGTTCCACTTGATTTTACAGGAGACCCTAGGAAATTGTTGACACATTTGTGGGGTTTTATTCCGGATCCCAATAATCAAGTATTAGGATGTGCAACCACTTAACAACTTCTAGTAAAAAAAAAAACTTAAGAAGCATATCCTTGAATTATCCAAAAGATTCTAAAATAAGCACATAATTTTTTATCCCCCATCCCATGATGGGAAAGAAGAAATTCTTACCTTGAGTTTTCTTTCTTGGTGGGCATGGACAATAAATTTTGCTATGTCTCGTGAGATAACATAGCCAGGACCATGTGCCCATGGTGGGTATGTATCATGGGGCCATTCCTAAAATGATATTAATTAATAAATAAATTAAATAAAATAAAATTTGAGAGGGGGGAATGCCAAAGTAGTTTATTAGGTATGAGTACCTCCTCACTGATGTACCACTTGCTGCCTTCGTCCCTCTGAGGAGATGATTTAGAAGATATGAGACCGTACAAGAGGCCTTCCGATGGCTTTCCTTTAAGGCTGGAAAGCACTTCATCAATCCTAACAAAGGCATCATCATCTGTTTTCATGATGTATTTAGAAGGGATGATTTTTGTCTGCAATTTTGATAAATATGAGCTTATTAAGTAACTCATAGATAATAAAAAGGAGAGAATCCAGAGCCACCACAATTTTTAAATGATATATTTGATTAGATAATCAAAATTGTTGTATCATTATGGTCTTGAAAATAGTTGCAGCCAACTTAGTGATTTGATCAACAGATAAAAATGACGTTATCAACAGAAAAAAAAAGGCTGTTAGAATGTCAAGAGAATAGCTCAGAATATCGTTATTGGGTCTTTAGAAATTAGAATACATTGAGTATGTTACATGATCTCTTCGGAGTAGTATTAATATAAACAGGAATTACTGGATTATTTTTTTTTGTATCACATCCTTCACAACAATTTAAGCATAACAATCTTAATCAACTTACCCCCATAATGCAAATTGCAATTGTCTTCAAAGAAATCAAACTATAATAATCTACAAAAGGCATTAACTGAATATCTCCATATGCTTGAGCTTCAGTCCATAACTCAAAATTAACCCTATTGTTCTTGTGCTGCAATCAAATAAAATAAGATGTCACCCAACAATTTTTTGTTAAGAGAAGAAAATATTTTTTAAAAAAAAACTGCTATAATGCAGAATGCTTGGTGGAGTCCACAATACAGAATTTGATGGGTTAGGGTGTTAGAGTTCAGCAGCTTTGATTTCAGTCTTCACCTATCACCTTTTTCTTGTGCTACAATAAATAATACGATTCATTTTAAAAATGAATCTGACTTCAGCATTAAAAAAATTCCAGTTAATATCCCTACCACTTCATATTGTCATTCCACATTATGTAACTTTTTGAGTATATTTCTTAATTAATATGGCACTAGCACTTCAGTCATGTCCCCTCCACCAGTCAACCTAACTACCTTAGAGGGAGAAGAAAATTTGAAGAGGTCCTCACTCCTCAGTTGTACTAGACTATTTTACAAAACAATTTAATGACTTACAAAATGCTTAGAGCTTGACTTAGAGAACCATTGACCGATTATACATATAATAATGATGGTAAGTAAATTGAGAAACTACACTTCATCAATTTCATTTATAAACCAGTCAATTTCATCTATGTTTCTCTCAACCAAAGAGAGGTGCATAAATAACCAGGAAGGCAGAATTAAAGCTTTAACAAAATTCTTCTAGGAAAAACTTGTGCATAAACTAGAACAAGAATTATACTAATGTATAGTTTCACTTAAACAAGTCTGAAATGCATCGCTTACAAGCCCAATGAAAAATCGGACAGCAACTTCTCCAGAATGTACGGCCTCATATTGCATCCAAGACCTCCTCAGGGCCATGCGACGTTCAAAATTGTTTCCGGTAGAAAATACTCCAATCAACAAAGCAAGCCTTTTTCTGGCGATAGAAGGAGCCTTCAGATTCTCAATATCAACAACTATATCATTATCTTCAGTAACAGGCAAACCCTTAGCCAGGATTGATAAGAGACTTAAACTGCCTGCTACTTTAATACTGCTGACTAACCATGGTTCAAGTTTCTGCATCCACAAAACCTGAACAACATTAAAATGATTATTCCTATTAAAAACTTTTGTTTTTAGCAGTATTTCTCTTCCCATACCATACCTCCCTATATGCAAAAGACGTTTCATGCCTTCCATTCACAGTCATATGAAATCCCTCTGAACCAACCCACAATGTGGAAGTGAAAGGATTACCCTCAGCAAAGGGAAAATTAGCGGTTCTATGTACACTTTCTGAGGAAATATTAGAAGGTATATCACTAGCAGGTTGGTCAACATTTGCATTCCCTTTGTTGTTACTTCTGACAGCTTGTATGTTGCAGAGAACAAGTCCATCAACTACAGCATTCAGTTAGATGAATTAAAAGTTACAGCAAGCCCCCCTCTTAAACAACCTAACTCAAGAATAATAAAGGGAGCATAATAACACAAAATAAAAGAGCTTTTTGTTATTAATTAAAGCTCTATAACCGATCATCACTTTTAATAATGAAAAACTTGTGATTATAAATGAAAATTTACTAAAGATACCTTCTTGAATGTTGGCAGAACCACGAGCAGGACACCTTTCCTCTTTTCCCCACCCTAAATCACTAGTCCATGTATTTTGAACAATATATGGTTCCTCTGTCATGTTTTCTCCAGGAAGACTCACATTATAATGCAAGATAATTGGAGGATTTGGCTCCCCTTCTTGCTCTAGCCCAGCAAGGTCAATCTGGAAGCTTCTGTTGTTAGGGATTCCAATCAGTGTAATAGAAGAATCTACAACCAGACCACAAGGGAGATCAAGAGTGATTCCACTATCTGGTACAGCCTTACCAGGCGAGGTCACCGAGAATGGGCAGTTTTGATTTTCTGGGCCATCCATCTTATTAATCTTAGAAGCTTTGTCCTTTTCAACAATGGACAGCAATTCTTTCCATGCTACAGAAGCCTCTTTAACTCCTTGAGCTGTTTCAGCCAAAGCATCTGACCTTGACAGCAAGGAACGTAAGGAATCCCAAATTAGCACAGAATTCGTCTCTTCTTTCGATAGATTTTTCATGTCATACAGATCATCTAGCCCTGCAACATGTACCAAATGTGGCCTTTTTGCTGGTGTTGTTACCCTTTTTAGTTCCACCTCGGAAGAGTTTACTGGAAGATTGCTGCTTCCATTAATAGAATCACCAGGTGTATGATTATGGAAGAAATTATATGCCGACTGTTTTGCGGATTGCTTCTGCGGCTGAATTCCTTTGACATTGTAGAGGAACAACAACATCATACCCAAAGCCATTATCAACAAGCCTCCATACCATTTCTTCATTTTCAGTAAACCTTGAACAAAATGTAGCCGTTTCTGCATGCACATAAATCATATAACTTTCACTACAAAATGTATAGCAAGAGTCACACCACCTACAAAATGTATAACTTTCACCTACAAAATGATAGCGTACAATTGTCATGATCTAATCTGTGGAGAAGATCCAATATTGTGCCGAACTATCATTAGCCCTCCTCTTCTGCCTTTTGTGCATTAGATAATGGGGGATTGAGCACATCCAGGTTTTTCTCACCACACATAGGGGACTCCCATACAATATGAGCAGATGAACACTAGAGTAACCTTAACCTATTGAAACACTGAAAATGAATTACAAGCACGGATACTTGTACATGATCTGCAATGCAGTGTTCACTTTACAGAATAAAGAGAAAATGCAAGAAGTGAATGGAGTTCATATTGTTGAATTTTAACTGCATGCTTTGACAACCAACTTTCATTTTTTTGTCAAAAAAAAAAAAACTTTAATGAGTATTAGTCCCTGAAATTATAAGCTCCAGTCAATTTAGTCCTTGATATTATTAAAAAAAAAAAAAAAACTTAGTCCCTGACTTTCACAATTGCCAATCAATTTAGCCCCGAAAATTGGTTCCACCAACCAATCACCAGTCCGTAACATTACATAATCAATCAATTTGGTCCCTACGTAAGGAACCAAATTGACTGATGTGTAGGAAAGTGAAGGACCAAAATGACTATAGAAGTCAAACATGGAGATCAAATAGACAGATCGTTAACATTATGGACTAAATGACTGACAGTTGCTAATTTCAAGGACAAGAAATTATTTTTCATAATTTAAAGGACTAAAGTGAGCGTGACTATAATTTCATCGTGGACTAATAGGATGGTTTTCTCAGTCTTTAATTGTATTCTACTTAGTTGAGTAACTTACATGTTGCAAAAAAAGTTAAATGTAAGTAAAGGCTACCAGTATCTGAGTTCCTACTTCCTAAGCAAAAAGTCAAACAACACTTGAGAAGAGCTGAATTTTCTGCTTAGTCTTCCAGTATATACTACAGACCTAATTCAAATTTTCGGGCACGAGTAATTTTGTTATAAAGCCCCCATTTGTTCCTTTATACTTTAGGTTTTTCCCCCACAAAAGTGCAAGATCCGCACATATAATTGATTATATATGTAACCTACTAATCACTGACAAAACAAAACAAAGACAGAGCAAAGACTCACTGACCATCGAGGGCTGCGACATGCTTCAAAGTCACACTTAGATTCCTCCATAGCATAGCATTCTCATTATCTAATATACTATTATTTACTGATTTAATAAAGAAAAAGAAAGGTAGCTTTCGTTGGTTGAGTTGAGATTTCAGTTTTGGAACCTGACTGAGCTAACAGCAACATCGCAACTACACACGACGGCGTGCGCTGTTTGGGATTGGGACAGTGCGGCGCTGTTTCTGTGTCTGTCGGATCCAAATTTTAGTTTTTGTAATGTCAACCAAACCAACCTGCTTTCACTCCTAAGGGTCAAAATATTTTAAAGGGAGAGATGCCGGAGGTTTTTTTTTTTTTTTTAATTGTTATTGCGGTGGGAAAATAATTTAAGAGATAAAGATATACATTTCCCTCCAAAAGGATGAAATAAGAAGTAGGCGTTGTCTATTTCTTTTTAAATGTTTTAAAAGATTTAATGTATTTTTTTGGAAAAAAGAATTTAGATTAAGAAAAAAATACAATAAAATGTTTACATTTTTAACCTAGATTTAATTTTTCAATCAGTATAAAAAAAATCACATCTTTTGTATTTTACCCCGTTTTCATTGAAATAATTACTATATATGTGTTTCTTTTTATTCTTACAATCTAGGACGATTCTATGGTGGGCAGGGAGATGGGGTCCACAGGTAAACAAGTAAATACTAAATAGTATCAATGAACAGTGTTAAAAAATATTTTAAAAAGTTAATTATTTGTGAAATAAGTATACGATGGGACAAAATGAAAGCATCGTGAAATAACATCTGACTCAAATCCGAACCCTAAAGCAACCTCGGCGCATGTTGGATCTAAGGTTGCGTTTCACCCTAACCCAACAACCCCCTACATGTTCTATCATCATGAAAGCTTTCCCTTCAGATCTCGAATGTCAGCATTGTACTAGCCCCAAAACGTTGTCGTATATCAAATGAAATTATAGTCCTTCCTGGCAACTCTACCCACCCCTTGAGATCTGTATTTTTCTGTATAAAACCTCGTTACAATACGAAAGATTCTACATAAACAAGATTAAAAAAAACACTCAAAATAATTTGGTACCAAGAGAAAGCATAAATCCAAAATGAAGACGACGCACTTGTTATTTTGAGATTTGATGGCTGAATGACTGGTTTTTAGTTTCAATTTTATGTTTGAGAAGATGAAGATGACTTTCAGCTGCCCTTTGTCACAACCACAAGCACACCAGCCTTCGTAGATCAGGGGTTAAAAATGACCATTCACTGAGAAATATGTTTTAGTTAAATATTATAAGAAATTTATACACAGTAGCCACCAAACAAAAAAACAAACATATACATTAACATATTTAGATCTTACCGTTCATTTTTCATCCAACGATATAAAATCATGTACTGTAGCAGTCATTTTACTAGTTCAGGGGTGGACAATTTGTTCTATGGGTCCACCGTAGAAATTGCCGTTATTTTATATGTATTCAATTTATATTTGTCCTTTTTATTTTACTCCTCATCTACACATAAACATAAATAATATACAAATCAGTGTGGTATATTTGATAAATTAACATATATCCTAAACATGTAGTTAGGAGTATAATGTTTAAACCTACCTATATGAATAAATATTTATTGAAAAAGTTAGTCTCTTAACTAATTATCAATTTGACCATAACCTCTAAAGAAATATTTATCTTAAGTAATATGATTGGAGTTTATTTTTCATCTATTGAATGCTTTATTTAAATTTTTTACCTTAAAGACAACATTTCTTGCAAGCTATTATGATAGTATGAAGAGCAATCTCTACATTTTATATCGTCGTCAATTTGTTATCAGAATACCATTTGATTAATTAATATTTGTTTGAAAGGTCTCAATTAATCATGTCTTTCTTTAATATAAAAAATAACACAATCTTTATAAGTTTTCTCTTCTAAATGAAATTTAATGAGATCCTAAAGAAATCATATCTTAAGATTTCAAATACCTCACAATCAAAAGTTTACTTTTATCTAAACTATTTATTTTTTAAGAGTAAATTATACTTGTCATTTCATAGGTTTCGTGAAATTACATAATATCTTCTACTTTTTAAATTATTTTTCTTGTAGGGAGTGTTATGTAGTATATAAATGAGTGTCACTGTAATATTTGCAAACATTAAGGGAATGGTAGTATAATATATAAAAAGGGTCATTATAATATTTTAAAACATTAAGGAGTTGTGAGTGTAACATATAAGAAAGTGTTGGTGCAATACTTTCAAACATAAAGAAAATTAGTGTCGGAATAGAAAAAAACAATAATATCATGTATAATTTGTAAAAAAAAACTTTGGGATGCATGTATAATTTACTTTTTTTTAAAATGATATCAATTATTTTCATTTAAAATTCATAACAATTTTTGCATTCAATTTACAAATTTTTATGAGTATGTTTGACAAAACATTCTAGTTAATTCATAATTTACTTTATTAGTTGAAAATTTTGTTTGAGTGTCTTATAAACATTTATTTAATAGTTTCTAACATTTTTTAGATGTCATTGGAATTAACATTTTTAAAACATTAACTTTTAGCTTTTTATATTTATTTCACTCTTGTCCTTACAAAATTTATTAGATTTCCTTTATAATTTATTCTATTTAAGGTAAAAATTTATTATTTTAATTTTTTTTACATATGATAGAGTTTCTCATTTTTATACTTTGTATACATGATATTAATATTAATATATCATAAATTTATGTAGTTTTTTTATAATATTTTATATATAAAAATTTTAAAATTTTCAAAATGTTTAATACTAAAATTAAAAATACTACAATATATTTTTTTACCAAGAAAAACAAATTAAAATTATATAAAAAACATTACATAAATATATTCATTTATGTAATTTTACATTTTTAAATATTTCAACAGATAATTTTATTAAACATTAATATTAAAAAAAATCAACTACCAACTAATTTTTTAACTTAGTAACTTTGTCAACCAACCATATTTAAGTTTCATTGAGATTATTAAAACTTTTTTGTATGGTCTAACATTATTAATACTAATTATTACACCAAAACTATAATTATCTCTTTCATTACAATATCTCTCCTTACCAAAATTGTAACTATAAAATTAGTTATCATTATATTTTAATTGATGCCACATGTAGTTCTCATCAAAGACCATCCTGATTAAATATCTAACATAGATGCATACTTCAGATTTAAATATAAACCTATTAGTTAAGTTGTAACAACATCATGTGAATATTTTTATCTTTACATACTAATATTCTTACCTTTGTATACTTGAATTTTTTTAATTAAATTCATGAATTATTTATCTTTTTTAAATAGTAGCCTTTTTTTTTTATTTCATTAAGTCTTGAACTTGCATTTGTTTTTCAGTCACAATACAAAGCATCTTTGATTATTTCTAATGGGAAACACACTCTTCTACATATTCATCTCCAACATGATTGAAAATCAGATTCCAAATATAGCCTCACATGAAAGCAAAGCATGAAACATAATCAACATTTACTTTGATGAATCCTTGGATCATGAAACCTCAACATTTCCTCCACATCCTCCCATGAAGCCTCCGACGACCGACCCGAACTTGTAGGGCATCGTGACGATGTATTTGGCTTCCGGCAGCGCGGAGGGGAACCAACGACGGCAGCAGTGCTGTTGCTGGGGAAGAGAATGATGTTCGCAGACGCCGCAGTGTTCTGGGTGCTGGTTGCTATAGACCCCAATACTTTTTTTCTCGAATGCCATTGTTCCTAGTTTCATTGAACATAAGTGAGGATTTTGTTGTGTGATAACGATTCCAAGAGTTTTTAAGGGGTTTTTGTTCTTCTTTTGACATCCTCAATTCAAACCTTTTCCTTTCTTTATTTGTTATTAAATATTTTTTCTGATTAAGGGTAACATAATAACAATTGAAAAGATGATGAATTTTGGTTTGCTTGTGTCTTGGCAAAAATTATTCGATTGAAATTTTATTTGCTTGAATGGTCAGTGATGTGAGTTTTCTGGGTTTAGTAGGGGATGATGAATCTGTTTTGGGAATGAAGGAGGCGGTGAATGGGTGGTCTCCTCCCTCCACGCCTCAACCTTGTCCGCAACCCCCACCACACCCACAATCCCGCATGAGAACAACCACTACAGTGCTCAGTGTTTTCCCATGAATCTTGTTTGTGGGCTCTGAACAAAGTTGTAATATTTTACAATTTTAATTGTTGGCTTTATTTTCCAATTTGGTTTTTGTAATTGTTACTTATTTGACAATTTCTAGAATTAAAACACCACTTGTAGTGTTCAAATTTTTGCTTTATATCTGGAAATTGAAGAGATGCAGTGCAAGCTTGATGTTTATATTTCTGTATGATAAAGCTGTGTTGCCATTAATGGTAGCTTTTTTATTCTATATGATTTACAGTACTATGGTAGGAGTTAGGAGCCTTTGTCAAAATATCTCATAAAGGGAGTAGCTCTTTGTCGGATCCTCTTGAGTTTCTTGCGAAAATGATGAAACAAATTTTAAATTTGGGATCAAATTGACTACTTCAGATTTAGGTTTTGTAGCAGAAGAGTGGTGGTAGGAAGGAGGAGTTGAAGAAATAAAATAAAAAAATATTTTATATAAAATTCAAAATCTATTAAATTAAAAACCTTTTAATTGAGTTACTCTTCTTTAATCTCAGCCATTGAATATTTTATAAATATCCAATGGTAATAATCAATGGTTCACTGGTGAGAGGGGAATATTAGTACTTCATATTAGAATTCACCTGCAATGCAATGCAAAAGCCATAAAACGGAACGCAATGGATTCCAAACTCATATTTTTAATACAATGTTTCTGAATCCACTCTTGGTTCGATCACCTACTTGAGACATTAGTTTCATGACAAAACAAAGGACCAAAATCACCCATGTTTACTTATTTCACAGACTAAAATAACATTCTTATAATTTTATAAATATAATTAAGATTTAAATATATTTTAGTTCTTACAATTTAAAGTTTTTTTTTTCTTGGTCTTTTTAAATTATGTTTTGTTTGTTATTTTTAAAAAGTGCTTTAAACAATAAAAAAATGTTATCTAAAACACTATAAAGATGAAAAAAAAACAAACATAATTTATAATAATTAAAAATAAAAAAATAATTTTACAAGAATAAAAAACAAAAAAAACACTAAATTGCAAAGGACAAAAAAAAATATTTAAGTCTAAAATTATACCATTTCATGTACTCTCATTTGGTGTATTATTCCAGAAATAATTCAGAATGCCTGCCAATGCATAATCACAAACACAGTATATATGAACAATTCTTATGGACGATTAAGAAAGAAACACAACCCTACATACAAATTCCCTGCACTGAAAAATTTATATGAAGAAGTCACATACAGCAGGAAAATGAAACATTCAAAACGGGGAAATGCCACCACCAAAGGCATCGAATGACATTATTTTGTACAACAAGATACGAGTCACTTCACTCACTTCCTTTGATACATACCTCTTATACGTTGCAAGACACGAACACATTCACAAAACACTGAAAATTCAAGAGCTGGGAGACCTACACCAGCTAGAAGCCTAGAACTCAAGTTAGAGCATGGGTTTTGGTAAATGACAAGGTCAAAACCACCAAATTTACTGATTAGACCCTCAAGTTTTTTACTAGTCAGCTTCTGAATATCCTCCAACTGAACCAAAGTCCCAGTTTGTCCGGATTGACGCCACCACCTCTCAAGAATCTTTCTTTTTGTCTCGGAGGTCTCAACTGAGACAACAACTTTTATTTTAATACCAAGGCGGTGTAGGGCAATTTCTGCCCCACCAAGGCCACTAAAGAGTGATAACATTGTTAATCCATGAGGGAAGATGGGCCTTAACACAGAAAGATGATACCCCAATGTGTCTGTCTGGAAGCAGTATTTTAGTGATTTAAGTCTTTCGGCCACATTGCCCTCAGAAGCACGAGTGTGATTCAAAGGGTATCCTAAAATGAGCTCCAACTGTTCAGGCTCTACAGGACCAAGTTTGAATTTTCCAATCCACACAAGATTCAATCCGCGGCAATAACGAAGAATGTCTTTCTGCAGTTCAGATGTGAGCACTCCACCAGAATCTGCAAGAATATTTCCTAGTCGATCGCATGTTTGAGCTATTCCATTAGTTTCACAATAGATGCTGCTCAACTGCTTCCTTGAATCCCAAGGTGGCCACCATTTCTTTGTCAGCGGCATTGCATCTTCAATAGTCATAGGTGGCTTTGGGAGGATGTGGAATCTGTTTTCAACTGGAAGATTGTGTATGTAACCTTCTATTCTATCTAAAGCAGAAAAGGACTGAGCATTCGCAAATTCAGGTTCAATACCATATAAAAACTTAGACATCTTTGTCCATGAGTCGTAGGATATGTTTGAAACATTCCCAAATAAGAAAAATGGTGGCTTTGCTGCCACACTACTAAGACACCTGGATGGATTTGGTTTGGGACGTCTTGACATTTCGGCAACAACAACATCAACCCTTTCTTCCACCCAAGAAGGTTCAAGACAAGTGATTGAATCATCATCATGTTCATACTTGGGCCTTTTACCTCTACCATTCTCCACAACATCCAAATATTGGTCAGAAACATAGCTGGGAAATGCATCAATACCCTCTTCTTCCTTCACCATATCTTCATTATAAGTTTCCTCTAAGTTGACCTGGCTTGATTGTGGAGGTTCATTGCTAAAATCCTCAACTTTCACTTCGGCCGTACCATATAAATCCATTTCTGGTTCTTCTTTGATCCCCACAGAATAAGTAGAAGTGGTGGGAAACTAGACAAACAAGAAATTTCATCACTCAGTAAACACCTGACCGATTATTAGTACTAAAAAATGACTTGGAACAATAAGATTTTATCCAGAACAAGCCAAACACAACCTTAACTTTATTTAATAGGTTTCTTAGCACTATTGTTGATTCCGTGCATGTCATACAAGATTTAAACAATATAATATACAAAGAAAAGCAAATTCATTTATGAGAAGTTTTGACATTATATAGTTAAATTATGAATATTATTTTCTGTATTTTTGTTTTTCTGGTACAATTCTTATTCTAGTTATCACCCGCTAACTCTGTTCCACGTGGTTGACTAGTTGTAAAAGAACGGGAGTATGGAAAATGATTAATTTTGGCCATGCATTATAGAAAATGTAAGCAAAGCTTCTCAATAGTTATCCTCTTCACTGCATCTTTTGCTTTACCAGTTAATATTACACTATTTTGCTTCAGTTTTACAAGTTCCTAAACTCCCATAGGGGCTAATTTCAACATACAGACAGTGCATATACTTGTCACTTGCCACTTGGCACAACCTCATTTACATGCATAAAGTGTAAATTAAAAAAAATGTAAGAAGCTACGAAGCAATGCTCATTATTATTGTGAAATCAAGTATATTATTATATATAAACACAAGAAGCTGAATTACCAAAAACGATAGGACATAAAATTTGAAATATAACAAGTAAAAAGTCTAACCTTATATTCCATCACATAATCGATCCCATTTTGTTCTGCAAAAATAAAGTTTGCAAGCTCTGAAATTGGAGCCTCTGAACCTGAAAAACAGCCAATTGGTAAGCTAAAACTCAAGTCCTGATAATTTATAAAGGAAGTGAATGGAAAGGAATAGATATCATTTTCCAGATTTATAAAGGCAATATTATTCTATTCCGTTGATATCATCTCCTAATTCTAAAGATTAATACTTTTTAAATGCAAGACTGTAAACCTAATCTCACAGTTGCATAGTTCAAAAAAGATCAGCTTTCACAAAGACTTACCTAATTTATCAATTGCTGATGATACTTCATTCTCAGAGAAACCCATTTCAAACAATTGAAGTGTTTTTGCCATAATTCCAAAGAGTTTTTCATTGGTGACCTGTGATCCCACAAATAACAAAAAATTTGATGCATAATATAGAGATAATAAGATACATAAATTAACATAATAAGAGGGAAGGTTTCTTGACAGGAAATAGACTACGAAGAGAGAGGATAAAACTAAGATCAAGTAAATTAAACCTAATATTTTTATCCTCTTTTTGTGTACCTTTCTTTCCTATCTTAATATCCTTTTTTACTTATTTAAAAAAGTCAATAGTTAAACATAAGAGAATCCCTGAAAACAACCTGCCCTACAATAAATGTGTGTAAACTGTAAAATCTTTTCCTTTATTTCACAAGCATTCTGCGTTAAGAAAATATACCAAACTACAACATACAGAGCTCAAAAACTACTCAAATTGTCACCACCCAAAATTCTCTGAAAATCCAAAAGGATCAACCGGTCAAGCTTCTACTCATTTCAAACTATACCAACGCATTGTTCACATGACAGGAAAAGTCTATTTGCGAAAGAATATGCATTTTCCACCCGAGGTAAAACTATACAACATTAGAATCGTATCCAAGTCTTAAGAAAAACAACTAAAGGCTATAGTTGTGTTCCCTTTATAATGTCTTGCTCATTTATCTGCATTGTCTTTTTTCTCTCATGAATAAAGTATACAACATGTAGCAGCATGGACCATATTATTTTGTCTAATGGATAATAAAGTTGAGGGTTAACTTAAAAACCTGACTAGCAGAAACACAGTATTTATCTCCTAAAGTAAGGTCATTAAATGGGTCAAAATTCAAATATCAAAACCTCATTTCCTCTGCCATAATAGGTGAAGGTGATATCATCTGGTTCCTTTTTCAATTTTTTAGCAATCTGCCAAGCAAAGATGAAATCCACCAGCTCAGGAATTGATGCTTCATCACCTATAACGAAACAAAATAAATCAAAAAATCCTTAATGTTGCCAGTAATCCATAAACATAGACATCAACTCCTATCTGCATAAATAACATACTATGCCAAGAACTTAATTGGATTAGACCTCAGACAATCACTGAAAACACACATACAATAAGTTTACAACCAGACATATTCAAAAACTTGATCAAATTATTCATAGTAACTTAGTATGGTATTCATTTCTGACAAGAGACCAACGTTGATCAGGCCACCTAAAAGTTAATCATCAAAGCACAAATTATATAGAATATTCCCCACACAAATCTAAAGTCTAAACTCTTCAATTCAATACATGCTTAGCATCAGCTTTTTGTTCATGTAATTTGTTCTGGTATTACTAGCATGTTCAAGCATGCAGCCATGAATTAATAATTCAAGCAAACATATATCTGTTGAAGTCCTGAACTACTTCCTTGGCAACTCAAAAAGACCTATACAACATATGTTTCTATGTCAATTACAACAAGAACAGAATGAAAATAATTATGGCAAATATGGACCAAATAGACTAATAAAGTATACACAATTGCACAAAGCAACAGTTCAGGTAAATTATTCTCTTACCAAGCTTGTGGATTGCAAGCTCAACTTCCTCCACCGAGAAATTCATCATTAGTAAGGAACCTCTTTTATCATCAATGACTCCACTAAGTTCATCAGGCTCCTGCAAGAGAGATTTTGTCAAACAAGAATGAAATTGAATTAAACAAAACATATGCTATATTAAGGGACATGTTGAAACCAGAAAGAAAATCTCAATAAAGATAATCAATTGTCAAAGTCAACAAGGGCAAGCTGAAATACATCATGATGCGTATTTAATTGTCACCCTAGACAGAAAAAGCAAATGCATCACCTGCCAGTAGTGCATGTGACATACCAGTGACCACAAGTTTAGATGATGCACATGGTACATGCAACAAACAGGTGGCACACCTTTTTTAAAATTATGCAAGTAGTTTTAAAGGTTGACAATGAGATGCAAGAAAATCTGAAAAGCAAATATTCAAAAGAAAATATCTATTTGGAATTTGGGATGACATGAGAGTACACCTGAACAAAAAGAGTAAACCAACATACAGTCACAGAGTACATCTAGCACAAATATGTGACATTAATAAATCAGAATAACTAGCTGGTAGCATATGATTATAGTGAACAATAAAGCAACAATGGCAACAAAAGCATTAGCCCACTAGGTGAAGTTGGCTACATGAATCACATGACACCAGCTGGCTCGATTCAAATACTTAACTCATTCCTACCATGATGTGCTCTGATTAAATTTTGTAATAAATCAATTGATGTTTTCTGAGGAATAAGAAGCAAATACCTCCTTCGCTTGATTGACATTGGAAATCTCTGGAGGATCCTTATCATCAAATAAGCTATCCAGAGAATCAGAAGACTGTGAATTTGATTTTTGAAGAGCCTAAATGATTACAAAGCAAATTGAAAATGTTTAGATTACATTTATCTTGTATTTATAATTACATAGAAACTTATGATTCTGATTGATACGTAATTACCTAATAATCATTAATTGATATGTAATCAATACTGATTCTGATTTTTCCATTATAAATAAAGATGAGATGTGGTCATCTAAGACCCACAACATTACACAATAAAACATTGTTACAGGAAAGGCAGTTAAACATATTACATAAACCATTTACAGAATTAATTCTTTAAAAAGTGAACACATTTTGAAAGTTAATCCTGCACATGCAAACATTTGCAGAAGTAAAATATAGCTTGGCAGTTCTTAGAGTGTTGGTTTGGACCTTACTCAACCCCAAAAGCTAGCTCACAGGGTGAGAGGTGCCCCCACTTATATACTCAATCTTGGCACCATCTCTAGCTGATGTTGAACTTGGGTTTTTTCCAATATATCCCCTCACGCCCAATACTTTTGGGCTTGGTGTGTGAGGATAACATGGTGGATGACCCTTTTAATGGATCTAGGATAGACTTTGATACCATCTTAGAATGTGGGTTTAAGCCTAACTTAACCCCAAAATGTATTGAGAAAAACCCAAGTCACATATTGACTAGAGAAAGGCCAATATAGAGTATATAAGTAGGGGGTAACCCTCGTCCTATGAGCTAGCTTTTGGGCATGAATCAGGCCCAAACCCACATTCATAAGAGTAGTTGGCAGCAGCACAATATAAAGAAGCAAATTGCACAATTTGGAATTATCCCACACAATTCTTTGAGGATCCTTTGCTTAGCACGTCACTTTGTAAATTCATAAATTAGCAATCAGTGCTATTGACAAAATAATTTAAAGAGATGGTGAATAAATGTAGAAGAAGCATGGAAAAAAAGCCAGATATAAACTAAAACTACAAACAAATAAAGAATCAAGAGCGTTGTAATCTCATCAGTCAATCACTTGAAATATCTAATAGTTCTCTAACAAAATAATTCACATAATGCAAACAAAAATATTTGCATTGAGTTCCCATCCCAAATTCTAACTCCAGGAGCAAAAAAGACCACTAGCATTACTTAGAGTAAATCATATAGCAAGATAAAACCTTAATTTTCTAGCAGTAGGAAAGGAAAGGATAGTTAACACTCAACACTAACATAAATTAATCAACTGAAAAAAGGTCAAATTCTCATTATACCTTTAAAGTTTAACCTATACAGTAAGTAAATTGAACTAAAATTCTAGTTTAAAAGGTTTACAATTGAGAAGGAGGGGTGATAGAAGGCACCAAGTTACCTCTTTTGAGTGACCATCAGGATAGAAATTTGGGGCACTTCTACCCCTGCTTGTATTGTGAGAAACACCCAAAGAATCAAATGAGTCACAATTGGATTTATGAGCCTAATCAATTCGAAATAATAGTCACTGATCAGAATATTAAATTCTAAGTTTAGAAAGCATATTGGCAGCAGCATTAACATATGAAGGGAGCAAACAGAGCAGCCGCATATCATTACAAGTTTCTAATCATTCAAAAACTCATAGAATGAAGCAGTAATTTATCCCTGTTCCAATTCCACGTAAAATATATATAGATTATGAAGTTTTTTGCTATCTAGTTCTGCAAATTGACAAACAAGCTAATCTGTCCTCTATTCATCAATATAAAATGTTAAAATATTATGTATAAATCTGTATTGAAGAGACAGCTGTATTGTGTGGTTGTAAACAGCTGTCTCCCACTCCTTGTACCCTATATATATATTTAAGAGTGTGTAATAAATTCAAGTAGTTGAAAATTCAAATTTCAAGTTAAAATATAGTGAAGAGGGGAGCCAAGAACACATTATATTAGAGTAAATGTTCATTTTGGTTCTCTAAAGATATATTCACTATTTACAAATATCTACATTTATCCTATCCAAACTCCTAATCCTATTAGGTACAACTTCAAACTCAAAACCCCTTTTGACTCTTTTAACACTCCCTCCCACTTAAACTAGCTTGAAAATTCATTCAGACACAGCTTGTCGACTGATTCATTAAAGTTCTTATTGGACAGCCCGTTGATGAAAATGTATTCATAGTGTGTGCAGATCTGTCCAATTTCTATCTTTCTTTTCAACTAAGTGTTTATCTACTTCCATGTCCCTGGTTCTGTCATCAAGAACAGGACATTTAGCAACAGAGATTGCAGACTTGTCACAGTAAACATTCATATAGGTGCAGAGTTGTCAACCTATAATTATTTAGTAGTATTTAAGTACACATAGTCTCACAGATTCAATGGGCCATTGATATAAATTCCACTTACACCTAGCCACCATATTTTTTTTCTTACTTTGCCATTCCGTAATGTTCCTTGCAGGCTGTATCTCTGTATTCAATTCAATATGAATCAGAATTTGAAACTTCATGATTCTTTCGATAACCGATATCATTGGAGGACCAAAATGGGCATTTAATTACTAACAAAACATTTACCATCAGGACCATGGCATCATAAAAATTAAATTAAAAAAGAAAACCTACCATTAGTGCATGTGTGGATTAGTTTATGCTGTGTTCAAAAGAACTTTTAACCAAGAGCTTCCTAAGAGAGCTTTTGTGAAAATAATATATTTCCCCATTTATAATTGTTGCCAAATGTGGGAAAGTGGGTTTGGGCCTAACTCAACCCTATAAAACCGGTTTGTAAGGTTAGGACTGCTCTCCACTCATGTAGTTTATCTCGGCACTATCTTTAGTTGATGTGAGACTTCAACATGTCCCATTTTGCCCACGGCTACTCGCCATGTGGGACTTTCAACACCCACTAGGGTGACCACAATTTAGGTGGCTTTACCAACACCAAAAAAGCACAAGATAAGAATTTCGATGGAGATTTTATCACTGTACTGCGCTAACATTTGAGGGTCATCTTCCTCCAACAGCAGAACAGGCAGCAAGCAACCTAAGTAGCTTTACTAGATACCAAAAGCAATAAATACCACAAATTAAAGTGCTCATGCCCAGTCAAGATCACACAAGTAGTCCAATTAAAACTTATATGGGATAGCAAATGGATATTTATTATTTACTTAAATGGCTAGTATACTGTTGCACTAGACACCTCACAGTCTCACACCTGATAAAATGACATAAAGAATAATACTTTCAACTTCAAAAAAGATGGCTCAGTGCACGAGGTTTTTGAGTCTTCTGTGAGGAAATTTTTACAGAGCAAAAGTCCCTTCCAAATAAAAAACTAATTAGGTTTTTTTGTTTTACCATTATTCTACTTTGTACAAACAATAAGTAATTCAAGGACTATGCTTATAAAATGATAATTTGAATCCTTCATGTATATGCATATCTTCTCTCTGTACAAATTAACATTTCTCATCTCAATGAACATACAGAACATGGTTCAGCTTCTATCATTATTTTTTTAAGTCAGCTTTTAGTAAATAAATAAAAACTTCCCAAAATCCCTATCCCAAGAGTACCGACAATGAAAAAAAAACTATAACATATATTTTGGTCTACTTACAGAATATCTCAAGAGAGCCTCTAATAAAGTATCAGAATTCTCTTCACCTGTAAATTTCAAAGAAAACCAATCAGAACCATAATACTTCAAATGGAAAAGTGAAATATCTCAGAAATTCATCAAATGTGCCATGCATTTAGTGCATGACATAAGTAGCCGACTCCCAAGTAATGTACCATTCTCCTCTATCACTTTATCGACAAGGCATGGTAGGAATCCCATTCCGATAAAGAATGCTCGTAGTTTGCCTCCAGAAGAACTTGCAACATTGTCCTGGTAATCATGAAGGAAGAGTTGAACATAAGCAAACAAATAAAAATGAAAATTTAATGAAGATAACTATTTCTATATATATTATATTGTTATTATATTATAATTTACGCATAGTGAACAAGTAGAAATAATGTCTTGCCATGTTACAATGTATGTACAGAGTTGTAAATGGAGAGAATTCATAAAACTGCCATGATAGGCTTAAAGAGAACAAACACAATCAGTAAAGACTTTTGAATCATTGATAATCTCACATGCAAAAATTAGATTATCCCTTTCACACAAAGGGCTAAGATGTATATACATGGTTCATTGAATGAATCTTTCTTAAAGATTTTATTTCAATCGAAATTTGGTTACCACAGTTTTGGTTTTCTCATAAGATTACCTAAGAATAAGATCTGTAAGAAAATAGAAACTCATAACATGCTCGGTAGCAGAGATTGGAAACCATAGCGCAAACATATATAGCATTAGCTTTAGTTAATTCATAATGAATTTACATTTTGCACACAAGTAAATAACACTGGAATCTCTCGGAGTTATGAATCAAAACTATACATAGGCCAACCCCCTACATCAGTACATCTTACAAATAAACAAAACTTTAGCACAAGGAAGTAATGGACTCACAAGTCAAACTAGAAGGACTATCCCGTGAGAAAACTTGTTAAGAAATATTATTCAAAATTCATCTTAGGCTTGTACCAAATAGTTTAAGCTTTTGCAGGGAATAGTTTCTTGAAAAGAAAAGAAAAAATCAGTTGAAGAAGGCATTGTATAATATTTCCCAAAGTTCATATAATTGTTCAAATGTATCAAGCTTAAAATCAGGAAGCTATAAGGTTTAGTGTAGCAGCTATAGCAGAGAATGGTAAAGAACTGTGGGCATAATGAGAGAACATTCATCCCAAGATATGATTGACAGCATCTAAAACTCAGTATGTGTATTGTATATATATTGAGAGATGAGCAGCATACCCCAACATCCCCTGAAAATGAAGTATAAGGTGGTAACTCATAACCCAAATCCTCAGTTTTTGGAACCATAACAGGTTTTCCTTCTCTTCTATTTGAATTCCCTGCCATTTTACCTGTATATTTAAACAACAGTTTGTGATTGCATTAATACAATGGCTATTTCAAATTTCTAGTGGAATGACTTGCATAATTATACTGAAGTAGGAACATTAATAGGAAATCTAGAAGACCAGTCCCACAAAACCTTGCATGATTTAAACGTGAAGATAAATTAATATAAAATCAAACATTGAACGAAATAAAACATTTTCAACATGCACTAACAGCATAGCCCCAGCATACTGATTCTATAAACCATGGTTTCAAATGCATCACACATTCATACTTCAATTGCATTATTTTTGTAAATCACAGGAAAATCCACAACTCAAAGCTGCAACTCAAAGCACAACAGGTGAAACGGCCGCATTGGACTGCATCAGGCGGCAACGTGCTTTATAGTCCTCACACGATTAATTTTTCATTATTCCTATTTCTTAGATATATAGTGAAATCATAATGAATAAGTAATGAGGAAGATGTGGAACTGGGAGCGAGAGCAAGAGATGTACAATGCCTAAAACGAGTCATGATGAATTATACAAATTCACACCGCAACAGCAGCATAAGCATCGCAGCAGCCGCAATGCCAGCCCGCCCACAATGGCAGAGGTCACAACGGTGACTGCATTTGCGACCGCCATTTGAAACCTTGCTATAAACCGATCGTGTTTTTCATGGTGAAATTTATAACACGTGAAAGGCATAGTAATTACAGATGTCAAAGTATAAAGAGGGAGCGGGAGCAATTATAATTAAGTATTTACTGTTATGTAATATCAGAGGCATGGCATGGCGATTGTTTTATAAATTTTAATTAATTAGTCTGAGGTAACAAACGTATCATCAGAGTACTATCAAGGTACTAGTGTATGGATTACAAAAGCTCCAAGGATTATCCAGGCAAATTCAAGGTGCTAGCAAGTAAATCCTAGTTAACCAACTAAAACATACTTAGCCCTATTTTTGTTCTTATATTGAAAAACTCTTTTCTCTCTCTCTCTCTCTCTCTCTCTCTCTCTCTCTCTCTCTCTCTCTCTCTCTCTCTCTGTTTTTCTCAATCAAATAATAATAAAAGAAAACATGTCGAGAAAAAACGGTTCTGTAATTTCACCAATTTCTTATACGCGAACAGAATTGATTTCAGAATGCAACTAAATGTCAAGGCCAAACCCAAGGGCAAGCGTGGTTGCTGAACCGGACCGGACCGAACCGAACCGAACCGGTTAAGGTTCATGCAGGAGCTAAAAATTTAGCGAACCCGTTAAAGGAAATGCAAGAGAAGAGGCGAATGGAGAATACCTGATTGGAGAGGGAGCGGCGCGTGGTGTACACTCGCTCCACGGCCGAGTGAAGCTAGACTGAGATTCCTCCTCCCAGACAGGAAGAGAAGAAATACACACACAGAAAAGTAGTAATTCAGATTTCACTGTGACAGTAAAAGTAGATTGAACTGAACACAACTTTAAATACACAACACAACAGCACAACATAAGTCATAGAGGATTCGTGGGTCCCACCCCATACCAACTCAACTGACTCGGTCACACGTATTGTTCTTCTAAGTTTTTTTTTTTTTTTTCGTCAAAACATATTTTGGAACATTCGCAAATTTTGAGAACAATTACTACCTTTTACAGGATAGAAGTAACTCACTCCATTACTTTTCTGCTATAACTTGTATTGTTAATGACCATGGCTCTATTTTTCTTTTTTATTTGATTTTTAATTTTTTAAAATCAATAAAAAATGAAATTTGAAAAGGAAAAAAAAATCTTAATACGGTGATTTAGCATCATCTATTTTTTTTATATAAAAATAATAAGATTAAGATTTATATTAAAATACAATAATGAAAATAGAATAATGGATTTATGGATATCTCATTCTTGTACATTTCAATGTTTGTATGTAACGCGGATGCACGATAGAAGTTATGGGAGTAATTGTTCAAACAAAAATTTATTTTCTTTTTTAAAGATATTTAAGAAAAAAAATTATCTCCATAAAAAAATAAGTCTTGTCCCATAAAATATATATATATATATATATTAAAATGAATAAAAAAATATAAAATAAAAAAAGAATATGTTGATATTAATTTTATTGTTTTATTATTTTAATTTTTTTCATTCCCACTAGGGGTAAGCATAAAATCCAAAACTGACCGTGATATGAAAAAAAGGGTGCATGGTTGGGATCGGATTGAGATGAAATAAAATAAAAATGGATAGTAACGGTTTTTACGGGCGGGTGCGGATTAAGTTTTTGACTTCCACGGTACCCGAACTGACCCGACGTATGTTTTGATGAGTAACAATCTTCATGTTTTTTCATTTGCTTATTATTTTATTATTATATAACAATTAATTCATAAAGTTAAAAGACTACGCTACGCTTTCGATGAAAAGCAAATAGCAGAGGAATAGGTGTACTCAAGTACATTGAAAGTTGCAATTTTTAGCTTTCCAATTTCAAATAATATTTTTTAATTCATAAAGCTTTTCCAAACCCAAACTAAGGCTTTTTCTCTCCTTGTACGTTCTCATCATTCCTTTTCTTCTTTGTTTCGACATTTCTCTTTCATGGCATCAGATTTATGTTCTCTTTTATTTCTTACTAAGAAGTGGAGGGAGCTTCTGTCATGACTCATGGAAGTTCTAACCGAAGGCTTCAACGGTCAGACTTGGGCCGAAGAATGATGTGATCGTTTTTGGTCGGATGAGCTATTTTGGATCCAAATCGACCCGTGCTCAGCCCTAATTCCCACACCTTGCCCTATTTTTTAAATGCATAGTAAGTCAGATATATAAAAATACATCTTGACATAATCACAAACAAATAGAAAAAAAGAATTATCTTTGTTTGTTTTTATACCATGGATCAATTAGGTCTTAAAGTTTTAAAAAAATTATTCAATATGATCTCCTTTTAAAAGAAGATTCAATTAGTCTTTTATAAAATGAATTCAATTTAATTTTATTATTCTTTTATTTATTTCAAAAGTTTTAATAAGTAGAAATTAAATTAATTTTAAAGAAGAACAAATTAAGTTCATTTTAAAAAATAAAGTATTTAATTGGTCACTTTAAAAGAAAAAAAATACCTAATTGAATTATTTTTAAAAAATGACCTAATTAAATATACAAATAATAAGAATATCACGTTGAACTAGCAAAATAAGTTTTAAAAAATAAATAATTATATTATAGATTATTTTCTTATCTTATAAGTAAAATTTTTGTATCTGTCGATCTCACTGTTTATATGTCCAAAGAAGTTACCATTAAGTCAATTTTTTTGGATTAGACCATGTATTATTATATGAATTTAACCGATATACAATCTTTGATTTTTTTTTTCAATCTCAACCAATTAAAAATTAACGAGTGTAACTTTAATAATTATCAAAATCAAAAAGTTTAACATATATAATTATTTGTTATTAAATAAGAGAGCGTTTGTTTTTCGAATAATTTTTTTAATCCCAAAAATATTTCTTCTTCTAATATAGCAATATTATTCTCAAAGTATTATTTAAAAATATGTGGTTAACATTTGAATTGGTTGAGATTATTTTTATATTTCTAATAATAATTTAAGTATGTATTTAATTGAGTTATTTTTTCTTAAAAATATATATCGTTACTAAAATGTCCTTATTAAAAATATATATCAATTACAATGGTTTAAAAAGAAGTAAAAATTATCTTAAAATGTAAGAATTAAATCAAATTGTGAGATCATGAAGAATGAAATTTAAGTGATAAAAAAATGAGTGATAAAAAAAATTAAACACATGAAAAAATCATGAAAATATTCTAATCCCATGAAAATAATTTTTTCTCGTCTTTTTTGTCAAAACTAAATTTGATAAAACATAAGATTTATATTTTTTCCCGAATTAAAATATGTTTAAGATTAACTTTTTATGATCTCGTACTAAAAGTAGGATAATTTTTTTCTGATGTTATATTTTCAAGAACGACAAAATAGTCCATGAAACAAACACCCTAAAAAAATCAACATGTCTGATTATAATTCTTAAAAGTAGAACTTCCGTTGATTCAGTCATCACATTCGTTCGTTTAAATCAGATTAAACATATAAAAAAAGGGGGGACAGAATGACTGCAGGGTTCAACAATTAAAGCAACATTAACATAAAAAATACAGGCTCGAAGGTTTAGCAAATTTTTTCAAGTTCGACAAAGTTCTTGAAAATCTGCAACAAAGAAACAACCTTTGTATATTTATTGCTGACGACCGAAATACAAAAGGAGGGTTACACTTTCATTAAAAGTATTTTGAATCAACACCGCTCAAAATATCCATGACATCAGTATGACCCTTTGTATCAATCAGTAGCAAACAAAAAAGCAGTAAAAGAAGATTGAATAGAAACCCAACTTCCCAACAGTGGCACAATCAGGCAGGCATTAAATCCATCTTTTCCTAAAGATCCAAAACGTGCCTTGACATTTATATGCAAATTTTAAGATCCATTTTTAACACGAGAACCTCCGTCCAGCTGTAGTGTTCTTGGATCAAGGGGAATAGTCCCAATCTTCAAAAAACCGGATGACTCGGCAAATCCATTAACTCTGATTTGCATTGAGCCTACTGTGATAACATCAAGCGGTTCCTTATTAGCAACACTAATGCCAGATGGTTTAGTCTCCACCTGTTTTGGGGTAATAGTAACTGAACCAATCTTAAGGACAGAAGCAATATCTTCTTTATCAACTGAACCTTTCTCAGCCTTTTCATCCACAGATGTAGTGCTGGTGATCTCAGAACTACTAACAATATGTCCAGCACTTGAAATCTGTTTTAGGCTATCAACCTCGTCATCCATCTTTGCATTTTTCTCATCACCAACTGGAGGGATGTCAATGACAAAATTCAACTTACGAGGTGGTTCTAATGTGGGTAACACTAACGGATTTTTAAAACTTCTAATTAGCAACTTGGCCTTTTCTTCCTGCATGATCTTCTGACGATTTTCATAATACATAAAGTCATCAAGCAAAGATGTCTTCAAATTATGGTTTTTGAATATTTTCAGCATTTCCAAACCTTTACTATACATTATCTGCACAAGAGGAATGGGGTTTGATGGTCAAAATTACTTCAAATAATAGTTAGGGATAAAAAATGCAACCCCCCTTGAAAATCTACAAAAGGTAACAAAACCAAAATAACAGCCTAACACAAATTAAACATAACAGCTGCTCCAAAAAAAACACTTGGGAATACACTTCAATCAAGACAATCAAATCATAGAAGTATCACAGAATGACAATCAGAAAGCCTCTACACATTCAATTCTACTTACTCAGTAACCCACCTCAATAATGCACACCATATTTTCATAAATTTAAAGTTTTACATAGAGCGCACAGGTTCAATGTACTTAATCAGGTA
Source organism: Glycine max (assembly GCF_000004515.6). NCBI lineage: Eukaryota > Viridiplantae > Streptophyta > Magnoliopsida > Fabales > Fabaceae > Glycine > Glycine max. The sequence goes on from NC_038253.2 coordinate 2,837,441, forward strand.
AAAACTTAGTCAAACATTAAGGTTAAATGCCTATAGGTTGGGCAGACTTGTCAAATCTACATTGGTAAACGAACTGCAGATCCAAAAAACAATATACATACCTCTTGTGTGTCTCTGCTATTAGTGACAGGTTTGTTCTCATTGTTCTCTAGTATAATGTGCCTAAAATTTGCATTTGGCACATCTTTTATGATGTGCCACTTTACAGGGAAGCTCCCACTCCATTTATCTTGCTGCCAAAAGTCCATGTCCTTATTGAAGTCAACAGGTCCAATCATCTCTGCAACCCCACAAAATTGACCACTTGCATTAACCTACATTGCAAAAAAGGAAAACAATGTCAGCATGATCATAGAAGGGAAATTTCCAGATGCACATAAGTTTAGGTATGAAGATTAAAAAAAAAAAAAGCAGAATCAAAACTCATTGAAAGCATCATCATAATGTAAACTCACAGAAAAGAAAAGAAAGATAGGGCAGCTTCCAAAATTTCCAGAAGCTATTCTCTTAGCATCTTCATGAGTACTCTGCAGCTTCTTGTTTCCATGAGGTGTTGATGACCACACATTATATTTAATGCTTTTGTGCACATCATCTTCACTGTACGATTTTATAACAAAAAACTTTGCATTTTCATAATTGACAGGGAAATCCTCCCTGTTATATTGATCAGTAGAAATGATGATATTCTCTTGTGTATTGTCATCTCCTTTATTTGCATAGGCTTTGACAGCCAGTGGAAATTTTGACTTATAATTACTAATTCTCGGGCCCCGATTTTGCTCACCTAAAACATCAGAACTTCCATTTACTTCACTCAGTCCTTTACCTACATGAACCTTTGGTCGAAGTTTAGCAACCACAGACTGTCCATTAGCATTAGATCCATAATCAGAAAATCCACTACTCAGAGGGGAAGCTATTTTTAATTGATTACTATGGGACAAAACATTTCCATTGGAAATATCTACAGCATGGGTCGAGGCATCAATGCTTCTGGCCTACAAAACCAACCAAAAATATTCAAGAAATTTTGAAGTTTTTAACAGACAATCCACTTTAAAGATGAAATAAGTCACCAAACACAATAAGAATTTATAAAAGAAAAAAAATGAATTAAGGAGGTAAAATGAAACAAACTTATACCATGAGTTAAACTCAACTTATGTTAAAGATAGAGAGAGAGAGAGAGAGAGAGAGAGAGAACTACTGAATAAGTAGTTATACATAAATTGATTTTAACTTGGGAGGGAAATTTGATTCATTTTACATCTTTGATTCATTTTATTTTCTTCTATAGCTACTTGTTTAAAATGTCCAAACTGACTCAATATCACACTGAGATTCAAAGTACAAAAGAGCTCAAAGTCCATTAATTAATCCATATCTAGGCATTCTCCCCAAGTGTGTCCATTTCAGAGAAATAGTAACGTCTAGGGAATGCAAATTATTAACTTGTTATAGTCTTATCAAGTATCAATATTTTTCTCAGTACATAGTTGACTTTATAGATATGATGATACAAGTCAACAGCAGAAGTGGGCACAGCATACTCATTCAAATACAGCTTTAAAAGAGTTGGATTCCTACCTGATGGACAGGTGAGGAAGCCATATTAAGAAAACCCCTGCCACTTGTCAAATCTTTCTTCACCCCAGTATTATCTCTCGGACCTTCTGATATCCTGGCCAAGGAACTTGTGGGATTTGATAATGATTTTGAAGAGTTCCTAGTAAAGGAACCAGAAGCTGAATTGAACTTATGTTTTAAACCTTTTCCATCAGGTCTGCTGACAGAAGCACTGGTATCAAACGATGAGTCAACAGAACTGTTAGGGAAATTGTCAGGTTGAACAACAGGAATATAAGCAGGTGAAGAAATAGTGTTTTGATAATTGGGGAGGGAGTAATATTGCTCTGCTCCTCCAAATGAACCATCAACTCCTATCATTGCACCAGGAATATAAGGATTGTATGGATTGTATGGAGACTGTGCAAATCCATAGCTAGGTGTATAATATACATATGGAAAACTTTCGTTTTGTGCACCCTGGCAAAGAAACAAGTATTCTAATCAGCTATCAACCCAATATGACACACAAGTAGAGGAGAACTAGACTCACTGTGTACTGAATATCAGGACCATCTACACCAAAAATCCTATGGTGGTCCTCCCATTCTCCGGGTGATTCAAATCCTAACCATAATAAATAACTAGTTAATATGATGCATACCTAATATACCATGAACTCAAGCCAAGGCATATAATTCTGATTTACCTGTACAGTAATACCCATAATTGGTGGCAGCAGGGTAATACAAGTTCTGATCAGCAACAAATTCAGGGGCTCCATCATTAAACATGGCTTGAAATTGTTGAATATTTGGGCTTGTCAGATGTAAGTTTAAATCAGTGCCTTCAATCTGAAAATCCAATAGATAGCAACAAAACTTTATTGTCATACTAACTCAAAAAGAAGACACAATGCACATAATACAATAATGGCAGGTCATCAAAGTAGACATCATATATATTTAAAAACCAGAGGTTACAAAAATTCAATAAAATTACCAAATAAGCATCTGCATTTCTAGTTTCAGAAACATCATACATTTCCATACCAGAACTGCCGCCACTGCAACAAAACAATCCAAAAAATATTAAAGTGAGAAAATGGCATTCAAAAGAAACCAGGGTTTTCACTAATCGAAAATGAGCAGCAGATAAACTCTAAAGTAAGCAAAAACAATTGTGATGCACAAAACATGAAACACAGAACAAATGAACTAGAACGAAGTCATGACCAAAAAACTCACAAAATCCACGATGTCATGAAAACACTAAAAGTAACGGATACAGACATCCTTGTGAAAAACAATTTCATTAATCCCCAACTCCTTTTTAATGTTACTGTTCAGGCACTTCTTTCACACAAACATAATCGAAAACAATCTTATTGGGTTGAGTTGTGAACAGAAAATCAAACCACCAACTGTATCTATCGTATGCAATGCATCAAAGTGTCAGTAATTAAACCTTCCTCAACTCCAAATATAAACTACAATATCAACAAACTGAGCTAAAATACTATCAAATTTCAATTTCTGACAACACTCCCATAGTTGCTTACAAGGGTTAACTCACCAACACAAACAGATTGAGAAGACCTAAATCTCAAAAGCTAAAACCCAGAAACATCACTCATCAATTTATATACCAATCTTTCAAATCCCTTTTGTATCGATGCGGTTTGACCTTCAAATAGTGAACCAGCTCAGTAACTTACCAATTAAGCAACCAATTTAGCCCCCCAAAGAAACCCCTTCTCTAAACCTAGAAAACAAAACAAAAACAAAAAACCCACCCCAGAATCGAGTATTCGCAAAACGAAAACCACGAGAACAAAACCGCAAAAAAAAAAAAAACCTCGTCCCTACAACTTCACAAGAAAACTATTCTCCAACTCGACCTAGCACGCGTTCGAGAAGAAAACAACTTCAATCACCGAATATGAGAACTAAACGAATCAATCGACACAGACACACGCGAGTAAAAAGAAAAAGAACGCATGAAAAAGGAGTATTATTCACCTGAAGGAAAAAGAAAAAAAAAAAAACAATTCAACGCATGGTTGGCACGAAACGCCGTCGTATAACGGAATTGGAAAGGGCAAAGAGAGAAGGAAGGGCCTTCTGGAACATTCCGATGACGGCCCTACGAAACCCTAACCATTAAACAGAGAGAGGAAAGAAAGAGTGAGAGAATAGAGAGAGCCTTTGGCCTTTGAAAAGGGGCGGTTTCGGTGCGTGCAAGAAAATTAAAAATAAAATTAAACAGAAGAAAGAAAGGAAGAAAGTGTGTGTGTTTGTGAAAATGAAAGAGACGTGGAAATAGAGGTTCCCACCTATTTAAGATACGAAAGTGTTTCGCAATTTCAATTTCATTTTTTTATTATACCCCTCTTTAATGGGGGCTTCTTCATTTACTTCCATGCCCCTTATTTGATTCGGATACAACCAAAATGCCACTTCAATTTAACAAATGCGAGAACGTCGCCGTTTGGTATGCTTGCTCCGTACGCGCGCTTACGGTGGCAGTCCGTGACCTGTGGAAACTGCCCAATGCATGAACGCTGAATTTAGCTCTCAGTTTTTCATGCACAAATTTATTGTTGTGAATTATAAAAATATGAGTTATATTTACTATTAATTAAAAGTGAGATTTACACAATTTAATTCTTTTTAATAAATTTTGATGAATATAATGAAGAATTTAGTATTTGAAAGAATGTGTTAAAATATAGTATATGGTACTGGTATCCAAACATTTTTCATTAATTATTGATTCGTTACCCATAATGTCCTTCGTATTGTTCCACCGACAATGATGTCACTGGAGATAAGGGAGGGGGCAAAGGATCAAAATATTAAGTGTCCCCCTTATAGGGTTAATCATTGTATTTTGTCATATTTTTTTCCCTGGTGTATTCGGGTTAGGTCAATGAATAAGTTCGTTAAGTTGCTTAGCATAGCGGCAGTCTAACTTAAACAATATAAAAAAGCTTGTCTTGCAAAACGCAACTAGCCATCTTCATCTCATATATTAAAATATGCAAACTCAATGAGTATTTGTTAAAAGAAAAAAAATTGTTTAGCAAGAGAAAATTCTAGAAATTCTCTTTTATTATAACATGTTGCTTATTATTACATATTCAAATGACCTCCTTTTTTCTTGGCACAATTTAGTTTTAATAAAATCTCTGGTTAGAAAAAAGTTGAAAAAATTAATCTTTGATCAAATTGATTTTATAATGATATAATTTATATTCAAATGTTTTTATCATTAAACTAAAAATAGTCATATTATAAATCAATTGACCAAACACAAAAATGATTTGAAACTACTTTAAATTAAAATTAATTTTAGACCTAAAATTTATTTTTCAACACCAAATCAAACATGATAACGAAGAAATTCAACATTTATTTTTTAATTTGTATGCATTTTATTCATCCCTTAAATGCTTACTTGTTTCCATCAGAAGACTTTATTTTGTTATCAACATGATATAAAATACAAAAAAAAACTAGATGATAAAATATGCAAAAACTAAAAATATAATGACAAAATGTGTGCAAAAAGAAAACACTCAAGGAGTAAAATCATAAAATAATGTTAGTAAAATGATAAAATTTGTGATCTAATGAATTCTGGTCGTAATATTTTATTGGTAAGTTAAAGAATTAAAAAATTCGTGAATGCAACAGAAATTATTCCTGTTAGTTTTTGTCTAACAAGAACTTTCTACGATCCACCAGTTTCAGAAAAATAAGACAGACGCCGAGCGAATATAGACTTGCAAAGTGCAACAAGGATAGATTTTACATGTATGGATCAAGATTCTCTACAGTTAAAATTTTAACCACAAAGATCTAAACACTTGAAAATATTCCTTTTTCCATTAAAATAAACATGATTGTTTTTCAAAACTCTAAGTACCTCGATTATAATTGCAATTTAATTTTAAACTCTACAAGATCCAATTCCTTTCATACACGCCACAGCACAAACCACTAACGACTCAAATCTGAAAAGTTGTTCAACAGTATATTTTCGCAGCTCCACGTATACACGCTGCCTCAACTCATTTGAAACCTCGACGTTGTAAATAACGCCTTGCTTCCCTTCCCCAATTCAAAGAATTATGCAAATCAACGAATAGCAACTAGATATTTCCAGAAACCCCGCGCCCCACCCCCCAAAAAAAAATAAAAAAATTTGTATCCTCTATACACACATCTCTCAACCCCCGACTTTTCTTGAATAAATGAAAATTTGTCATTTGCACACAACCTTGACAATACAACATAAACAAACGATGGTCGATGGTTATCTGTATTGCTGGAAGTATGAACCGTACCCGGGGAAGGCATTCAGAAAATTCATGACGAGCTCCGATGGCAAAACTAGCCCTCGTGTGAGCACATGGTGGTACTTGTCTATCAAGGACAATAATACATTTTGTTCATCAACGTCTATTAATTGACCTGTATTCGGATAATGCAACAGTGGAAGGATTAGAAACGGAAAATTTTCCATCTATGATTAAATTGTGAATAAGCAACCCTAAACTACGATCGGGAGACACGGATAGTAACTAGTAAGTATACTAAATCATTGTGATTTGTGAACTTCATTAATATCTCAAAATGATATTCAAGAATAAATTGTTCTTGGCTGCTGTGATGAAACCACCTCCAAATTCCGGATTAATTATAACGATGCAACAACCAAACTCATTTTTAAGGGGTTTTTTTTATATTGATGATGCATGTACAAAACAAAAAGCAGATAAGCACGTATTTTATGCACATACGTAAAAGGCTTTACCTAATTCCAGCCCCAGTTCTTGATCTTCATCATCCCCCTCTTCAATAATAGCTGAACCATTTTCCAATGCCTCAGCAGCTTTAGCATACCTATTAAGAAATTCTTCTTCTGTTTCTTCGTATTCCTCACTCCCAGAATCCTATTCAAACAAATAAACCAAAAAAAGAAAAATGAGTAAGTAAGAAAACACGTTGATCACTGGACACTGTAGGCAAAAAGAGGTACATATTGATGTGCTGTGAACAGAAAAAATAATGAGAAGACACTGCAAAGGTCAACCTCATCATAATCATCGTCACTGTCCTCGTCCTCGTCCTCATCATCTTCGTTTTCATCATTATCAGATCCTTGTTCATCTTCTTTCCCATCATGTGCTTCTTTCAATCGAACGGATACCTCCAACAGTGAAGTAAAGCAGTTTTGAATTTCATCGCCTGAGTTCCCTTGTTTGAGAAGTTGCTCAATCAATCGGGCCAATGTCATCACTGAAATTCATCCAGAAAGAAATAAGCAAAGTTGTGAAAAAACAGTTTCAACTGTTTGACGGTTTTTGCTAATGACTGTTAGAACTTAAAACTCGAATGAATAGCAGCCTTCAAATAATATATAGTTGAAAGTTCAATTATGAGCAAAAAAAAAAAAAACAAGTAGAATGAAGAACCATGTAGGGTTACATTCTTAAAAGTATTCCCAAGCAGGTTGTTCGTGATCGGAAAAGTTTTCCCTTTTCAACAATCAACATTTCAAGTTTCAGAACAAACAACAGAATGGTGTGCTAAATTGCTTAAAACAAGGTAAATCTGAATAGAGCATATAATAATTAAGACAATCGATATATAGGGCATACTATTACTTAGGAAAATGGAAAAAAAATATTATGTAAATTTAGTAATGCTTGAAAGCAAACTATTTACCAATTAACTTCATCTCAGCCTCTGCCGTCAGACCAGGCTCAAAAGATCTATTGGATACATGACACAAAGCAGATGCCCAAATTTTGAAGCCTCCGTGTTTGCCCTTTTCCAGAATACCTTCTACTATATCAGGATAACACAAATAGCACGAAGATATAGCAAGCAATAGAGGCTTCCAAAGTGCATTGGGTGTGCTTTGAACTTCTATAAAGCGAGAGAAGGCTGTCTGACTAAAAACAATAGCCAATGACTGCTTTACACCTTCAGTTTCAGGTGAGAAGGTTGGACAATGTAATAATATATGGACACATGAGCAAGCTCTCAATGTTGCAGAAGGATATTGCTTAATTGCCTCACTGATGAAAGCACCAATGCCCTCTACAATTGAACGTTCAGGAACGGGTGGAGCTGGAAGGGGTGGCATCTCTTTTACAACAAAGTTTTTCAGCTTATATCTGCAATCTAAATTCACAATTTCCTTAATCACCTCAAAAATCGATAAATCCTCTGATTCCTCCCATGCATGCCACTCTGCAATCATTTCAGACCAAACTGACAGCAGTTCTGATACTTTAAGCTCTTGAATCATGTGATTTTCATCAATAGATAGCAAGACAGACTGTAGCAAAGTTGACAAATCTTCAATGCATGATGAGGGGGGAGCCTGCTGATCTTGTTGATCCTTATCAAATTCAAGAAAACATAATAAAACTTTAACATGACAATATATTTTGGTAGGGTTAAATATGTTGAGTTTCAGTAAGTAATGCAACATTCATTTTTAGTCTCAAAAATAAATCGCCTCCATTTGATGCCTCATTTATGAAAATGTATCAAATGTAATCCTTGTCCTTAAAAAAAAATCATCTTATTTTGGTCATTCATTTATGGAAATAAGGATTACATGACCCATTTTCATTAATTAAAAAAAGAAGCCAAAAGAAAACAATTTATTTTCCAGGAACTAAAAACAAGCATGGCCCAATTTGCAATGACTAAAAACTTACTTAACCCTATTTTAAAATGATGTAAAAGACTTGAGGAAAGGCAATCGTTATCTGATAGCAAATACATAAAGCAAGGAGAGGAGACTAATGAGCACAAACAGTTTAAAGTATAAGAAGCAAATGCGCTCAAAATAGTATAATAGCAATTAAGAAACATAAATTAGAGAAAGTGTTAGACAGATTCTTATTGTGGTCACTAAACATTTGGGAAATTCAAAAGAGACAAAAAAAATACAATGTGACAAGGTAGATCATCACAAATCAAAACTTCATTAAACCCTTCATATTCTCTTTTTTGCTTTCCCCTGGGAACAAAAAGTAAAGAAAATCAAAGTTCAATTTAGAAAGGCACTCAAACTAACCAGTGTGCACAGAGGGGTAAGCCAAGCCTGCTGCAAGAGTGCAGCAAAAGCTCTAGCAATTGCCACTTGACCCAAAGCCCAATTTTGACGAGACTCATCTGACTCAGATTCTTCAGGCCTGGAGTCTTCCCAAGTCTGACCCATAACTGCCAGAGCAGCAATTGCACGTTCAACCACCTATTGTACATACATACACATATCAAAAGTAGCACTTGTGTTGCCTCAAAACTCAATCAAAGCAAGAGATGCATATGTTCTCTTAAAAAAAAAAAGCAACTGTAAGAAAAGCATGATAGACACATCCCCATGGGCATGAAAAACATTATACTCAGCGTAATCGTGGAGGCAAACATCATATTGGGTATAGATCAAGACACATGGATGCATAAAGAAATAAAGGAAAATGCAATGTTATTCGCATGCATATGTGACTGTATACTTTGCTACAAAAACACTCTACAGCAGACAAAAAGGAGCAATATAGAATTATAGATAAACTATAAAAAAAAAGTGTTTAATTTAGCAAACCCCTAGGTGAATAAGTATTTAATTTCACCCAACCAAATCATTAAAACTTCCAATCTTGAAAACCATTTGGAGTCATATCAAGAAAATTCAATAAAACTTTGAAATAAAGTTATGTATATTTAGCAATAGCATACCCAGATTTAATGTTATTATTATGTGATTGGAATTGTCTGATGAAACCAATAGAAATGATTATTAACCAATAAATAAACAAGAAAGATCAACATACTTGAGGCCAAGGCTCCAGATTGGAAGTTAACCATTTTGAGACTGGACTCACTATTGATGAGACAATATGTGGGATATGGACTGCAACTTTTTCATCTCCAGCTTCCATAATAGAACTGAGAAGCTGAAATAAGATGGAACTCTCGCTCTCACTCTCAGTCTCATCATTTCCAATGTTGCCAACTATTACTTGGAGAAGGGGTAGAAAATCAGGGGGCATGTAGTCATTCTGAAAAAGAAAACAAAAGCTGAGTAGTAAAACATAGAAAGAGAGAATAAGAACAACCGGTACAAAACAAATCAAGGAACTAAAAGCTCACATCAAGTAGTGTGGTAATTGCCCCAGCAGCAGAAACCCGCACTGGATAGCAAGAAGGACCCTGCCTATCTGGCATGACCAATGCCATAAGCAATTGGGAATATACCTCAGTACTCATCTCCTGAAAAGACACAGAAACCAACTTGGGATCAACTAAAAATGTGTTGAAGGTATTTCCTCAGAAAAGTTACATGAAAGCTTATTGAGAAGCAATTTGAATCTGAAATTGCTTGAGTTATGATAGTTTAGTTGACACTCTGTCTTACTTCTGGTAGACAGGAGCCAAGTTCTCCAAGTACCCAGTTTGCACTAGCAACTAGGTATGGTAGGGACACAGCTACTGTATACAGTGGCAAAATCCGGGTACGAACAAGGGTTGTTACAAATTCAGGCTCTTGCTCCCTCAAAAACTGTATAAGAAATGGCAGAATATAAACTCCTTTTAGTAATTTAAGATAGAAACACTGATGGATTGTTGAACAAAAGGAGAAATGTCCTCACATCTTGCAGGCCACCATATGCCATAAGAACACCAAAGTAACTGCCATGGTTTATGATGTAACAAGAACATGCAGATAAAGTTAATAAAAAAAAAACAGAAATACTAATTAAAAATTAAGCATGTTCAGGTATGCGGCACAGCTTATAACATGTCAAGGGAAGCAAAAAAATAAAAAGGAAATAGGCTAAATATAGAGTAAGGATATCTACACAAGAAACATCCTTGTCCCCTTCAATCAGGAAGGAAGTTCTTTTAGGAAAAAAAAAGAACAGAAAGGAATTAAGAATTATCAACACAAAACATACAAAAAATGTATAAGGCATCAAATGGGTATAAATTCATTATAGCTAAACACGATTGATTAGCTGCATGTTTGATTGAATTAACTTGACTTGTGAAAATAATCGATTTTTTTAGCAGCTTCTCTAGAGAGGATTTGAAAGCAACTATTTTTTCAATAAAAAGTGACATCAAACACATACAAAATTCAGCTAGATAAATTCCGTTGAAGCTGATTCAAAAGAAAATGTTCACTATTCCATATCTATACTATTGCTTTGCCAATAGGCAGTTAAAAACATATATATTAACAAATGAACAAAGTATTTATCATCATAGATCAGGTCATTGATCTTAAAAACATAATTTGCATTTATTTAAGGCATGAACATGTGAAGCATAAATAAAACTCACTCATTCAAGATTTTCTTTTGAGACAAGTTGGAAGCGGAAGGAATGGGAAACTTGGACAAAAATGGAAGCACCAATAACTCCCCCATAGAGCGGCGTTGATTGCTTTTTTTGTTCTTTTGACCTTTTTTACGCTTGGATGAAGCTGATAAACTGTCAGTGGCAGTCTCCATTGGTGGACCCTGTAGACATTAGTGAAAAAAATGAGCCATGGTAATATCTAGGACATAGGCTAATAAATTTTTTGTTCATGTAGTAACCTTTGACATTGAAATAACACCAAGTAAGTTTACTGCACTTTTTCTAGCAGTGAATAAATCCTCTCTCCATCCTGAAATTTCATCCTAAATACAAATTCAGGTTAGATATATATCTAAAAATTAAGGTAAAACAAAATACAAAAAGATCAATTTCCATACTATATCTGAAGGAAGATTCTTCTGTATATACTCATCTGGGTCTTCTTCCCACTCTGACATGTCCTATGCATTAACATTTCCATAAGAAATTAACAAGAAAAAGTGTATTTTAAGCAACTCAATTTTACTAATTATTCTTAAGCAAAACAAATATGCATGTTATATTTTAAATAAATTCTGACCTTGTCATTCATGACTAATGCTGGAAAGATTGCAGATTCCAATAGAGTTGTAAAATGTGGAGAAACTAATCGCCATCCCTGTATAAATTGAAATTGAACCTTATCAAAGATGAATATTTTAAGAATATGAACACTAAAAAAAGAATTTCACAGCATTCTAACAATTGGAATTTAATTTTTAAAATAATTGAAACTAGAAAGAAAAAATAAAATCAGAAACCTACCGGCCCAGTCTCCAGTATATTTGAAATTACATCAAAACCTAGGGACAAAAGCCTCTCTGAAAGGAAAGGAAGTTTCTGCAAGAGGAACATGACAGTTCAAATATTGGAATGTCTAAAATATGAGGATATATAATAATAAATATCAAGGCAACAAGTCCAGAATCAAGTTACAGATAAATAAAGATTTGGATTTTGGAAGAAGTGTGGAAAATAAATACAGATGGTTAATAAATAAGATGCTGAGCAGATAACAGTTTAAGGCTTTAAGTTAGAGTATTAATGAGTAGTTCAGAATTTTAGCATCAAAGAACTAGAACAGCAAGCATAACCATTGCTCAGGCCAACTACTAACCAGTTATTAAGTACAAAAATTAATGACCATATCTTACACTGGTATTTTTGGTAAATTTGACTATGTTTAAAACACAATTTATAATTTCTGGCATCCACCTGAAAATAAAGGGCATATGTTTCAATATATAATATCAAAAATGTTTATATCCAATCAATAAAAAAGAAAAACTTTATGAACCATATTACTTATCAGAATGTTTCCTGTGCCGGGTTACAAGGGCAGAGAAAATAAGCAGACTTCTTTTTCCAGTCTTCAATCTTGTCAAATATTCATCTTCTTGATTGACCACACAATCAAAGCTTAGAGAACCCAAAATGCTCATTAGGTCCCGACAGAATGAAAGCAGTAGAGGAGCTAAAGTTGATGGCATGTAGGACTTTACCTATATGTAGAAATTTCAAATAGAAAGAAAAGCATATAACCATTTAAAAAGGATATCAAATAAATAATAGCAGTGCCAAAAAGAATTTAGCATGTGGAGACTATAGACCAGGGGAAAAAATCAAGCATAAAGTTTGGACTAGATAGCAAAGAGTAACAGAGAACATAATAGGTCACATTAGCTGAAAGCTTTCCTTTTCACAGTGAAGAACCAAATTCTATTCAACAAGTTTAATAGTAACTTAAACAGGATGAGAATAATGAGTCTATCTCTCCCACACACTTTATTTTTCAGTATAAATAAGAGACAAGGAGACTAATAACACTAAGTAATTTTCAACCTTAATGTTCCAGAAAAATCAGTGTAGCATGGCTGCAGATCACAAAAAAACTAGTTCTAAAAAAATACCTATAACTAGTTATATAAAAGTAGGTTTAAAACTATAACCAATTTTACAGTTATGGGTATTTCAAATAACTTATTTTTATTTAAAAACTAGTTATAGTTATAAAAATATAATTAGTTTCATAAAAATGGGTATTTCAAACAACTTCTTTTTGTTCATCTATAACTAGTTATATAATTGGTTTTAGAGATAACTTGTTATATAATTGATTATATAACTAGTTTATTCATAACTAGTTATATATCCATATTTTAAAAACAATAACTAGTTATATCAAATTATACCCATATTTTGAAAAGTAGTTATAGTTATAATATCCACTTATAATCTAGTTATGTAAATACCCAAATTATGAACATCCCTACCTGTGTGCAAAACACATTGGGAAAAATTAGCTTCATGACTTCACAAATGATAGTTAAAGCTGATGAGCCAAAAACTAATACCATCAAAGGCCAACTGAAACTTTTAGATGTATTTGGCTCATAGAATCCAAGGCCAACTTATAAATGCAGTGTTGACTTAATAGAATTTAATAACAAAACTACGCCAAAAGAGTATAGACATCTGTTAGGATGGGCCTAGGGAGACCCAAATATGCTCTCAAAATTAAATGGTTAAGAGATTATATAGGATATAGTTAGATATTGATATTATAAGTTATTTTAGTTTTATAGTAAATAATGAGATGTTGACACATGGATAAATAGTATCCATTGACTAGCATCAATTAGGCCTATATATAAATGCATCTCTCTTTTAGGGAAATCAGACAATGAATGAATGAAATATTTTGAGTATCAATTTTAGTCTTTATTTCCCTTTTTACTCTAGATTAGGTTACTTTCTGTAACCCTAGTTTTAAATATGCAACGACATCACAAACAATACAACCAGAAGATGACAGAAGAATTCCATTTAGATAACAAGATCATTTAACTTCTAGGCTTCAGCTCCACCATTATTGAATATTTTCAAATCAAGGCAGAAAATAACAAATATATAGATGTTTGTATGTCAACTATACATGCGTCAAATCAATACTTACTGCAAAATGTAGGCATTTGCATATAGTAAGGAGGACTTTCTCAGTTTTTTTTTCTGCTATGCCATGGGTTGCTAAAGCCTGATCCAAGCATAATACAATCACTCAGAAGTGAAGTTCATAAGAAAAGCTGAGCAAGGCAAATAAGAAAGACACAATACCTTTTCAACAAATTGATGGAAAACAGCAAGCAAAGGCACAAGAATTTCTTTGGATATAAGCTCCAATTGTGGCGGTACCGGTTCCTTAGCAACTTTAGGATTCAAAAAATACTGCAAAATGAAGGAATGAATTTGAACGTAAGTCAAAGCAACCAAAGCCATTCAGCACTCATCACATACAAAGTTTTCTAAAATAAAATACAGATAAAAGCTATTATATGAGAACATTATGGCAAACTGCATTGAGTAACAAAAAATTCAAAAACTCAGAAGCATATACTTATTAAAAAGCAACCAAAGCCCACCATTATCATCTTCACTGATAGTTTTAACAATTTGAACTCTCCAAAGCCATTCAACATTGAGCACATATAAAGTTTCATAAAAACAATTAACAGAACTAAAAATATTATAGAACCACAATAAGCCAAACTGCATCTAATTACAGATTCCAAAATCTCACAAGCACAAGTACCTGGAAAGGTCTGAGAAGAGCATGGAGAACAAGAAGTGCATTTACAGTATTCCATTTGGTGTTTGAACCGCTGATAAGATGGCTATTCTGAATAGCAGACTGCAAATTAGGCACAAGCTCCGGCCACAAATTCTGCTTAACAAAATCAGCAACAGCAATGGTGCGAAACTGCAACCACAGAATCAGTCACCACTCAGATTCATATATACTCATACATACTTAGACACAAACGCGCGCGCGCACACACACACACACACACTGTATATATATATATATATATATATATATATATATATATATGGGCAAATCAGAACAAAACGCAGTTCATGAGAAATTAGAAAGCAGAATTTATATGAGTACCACTTCGACTAAAATTTTAAGAACGGACAACTCGACTTGAAGCAACGCCTGCATCAGCTGGTCTTTGAACTCCTTGCTCACGTTGGAAGGCTTGACGCCGGTGCTATCGACGGTGCGGCGAATGAGGTTCTTGAGGTAGGTAGCAGCAGCGATTTTCTGACCTTGATTTCCTGCTCCTGTTCGCGAAACACAAAACGAGAATTGTAACGTTTGTTATGTTTTCCAAAAGCAGGAGTTGAATTAAATTAAATTACCGGTGGAAATGGAGAGGAGATAGAAAGGGAAGTGCGGAGTAAGGGAGAGGCGATCGAGCGCATCGGTGGCGGCTGGGACGGCGATGGCGTCGGGGCTGAGTGTTTGGTCGAGCAAGTGAGCGATCTGAGTAAGGTCCTCCGCCATGGTCAATGCTGCTGTTGGTTGCATGGTTGCAATTCAGAAAGAGAAACCCTAGTTTTGCGTCACCCGCTCTTGCATATTGGCGGGAATGTGTCTGCTTTTTATATGGCAGATTCCGCCTTTTCGAGATAAGAGGAAATTAAAAACTAAAAAGAATGTTACTTTTTTTCAAAATTAAAATTAAAAATAATTATTGGTTGAAAATGGAGATGCGGGGGATCGAACCCCGTGCCTCTCGCATGCAAAGCGAGCGCTCTACCATTTGAGCTACATCCCCATGATAATAAGCATTAAAAACAAAAGTTTTAAATATTAAGTGATATAAATGCCAAGTCAACGGATGTTTTTAATCCTCCTACATTTCGGGTATGAAATTGATGTAATGCATTTTTGCAAAAGAAAATTAACTTGATATGTCTTGACGGCTTATCGTTGAATATGTTAATGACTTGAGTTGAAATGTGTTCATTTAAATTTTCATTCTTATGCTGCACAACCGTGTTGACAGTTGAAAAGATAATATAATTAATCTGAAATTCTGAATCATTAAACATAAATGAGATGCATATTTAAATTGACTTTAGGTTTATATTGAAGGAAGAAAAATTGATTTTGAAAGCTTATGCGGCACTAAACCTATATTGAATTTGAAGCCGTGTATAATGTTAGCCCAACATCCAGTGAAGTGCACAAGCAGGTTGGTCACCAACATGTCATGTTCTTTCCATACCATGGTCATTCCTTTATATTCTCAAACGCGCTTTGATCCATGACAGAAAGAAAAAAACACGAGAGATTGAAAAAATCAGATGCCTCTACATCATTATCATTTTCTAAACTTCTGCAGTTAATTAATTCAAAGATACAGTCAACAATTAGAACATGCTCTCCCAGTATTTCAAGACGCTCCTTTCAAAAGAGTAATTAACCTTCCATTTTTGTTGTGGGTTATGATACTATGTGTGTGCTTCTGAAGTAGTTGAATCCAATGCCAATGGACTTTCAAATGAAAGCTATAACATAAGGTGTGTTTCTTTTACCGTTTTAACCCGTCAGCACGCATTCTGATGTACCTTTTTTCTGAGAAACAACAAATTGTTATTTCTCCACACACATAACGGCTTTTGCATTTTTGCTTTGAAAATTGTAACTTTCCTGTTTAACATGTATCCAAGCACACTCTACATCATTGAATCCAACGGTAACCAATAGAGTACCATTGATGATGAACAGCCTTATACAAACATCCATCATATATAAATAACAGAATCAAATTAAAGTCACTTTTAGCATTTGGGCCATCTTTAGCATTCACCCTCGTGTTCAACTGAAAACGGGATCAAAAAAGTCAAAATGAGCAGAGCAGCACCATCATCGATGTCCATTGTCTAGGTCTGTTCCTGCCAATTCCATTATATCACAATATCTATCAAATTTTCTCATTAGTGGCACAAGCTTTTGCAGTGCACACATACAATATAATAATTGAAACAGCCACGCATTCCGATGGAGCTAGCTAGAGGACTAGTATTCACAAATAACATAGCAAACCACTTAACTTTTTAGTTCAATTTTTCAACATGTGTGGATCCCAGCACCAGCCTGTGTCCAACGTTCAAAAAGCCATTCAAACTTACTCGAGTAAATTACGGACATTTCACACCTTTTTCCTCAGTAAAATCAGTATCTAAAAGTCACTACCCTTTTCTCCTTCCTCCAAAGACTTGTACCATTATCTAGCTTCTAATTTCTAACCATGCAAATGCAGCTTTTATCATCACCATTCACCATCTTCAAACTCCTCATACTTACATTATTATTACAAGTCATTCCCACTCTGACACTCTCCCCTTGCAAAACCACATGTGGCAGCATTCCCATAAACTACCCCTTTGGCCTAGAAGATGGATGTGGTGCACCCCAGTTCAGACACATGCTGAACTGCAGCACCGACTTGTTCTTTCAAACCCCTTCAGGTTCTTACAAGGTTCAATCCATAGACTACGACAAAAAAACCATGGTAATCTATGACCCCTCCATGTCCACTTGCTCCATTCTCCAACCTCACCACGACTTCCAAATGACCGATGTTCAATCCGCAATAATCCCCCCATCACAGGACACAGTTTTCGTGCTTCTAAACTGCTCCATAGACTCTCCCGTTCTCAACCACTACAAGTACCTCTGTTTCAACTTCGCCGGTCACACGTGCGACGAGCTTTACGGTTCGTGCAACGCCTTCAGGGTCTTTCATTTGCTGACAAATAGTTCTCCACCGTGTTGTTTCACAAGTTATAGCACCGTGAAGTTCATGAGCATGAACATATTGGACTGCACGCACTATACGAGTATGTTTAACACGGATAATTTGAAGGGTGTTGGCCCTTTGGACTGGGTTTATGGGATCAAGCTTTCTTTCAGTGTGCCTGATACTGGATGTGAAAGTTGCAGAAAATCTGGTGGGACCTGTGGGTTTGATACTGATACAGAAGGTTTGCTATGTCTTTGCTCAAGTTTCGCTAATTCAACAAGGGAATGTGGTAAGCAACTTTGGGTTTTGCATGGTATGGTGTTGCTTTCAGTGCGTGTTTGGTTGGTTTTAGGTGTGATTTTTCATGTTGGATTTCCTATATATATAAATGTGAGGTGAAATCATATATTAGTTAGGAAAAATAGAAAAGTTGAACCATACAAGTAAAGAAATCAGGTTTAGAGTGTTGTGTTAGTTCACTTACATGCCGTGTGGTCTATTCGTGAAAATATCTCTTATATTTAACACTTTAACGCCCTTGGATTACATAACAGGGTGAAAATTTGATTTTTAAGTTGAAAGCAACTTTAGTTAAGTTTTGTCTTGCATAAAAAAATGGTACACTGAATTTTATTTGTATGCTAACTATAATGTCTTTGTTTTTGTTTTGCATCTCAGCTGCTGGAAGCATAATATCAAAAGGACAGAACAATGCTCCTTGGACACACTACCTACTGGTTTTGCTTTTTGTAGCTTATTTTTTCTCACTAGGTTAAGGCTCGTTTGAGAGTTTAAGTTTAGTTGTGTTTCCACTCTTTTGTTAGGGCAGAGAGAGAGAGAGAGAGTTTGTTTACCTTTGTGTTTGTGATATGCTTCTTTGAGACTTCAAAAGACAAATTGGGAAAGTGTGGTTTGAAGTCGCAAGGTTGTTCACAACTCTCCAATGATGCAAAATGGCTTCCCGAAAACAGAAAAGATTCATTATCTTCATTTTTATTGTTCACAGCGGGCATTACAAATGAGTGAAATGACAAATACGGTACATTTCTTACCACTTAGACATTAGACAATGCATTTTAATTATAGCAGAATATGCTATGACAATTGACAAACATACATAACTAATCCGCAGGCATTAAAAAACCATCCATTCTTGCAGCTCAAAATAATGCCTCGTACTTCTTAACTCTAAGATCGTGGAATTGTATATAGCTTGTTTGGAAATTATCAAATCTTAGCAAATAGTTGCTTTTTAATATTCGAGACTCTGCATAAAAGTTAAAGAGCACGGTTCACTAACAGGCAACTCAAACAAGTTTTTCAATATATTTTATAGAAATAATATTTTTTTAGTTTCTTGAAATAACTATTCGGAAAAAATGATTACTTTCTAAAAATAAAGGACGAACTCAATAAAAAATAAAAGATTAAAATTACAAGCTTTTTGAAAGTCGGAGATAAAAAATCTCAATTAAAAAATAAAAAAACTAAAAGTGCATATTAAAAAAATAAGAAACAAAAATTACATCTTAACCTAATATATATAAATATATTTATAATATAATGTTAATAATAATTAGATAAGTAGATGGATAGATTAATTAGATTTATAGTAATACACAAAGTATAATTAGCTTAAATAATAACAATTGATCAAAGTCATACAAAAATGTAAATATATATATATATATGGGATAGATTATAGTAATAATTAGTGACAATATATATTATTGAAAAGATCGGTATTTTTTCGGTATTAAAAAGATTAGTATATAATGAGTGATATAACATATATTAATCAGTATATATTATTATATACTGACTATTATATATTATTATATTATTTTGATAGGAAAAGTATGATCATTATTAATTATTATTATATATTAATAATAATAATACATATTGTTTTAAAAATATATTGTTATAAATATAATGAATGAAATTTGAGGGATGGGGGTTAAAGCCTCTGGCTGCCCCCCTTGTATCCGTCTCTGCATACCTTCTTCAGGGTGATATACCCACCCAACTTAGTCCCCTTTGTGGTGACAAGGAAGTGTGGGACAACACAAAGTGGCTTAGCTAGTTTCGCTATATAAAGTCTCTTTCACAAACAACACTTAGATAAGATATTTTATCCACGCATTTTCCCACACATTCTGCAATGTCTATTATACAATCTCTCTTGAAACTCTTGATCCAACACCGAATGAAGCAATGCCTATTCCACACGTTCCCACCAAAGTCGATAAGTGTGTGAGTTGTAGATCGAAATGTGGCTGCCGAAACATCCTGCAATGATGAACAATGGTCAAATGGTTGCTTAAAGGGAATCAGGGGATTGGATGGGGAGGATGAATGTTTTGACGGAGAAGATATATAATTAAAATTTGCACCTTACATTAATCTAAAGGATGGTAATTCTGATGCATGATGGATCACTTATGGTGATCTATCTTAGTCTTCCCTAAGAAGGATGTGATTCTTATTATTAGGAGTAAATCGTTTGATATAAGTCAAGGAATCAGATGATGACACTTTCAAAGATCGACGCTACAAGGATTCAATCTAAGTTCAAAATTGGTTCAAGAAGGAACTAAGAAAGAGAAACTCTCAAGAAATATACAAGTATTTTCTCAAAAATGCCAAAAAGTCATTTTCCTTCAAAATAAGTTAAATACATATAGTGTAATTGAAAGGATTCAGCCATCAATTTTATTTAATTAAAATTACAAAAATAAAAAAATATTTGATATAGATATTCAGATTAGTTTGGATTTTCAACAAAGATTATTGGAGTACTTTTGGACTTTCGTCATTTTCCACATGGACCTTATCAAATATGACTATTATTATTTGTTGTAGGGTATTTTCTGACTGTTTGAAAAAAAAATTGACAGTGAAAATATAAAAGAAAAGATCAATATGTGCCATTGTTAACTATTAATTACTATTTTTTTTTTGTGTACAATGTGGAAATAGGGTTAGAACATATAACCTCGTGCAAGCTATCACTGGACCAACAATAGGGGATTATTAATCAGTATGAAGAGTGTTAACAAAACCTTTTCTAATGTTTTTTCATTATTTGTTGAAATTGGAAATCAATTTTTTTTTGTTTTTCTATACGTCACAAATTTTTTGTTTTACTTGTCATTTAAGGATTTTTTTTTTTGTTTTAGAAGTATGACTCACCCAAATTAATGATTTTTAATAAATTTCAACAACAAAACAAAGAGGGTGCAAAAATAAATCATTGTTAGAATTCCTCTTATCACTATTGCACATTACTGGGTTCATAAAAACAAAATAAACAAACTACATGTTTGGTATTATGTGTCTATGTCATTGACGTACGTAAGTTGAAGCAAGTAATACTTGTTTTCACGTTATTTTAGTTATTTTGTCGTGATTTTATATAAAAACATAGATCACCAAAGTAAATGCAAACATGCACAAAATGTAGGAAAAATGCATTTTAATCCTTATCTTTTAATCAAATATAGTCAAGCTTCTTATACTTTTATATCAATAAATTTAATTATCAAATTAAATAAAAACCTGTGAATTAGTTTCTCTTCTCAAAGAATATTCATTATGCTCTTTTAAAGTTAGTAGGAAATAAATCCATACCTAAGTTTTAAAATTTAAAACCCAAATTCATCAATATGAAACAACAAGATCTTTATCACCTTTCACAAAAAAAAAATGTAAGAACTAAAAACAAGTTTTCCTTCTTTTTTAATAACAAGTGAGGGGACCAAGAAAGATAGTCAATGAGTTCATTAAAAGATATTATATGAATTTACTATTATACCTTAATGTATATTTATCTTGTATCAAATACAATCAATAAAGTAAAAACTTCTACATTCTCTTGCATATAAACTATTTTTCTCAATTTTATACTTATAAATGTAACTCAGGGTTACATAACACTATGTATTTGTCATAATTTTATAGTAAGTTATTTGTTAGATATTGTTAATGTATTTTTTTAAGATCAACATTGGTTATTAATTTATTAGTTTTTATTTTGTTCGTGAGAAAAAATTGAACACATGACCTCTCTCCTCTTTCTTCAACCACCAATATAATTAAGAAATTCAATAAGAGAATGCATATATATCCTCTTAGTAAAATTGGGTTTGGATCCTTTAAGCAATGTCAAAAATAGAGACATGTGGTTGAAAAAATGTGAATAGGAAGAAATAGCTCATTAAAGGCGGCTAACTTTTTAGAAGACTAATCATCAATAGAATTATAAAATATTTCTTACCAATGACATAATTGTAAAATTTATACAGGTGATACTTTGTTTTGAGAGATAAATTATTGTGCATGTTAATTGAAAAAAAATATAGTTGTACATATTACAACTATAACTACGGAAAATACTCATTTTATTTTGTCGATGCATTAAGTTAACCAGGACTTTGGAGTATAGATAAACAATAATCGTAATAAAATGAATTGTGAACGAATCAAGTGACAGTGACTTGTATCCCTTGATTAAGTGATCCAAGTTTCAAATTTTGGTTAGTTTTTGGATATAAAATAAATAAAGTTGGGAGAGGAAAATCCACCTTGAGTGAGCGCTTAAGACCTTTAAAAAATATTAATAACTGATTTTACTTTTAGCATAATTACTTTGTATCAATATCATGATCAATAAAAATAAAAAAGTAATATTAATAACCAGCAGAAAAAATAAAGTGACAATAATTATCTTTTGCTTTCCTCCATTCACATTTATCTTTTTCTTTTGTTGAGACTATAATGCTAAATGTTAATGGCAAAGTAATCCAAACATACCTTTGCAAAAGCACGAATGGCTCCCTCATCATGCTATAAGTTCAAATTGACGCTCATTATTTGTATAATTGCTTTTGATTTTTGTAGGCCACTTCTTATGGTGAAAATAATAATGCCACGTAATAACATAGTTCAAATGTAAATCCCGCCTATTACGTAATAACGTTTTTTTTTCTTAACAAATAATCAGTGCATTTCTATTATCTACTACGAACGAATCTATTTGTCTAACACAACTATTGCTCATTATAAAGTCTAACATTGATAGCTTAAAAATACTTTATTCGTGATGCAATTCAAATATTTGAACAATAGTTCAAACAATTTTGACAAACTTGCTGCTAAAGATATATAAATAAACTTTGCACAAACAATAGTTCAAACGATTATGATTATTGGTTTTTGAACCAAGATTATTCATGAAGCTTACTTCTGCATGTCTGATTAGTAAATAACTTAAGTAAATATATTTATTGATTACTACTTTTTATTTTATATATACTGAAACGTTTATTAAATAATATATAAATGAGAGTTTTAATTTCTGTTAACTGCCTTGACCAAAATACCCTTATTTTTGTATATTTATTTATTAGAAATATTTTTGCCATGTTATATACTTATTTAACTTTTTCTCTCTACCAAACAATCAACAAAATCACTTCATTTTTTTTTCCCAAAACCACACATATGATCAAGACAATAATTAAAAAGTTTAAAAGAAAATTCATACATGACAATTTGCGAATGAATAATGCAGAAACTATTTAGTCAATAAATAATCATCTAGAGTAGTTTTCTTTTTGAAATAAAATGCACAAGAGTAATTCCTGAGGAATAATAAGATTGCATACTTGATATGGTAATTTTTTTGAGGAGCTTAATACAATAACAACTAACTTTACTCTTTTTGAACAACGACAAATTAGTGCAGGTCTGAGTATTTACTGCAAGACGAATGTTGGTGAGAAAATAAAATTTATAAAGTAAATATGTTTTTTTTTTTATATATAAAAAGAATCAAAGATAATTTATACCAAATATGCTCTTAGAATTACGTAACCTTCGGCTCTTGGAAGCTGGCAAGTGGTAAACAAGTAATAACCCAAGTGAAGAGCTTCAAGCCGTTTGAAATTTAAAATGTGGGTGGGGGGTGAGGTTAGCATAAACAAATGGTGGAAGGGCACGGGTGGAATTTTGGGAACTTGAATTTGAAATGAGGCGGGGCCTCCTATTCCATTCCGATTCAGAAGAAGTAAACAAGTGAAGGAGCTTCTCCAAAACAGAATCAGATCCAAATGTCGAAGGAAACTCGAACCTCCGCTCGAAGAAACCCTCAAACCGAATCAAACGAGAACGAATTCGAACCATGCCCCCCGAACCAAATCAACTTCCCACCTCCCCGAACCCCCTTCAGCTCCATACCTGACCCCTCTCGGTTCGGAAACGCCACTCCCAGGCTCTCCGTTAGGTTCGGGAAGCCGCATTCCGAACCTAACTCGGCGCAGAGCACGCCTTCTAGAAACACTTCCAGGCTTTCACTCGGCGGAGGAAGGTTAAGTTCGTGTGCGTTCGTTAAAGAGACCGAATTCTGCGTCCACGTTCCGCATTTCGACCTCAAAGACGACCCGTCGTTCTGGACGGATCATAATGTGCAGGTACGTTTTTTGTTTCTCTTTTACGTTTCTTGCGTCGTTTATGTGACCGAGGTTGCGTTTTTCAGGTGCTGATTAGAATTCGACCGTTGAGTAATTCGGAGAAGGTTTCGCAAGGGCATGGTAGGTGTTTGAAGCAGGAGAGTGCGCAAACTTTGGTCTGGCTCGGTCATCCTGAAACCAGATTCACCTTTGATCATATAGGATGTGAGACCTTATCACAGGTAAAACTTCACTTCGTCACAAATGCAATACTATTTTTGTTAATCTCCTATCTATACAAACCTTCAAATTTTAAGTAAATAGTTTTTTAGAAGCGAGAGAGCTGAATTGGGAACGGTTTAGTTCAAATGCTTATTAACTATGATTCACGGATAACTCATAACATACGTGTAACAGATACAATATGCATTATTCTAAATATGAATAGTATTAATTGCAATTCGGTAAATCCTAATTAAGAACATACTTCTAAGACATTATTAACAACAAAATAAAAATTATAAACTAGTGCCATTATAAATCACTTCCTATTGTCTACAAATAAGAATAAGAATGGTATTAATCTCTTTCCTTTCTTGAGATTATCCACAAATAGGGGAATTTCTATTTTTGGTTCATTAAGGGAAAACCCTTCTATGTTTCCATATATGTCTCATGTATTGTTGCTTCGTAGCTTATTAGTTACTCATTATTGTGGTGAATTGGTGTAGGAAAACCTGTTCAGAGTTGCTGGAGTGCCCATGGTGGAGAATTGTTTGTCTGGTTACAACAGTTGTATGTTTGCTTATGGTCAGGTCCGTGTTACTTGTGAGGATTTAGTGTCCTATTCTTTAGTACAAGCTTTTACATATTTCTGTGCTTGTTGCTGAAGTTGTTTGCGGCTGATTGTCTGCAGACGGGTAGTGGCAAAACATATACCATGATGGGTGAAATTAAGGAAACAGAAGGATACCTTACTGAAGATAGTGGGATAACACCAAGAGTTTTTGACTATTTGTTTACGAGGATTAAAGCGGTGCAGTATTTAGAATGCTTGTTTTTTTTTTCAAATGAATAGACTATTGTTATTCATTTAACATGATTACTTTCTCGTTAGTTGTTCTTTTCAAATGTTGGATTTCTTAAGGAATATTTATGATGTAGGAAGAAGAGAGAAGGAAGTATTACAAGCTGAAATACAGTTGCAAGTGTTCCTTTTTGGAGATATACAATGAGCAAATAACTGATCTTCTTGAACCTTCATCAACTAATCTGCAAGTAATCCACAATTTCTAGTATCTAATCTAATTTAAATTGTTGTTAACATGTTATTGTTAATGCTCTGTATAACATTGTTTAAAACTCAATATTCTCTCTGTAGCTCAGAGAAGATTTGAAGAAGGGGGTATATGTTGAAAACCTTACCGAACATAGTGTGGACACAGTTTATGATGTTCTCAGGCTTTTGTTACAGGTTGGGTTTTGGGCTCAAATATGTTCAGAAAGAAAATCTACATTCATATTTTATACTGTGCTTGTTCATGTCTGACCTGACCTTATTCTCCTACACAATTGCACAGGGCACTGCAAATAGAAAGGTGGCTGCTACTCACATGAACTGTGAAAGCAGTCGGTCTCACAGTGTTTTCACTTGTATTATTGAAAGCCAATGGGAGAAAGATTCTATGACCCACTTTAGGTTTGCTAGGTTAAATTTAGTAGATTTGGCTGGTTCTGAAAGGTAACTGAAATTTTATGATTAGAATCTTTATATACTGTTGCTATTTATTTTTCTAAACCTGGGTTGACTTGCACTTTCATCTAGGCAGAAAAGCTCTGGAGCAGATAGTGAACGTTTGAAAGAAGCAGCAAATATAAATAAATCGTTGTCAACACTTGGGTAACTAACTATCAAGGACTTGCTTATCAATTTTTTCGCTGTTGATATATTTCGGTTGAATGTTAATGAACACTATTACGACAAGTTGTTGAGTTCAAATAGCTGACCTTTATTGTTTTGTTAGCTTGGTCATAATGACTTTGGTGGACTTAGCCCATGGGAAGCCTAGGCATGTTCCGTACAGAGATTCAAGACTTACATTTCTTCTTCAGGTTAAATTCGTCATACTAAAAGTTCTAAAAATTGAGATGATTTTCTCAATAATTTTACAAACAATCTAGTACATCATTTTCTGTAGTAATATGGTTGTACTCTCCAAAACTTTAAATGCAGGATTCTTTAGGTGGTAATTCAAAGACAATGATCATTGCAAATGTCAGCCCATCCATTTGGTATGTGTGAACTTGTAGCTTGAAATTAAATAATAAACAATGCTCCTTGCCATTTCTTTGTTTTCTTTTATCATTAATATTGGTTTTTCTTCCATTGCAGCTGTGCTAACGAAACACTAAGCACACTGAAGTTTGCCCAGCGAGCCAAGCTCATTCAAAACAATGTATTCGCATATTTAAATGCCTGCTTTTCTTTAAAAAAAATTATAATTATTTTTTGGGTTTGTGAATGAATTACATACCAGAATGCATGGTGTGTAATATTTTTTTATTGAGAAAATATATGAATTAATTGATTTTGTTTCCCTTACACCAATAGGCAAAAGTGAATGAAGATGCTTCCGGTGATGTAAGTGCACTGCAGTGGCAGATTCAACAGTTGAAGGTATTTGATTAAGTTCAGAAATTGCGGTAGGTTTTCAACAAAACTATACTACATCATAAGGCTGACTAGCTGAGGCATGTACTGAACTTGAACAGGGTCAACTGTCCTTTCTGATGAACAATAAAAAATTTCCAAGCTCTGTTCCAAATTTAGAGCCAAATCCTGAAAGCTGTAGGTTGAGTGAAGTGTCAGAAGAATATGAATCTTTGGGAGAAAGAGTAACAACAGATCACCAACTACTTATTCCAAGCAAAGAGGTAAGTTTTATGGCAGTTATGGTGAGTGTCTGGTATTATGGGTTGTGTGAAATTGTCAAGGGTTATTTAATAATAATCTTAATAAGATTCACAGAATGTTAAAGCTGTTATATCTGGCAGAACAAATGCATGAAAACTGCTTTGGTTAGTGCCCTGAGGAGAGAAAAAATGGCTGAAACTACGATCCAGAATTTAAAGGCTGAAATTGACCACACAAATTGTTTGGTGTGTATGGTTTTAACAAGAAACTAGCTCTCAGAATTCCAATCTTTTAAAGCTCACAATAATTTTGCTATACAAGATATCTATATCCAGAATTTTTTTCAAGGAATTATGTGGATAGGTAAAAATATTGTTAATATCATGGTCATAAAGTAATATCATTCTCTGCAGGTTCGACAAAAGGAAGAGGAAATTCAACATACTTCAAGTATGCTGAGGCATTATAAGGAGAAAATTAAACAACTTGAGTTATTGGTAGATGGGAAACTGTCAGCTGAGAAGTATCTAATGGAGGAAAACAGGGCTTTACAGGAGGAGATTCAGTTGCTTAAAGTGAATATTGATAAAAATTCAGAATCATCCAGACTTGCTTTGGAGAATGATAGACTTTTGCAACAACTTCAACTGTAAGTTGAGTACACACTTAATATTCCTAAGTCCTAATCTCTTCCTAGATGCCAGTGACTCATTTTGCATCAGTGCTTACTACCAGATTTCAAAACTTCTATGAGCATGGAGAGCGGGAAAGATTGCTGACTGAACTATCTGAATTGCGTGATCAGGTTGGCTAGATCCCATAATTTGTCCTTCCCTCTATTGAAAGATAAAGCTCAACTTTCATGTTGTCTGGATTATGGATATTTGGTATTTTTTTTTTCTTCATGTGCAGCTCCTTGTCCATCTCCAAGAAAAATTTACATACTCCATGAAAAATGAAAATCAGGTCTACTTCTTTTGTTACTTATGCCATATTAGGTGTGCTTTCTGAGATTTTCTGTTTTCACTTGGTGTACTCTTTTGATATTTCAGGATACTGATACTGCACAAGAGTTAGAAGAGTGCCAGAATATGAATTCTAAATTACTTAGGTAGACAATTGCCTTAAATCATCATGATCACCATCATTGTTCATGGGAAACTTGATATTCCATTCACTATGGAGCTTCTTCTTTTCAGCAAATTTCTTAATAGTTCATCCATCATTTGATATTGTAGAACTAAGTTTAATAGACTGGGCTCCCTTGTGGTTTATGCTAAGCTATAACTTCGATGCCAATTTATTGATGCTGTATTTAATTGAAGGTTTTTATTCTTTGAAATTTTGTGACGTAGAACAAATGAACAATGCATTTATTGTGGAGAACATGACACTTGACTGTCTAGATTTATAAAGAATGATTTTATTTCTTCATTTTCTCTTTGGATAATATAATTACGGATCACCTGTAGTTGCAACCTAAAAGTAAAAACTATTTTGCAGTAGACCGACCACTAACAAAGTTGTTCCTTTCTTTCTTCACTGTTTACGTTGCAGAGAAGTTGGTATATTACAAGCAAATCTTGGAAAATATTTGAACTACAATCAAGTAAGTCTAATGCTGTGAGAATTTCTTATGAAATACATACAATGCCTGCGAACACATTTCTGAACTTCTGTTCTATCATGTTTATTCTCTTTCCATTCCTGCAGATTCTGAATTCTTCTTTTGAGCATCCTGGTGAAATTCTAAAGACTGATAAATGTTCATTGGTGAGGAAAGAATAAGATACAATTGAGTTTTTAGCTTATAATCTATTTAGCCCATTTTGCTTATGGTGGTGATTTTAACAGAAATGCATTTGTCTGCATATCATGGTAATTTTTATCTGTTGTTGCATCTTCTGGATAGGTGGATATTTAATATGACCAAAATCTATAGCAATTTCATCACTTGAAATGAAAGTTGAGAAGCAAATAAAATAGTTTCTTGGAAGTGTAGGCAAATATAATTACATATGTTCAACTTCCAAGCAATTTATCTCGCGTTGAGCAAATGTCTGAAGTCAACCATTATTCATTAATCAAAATAACTGTGGTGGGGGACATTTCTAAATCTATATTTAAAAATCATTTAATGATTGATGGTTGCTCATGCTCATCTTTTTAGAGAAACGAAATACATGTGTGTGCTTCCTTGTTTTATAATCAAGTTTATCATGATCAGTTAAATTTTGCAGGTTGAGACAATATCAATGAGAAGTGATTCTGGAGATGAAATTCCGTCCTCTACATGGGAAGCTGATGATGCTTTAGCAAATATAATTGAAGGAAATGCTTTGCGATCCTCAATAATG
This sequence comes from Glycine max, assembly GCF_000004515.6. Classification (NCBI taxonomy): domain Eukaryota; kingdom Viridiplantae; phylum Streptophyta; class Magnoliopsida; order Fabales; family Fabaceae; genus Glycine; species Glycine max. Next base: position 2,866,760 of record NC_038253.2, read on the forward strand.
CTTGCTAAAGATAATGAATATAACAACGAAGAGTTAGAGGCCAAATTGGAAAAAATGAGCAAGGATCTTGAAGAAGCGAGGTTAGTTAATGACCAATATCAAGAGAAATGGGCATTACAATTATATCAAAAACGACAGACTGAAACAATCTGTCAAGAGGTTGAGATGGAGACAACCAATACAATTCTTCATTTACAGGAAGAGGTTGCCCATCTTCAGTCAGAGTTTGAAGAGAGGTTATGCACCATTGCTCAAGAAAATACAGAGCTAAGAAATATGGTTGCAGAAAAAGAAGAGGAAATTAGGTCACGGTGTTTGGACTGGGAAAAGGCAATCTTGGAACTGACAACTTTCCTCCTAGAAGGCTCCAGATCTCTCAAAGATGCCTGTGGTCAGGTGAAAAACATTTCTTGTTCATTTCCTCAGGCCAATGCTTGGATTAGCGAACATGTTGACATGGCGGTCAAAAAGTATATTGAGAAGGAGGAAACAATTCAGCAGCTACAAAGTAGCTTGAAGGATGCACAGAAGATGGTATCGGACATGGAGCTGAAAATAAGTTCCTTAAAGGAAGCAACAGTAGCCTTCAATGCACTTCAACAGTTAGACAACAATGAAGGCAATGAGGAGGTGATTGAGTTGCAAGTGTTGTTAAATGAGAAGACCAATATGATAAGGATGCTGGAAAATGAAATAAATCATAAAAACAATCAACTTTGTAAGGTAACCAAACAAGCTGATGCTGCATTCCTTGTAGCAAAGTGGCTCTCTGATTGTTATAATGTAGCTCACATGAATGATGATATTCAAGATATTTCCATTCCTGAACTTGATGTGCAAGCCAGACTTGGAAATTGTACTATTTCTGAGAATCAAGATGTTCAAAATAATTTGATACTGAATGATCTTATGGCTCAAGTTGAGTTAACAAAACTAGAGGTACTGGAGATGGAGAATGCTGTAAAAGCCTCTTTTGTTGATACAGAAACACAGATAGAAGCTTTCCAAACTGGTGTTTCAGGCCTTTATTCTGCTTACAGGAACTTGATTCAGGACATTGTCAAGGAAACTCAGGATACAAAGAAAGAAATAAGGGATTTAAAGATTTATCATAGAAGTTCCAAGGGTTATAGAGTAGACTCCTTAACATCAAATGCAAACAAATGTAAGGAGTATGCAAACCAGCATCACACACTACATCAGATAAAAGAGCAACTTGTTGAAGTGAATAGAAGATTGAATGTCATAGACAATTTTATCAGAGCAGAAAATATGTCTAGCTTTCAACTACTGGATGAAGATCTCATAGATGCTGATGATTTGAGCGCTGATAGTTCTTCAGTCTCTGATTTATCAACTGAAACTGACAGCTTTGCTTCTGGAAGCAAGTCACATGAATCCACATATACTTGCAACTTTAAGTTCCCTGGAAAAACAACTGAACAAATTGTACACCTAAAATCCGAAAGATGTTCTGTAATTCAATCTCATGGTAGTTGCAAATCATCAAATACAGGAAAGCTTGTGGAAAGGCGAATTCATAATGAAGCAGTAGTGTGCTGTCTGAGTAAAGAATTAAATGTCACATATGATAGTTTTCAAAGATTGTATCTTCGTTTGTCTGCACTCCTCCAAGAATTGGATGATGGATCCTGTTTTTACCCAAAAGGTATAATTTCTATTTCCATAAATATATACTTTTTGAAATGTCACATCTATTTGTATTTATTCATCTGAAAAGTACTGCAAAAGTCTAAATCATGTAATTATGAATGACAGAACTGAAAAAGGTGGCTCCATATTTCCAGTTGGAGATGCAGAAAGACAAAGCAGGTTGTGAGAATGACAAAGAGGTATGCAGCTTTCCATTTAGTCGCCCAACTCTGAAATGGATGCACCAAGTATACATTTATTTCTTGCTTGACAATCATCATCGTTTATGCTGTAAATGAATAAATGCATGTCTCTTATATTCTCTAATTTTGTGCCTTTACTCAGATATTGGGTTATATGGAAATTAAGCCTGATGATGGCTTCTTGACCAAATTTATGGAAGCTCATGCAACAGTGCAGGAAGCTGATCTTACACTGCATGCCTTGACGGAAGCTTATGAAGATTCAAAACAGTTGACTGCTATGTGGAAGCAAGCTGGTGAAGACTTGATGATTGAGAGAGCGAGCTTGGTAGAAGAGATTCAAAAACTCAAATTTTCAATTTTTCATAAAGAAGAAGAGAATCGATTACTGAAGGACCACATACATTTCAGTTTGATGGATATGACAAATTCAGTTTCTATGCTAGAAGAGCATTTCTTGCAAATGCAAATTGATGTGGAGAAGAAATTCTTGACAATGTATTCTGATATTCTTGTGACTGGGCAGGAGATGCTATACTTTATGCACAACCTGAGGTCATCAGTAGAAGATATTTGCTCTCAAATGGTGGGTGAAGGGTTTATATCTTTTGTTCTGTACAATTGCTGTGTAACAGAGCTTGTCAGTAAATTTGCCTGCACTAGTGTGAACCGTGATTTACAATCAGCCAGACCAGGGGAATTGCATAAGTTGCCACAAATTTGCTCTAGTGTTGCAGCGCCAGCAATTAGTACAGGTAAAGAAGGTGCAGAGAAAAGAGATCAATGTGTGCTAATCCAAAAGGTGCAAGAGCAGCCAGACTTGCCCAATGTCAATGTATTATATGAAAATATGGCTCTTAGAAAGGAGTTAGAGAGGAAGCAAGAGCTATTAGAGGGCTTACTTTTTGACTTTAGGCTATTGCAGGAACAGGCTTCTAACAGCAAGGACATTAAGGATCAGACTGAGAAGTTAATATTTTCTCTAACCCAAGTTCGGTATGAGCTAGAGATTAAAGCAAGTCAGCTTGATGATATACTGGTTCAAAACAGAAAACTTGAAGGTTCTCTTGCTGACACTGAGAAGGCCTTAACTACATCAAATTATGACCTTCAACTTGCTAAAGAATCAATTGAGAAGCTTTCTAATCAAAATGTGGAGTTAAGGGAGCTTCTGAAAGAACTATATGCCAACAAAACTGAAGCTGATGGGAAATTGGAGGAACATAAAGAGGTGATTAGAGGTTTGGAAAAAGAAATTTCTAATTTGACAGCTTCACAGGAAAATCAATCACTTGCCTTGTTTGAAAGCATTGAGGATGAACTAAACCAGGTGATAATAGAGAGAGACCAACTCCATGAAGAAGTTTGCGTCTTGAATGGTAAGCTTGAGATGGCTTATTCCTTGGCTGACGAAAAGGAAGCTATTGCCATGGAAGCGCGTCAGGTATCTATATGCTGATTATTCTGTTACCTTTTACTCTTAAAATAATTATTATTGGTGGAATGACCTTTGATTGAACTGAAATATCATTTGTAGGAGTCAGAGTCTAGTAAGCTGTTTGCTGAGCAAAAGGAAGAGGAAGTCAAGATTCTGGAACATTCTGTTGAGGAGCTTGAGTCTACCATAAATGTTTTAGAGAAAAAGGTTAGTTTCATGTATGATTCACTTGTATACAGAATAAATTTTTGGGAAGTAATTCAAAGTGAAGAAGTTCAGTAATATTATTAATGTTCAATATCACTATCTTTCATGCTTGTTGCTTGGAATGTCTCAAGAGCATAATTGAAATGGACTTTTACTTATTAGCTTCTTACTGACTAGAATGCATTGGTCTTAGGTACATGAAATGGATGAGGAGGTGGGAAGACATCGGTTAATTAGTGATTCACTGAGAATGGAACTCCAAGCTTTGAAAGAGAGATTATTGTTAGTTGACAATTTTCCCAAGAATGCTTATTCAGAAAGCACAAGTGGTCAAACTGATGAGCATATATCTAGGTTAGTCTTGATCAACTGTAGGTGTAAACATTTTTTCATGCTATAATAATTTTTTGGCACATAATTGAAAGAATTTCACTCTCATAAAACCTGATTAGTCAATGATGTGGAGATGCAAAGATTAGGTTAGTGTAAAATAATTTTTACATGAAAAGTTGGTCAAATTTTTTTTCTGTTTCTGATTTAATTTCTCCACGGTCCATCATATGAAAACCCTGATGTAGACAACCCAGTAAAATACTGGAACTTCGCGAGGCACTAAGTCGGATAAGGTTTCTTGAAAAGGAAAATGCAGAACAAGATAAAGAGGTATTTTTCCTTCACTTCCTAGATATTTCATTACAAGACAATTAAATCAAATTATGCATCACACTATTTTTGTCCAGAAGTCTGACATTTTGTATATATTTTGGTAGATTAAAAAGTGCAAAGAGTATATATCTGAAATTGTGTTGCATGCTGAAGCCCAAGCATTGCAGTACCAACAGAAGGTACACATTTAATATAAGTTCATGTTTTATCAGCTAATTTTCTGGTCACATTGTAATAAAGCAAGTTTGATTAACAAAACAGCAGTGTCAGTTTTATCAGAAACTTTGTATCATCTTTTATTCTTACGTTCCCATCTCTTTTAATTCCCTTGTCCTTCTTGGTTAGTACAAGTGCCTGGAGTCCATGTTCCATGAAGTCAAAACAGAAGTGTCAAATTCAACGTCAATGGTATCAGCATCAGAGAAAATTGAGAAAAGTTCAGTAAGGACAAGAGGTTCAAGCTCACCATTCAGATGCATTTCAAATATTGTTCAGCAGATGAATCAGGAGAAAGATCAAGAACTGTTAGTGTCAAGGCTCCGTGTGGAAGAACTAGAAGCACTTGCAGCTAGCCGGCAAAAGGAGGTATTTAACCTATTAGATGCCTGGATAGTACATATCAATATCATTTTCATATTGTTATAACTATAAGGGTTTTAGATAAAATGATACATCAAAAGAAAGAAACAAAAAACAAAAATGATGGTCTAAAAAATCTACGTCTAGAATGTTTGGTTGTCATTCATAATTCATTTAAACCTAAACCAATACCACCATTTTTGTTATTTGTTGGATATTTTTTGAACAGGAAATGTTTCTACCACACCTTAATTTTTACATGACTTACACTCTGTTTTAACAATGTTTAGTAAAAAAAAATTCTCAAGCTAATTTTGAAATTAGAGGAGGCTCATCATTAAAGACTTAGCCAATGATTAAGGTGTAGGAAAAAACGGAGCTACTTCATATAGATATTGTAGCAGTGGTAAGAAGAATTAAAACAATAATTATCAATGCATAGTGGTCTAACAATTTATGTTTAAGCAGGTATGCATGCTACAAACAAGGCTGGCTGCTACTGAAAGCATGACTCATGATGTCATTCGGGACCTTCTTGGTGTCAAATTGGACATTACCGACTATGCAGTAAGTTTCAGATTCAATTTTAATTGTGGGAGTTCATGGGCGTTATTTCTCATTGTCTTGCGTTTTTTTGCTTCTGGTATGCTATAGAATTTGATAGACGAAAACCAAATTGTGAAATTAGTGGAGGAGGCTCATCATCATAGAGAAGAGTTCATTGCGAAGGTAATTATTGCTAAATTATGCTGTACAGTATATTTATCACGTGCTTATCTTAATTATCACTTCCTTCTCATTAGGAAAAAGAGAATCTCGATTTAAGACTGCAGATAAATGATCTCATTGAAGAAAGAGAATGGTTAGTATACCTCAGAATGTCTTCAATTTGGAATAGTTCATGATTTAGGAGTTTGATAGTTTATCGTATTTCAACTATTTAGATTATTCAAAACTGCAAGAGCGTTCAAAACTTTCATTTCCATTTTTCTCACTACACAAATTTGTGACTCAGCTGCATATCGGAACTGAAAACCAAAGAGGCAGATATACTTGCCACTCAGATAGCAATGCAGCAACTGCAAGAGCGAGATCAATTGCTTTCTGCACAAAATGAAATGTTGAAGGTATGGCACAACACATAATTGTGACCCGAGTTTCCCCATAAGAATTCAAAATTTTCTTCTCATGGTATGTTGCCTCTTCTTGTAGATGGACAAGACCAATCTCATCAGGAAGGTTGCAGAATTAGATGACATGGTGAAAACACTAGTTGGGACACGAAATACCCAACCTGCTCCACAGTCATCAAAGACTAAGGCATGTCTACTTATCTTTTTGTTTTTGGTAGGGTCTAGTTACCATTTCATGACGAACCATTTATCTTACGTGCCATTCATTTTGTTGATTACAGGACAAGGGTGCATTAAATTTGGGTAACGGTGGATACAATAAAAGGTTGTCTTTGTCTCAACCCGAACGACGCCTTTCTCGTTTTAATGACGAGCCTTCTCGTTACCGCAAATTTGCTGGTAATAATTCGCAAGGCTAAACTGTACAGATACTCTTCACACGCACAAAAGAGAGGAGCATAAATATCATCAAAGAAAAAAATGTACGCATATGTCCATTTGTGCTAACCCTCACCTCGGGGAGCCAATTATGCATTACAGTATTTGAAGATATCCACTTCCCTATTGTATTTGTTCAAATTCTCAGTTGACACGTTCGTGGTTGTCATCTTGAATTTTGAACAACTATGCTTGAAAAGGCTTGTAATGGTGTGCACCTAATTTTTCTCTCGTGTGCAATTTTTTTCATATGATTGACACAAATACCTTCCAATTTTCCTTCACTTTGAATTAAATTCCAATTTCCGTGTAAAGAAAAGGATAAAAGGAAAAATATCACCCATTAATTCAATCAACTGTACATGAATTTGGAGTCGCAGCTCAGTGCTTACCAATTAAATTTTAAAATCGATTAATAGTATGTTTGGATGTGTTTGCGGGCATTAAATGTCTGTTAAACTGTATCCATCCAGAACGCTTTTTGTGTGGGAGCGGGGGGCTCATTATAATTTATGATGATTGATATCCAAACACTAAGTCATGGTCCGAACAGCCAAAAAAAATTAGTAGAGCAAAATGGGTTAAATCAGTTAAGAACCAATCAAATTAGTGTAGAACAAGCAAATTGCAGTTTCATACAAGCAAAGTATAAATAAAAGTAATATACTGCGAAAATCCACATTTTATTTAAGTCTATACAATATTATTACATTATATCAACTAACTGATTTCTATTTCACAAAAAAAAAAAAAAAAAAAACTTAACTGACTTCTATTCAACTGATATAATATAAGGGGAATAAAAAGGCATCCCCTTCCTTTTCTTTTTTTTCTGAATTTTCTTCTACCTTTCAAAGTATCTGAACGCTCATATAAACTAGAAACTATGTTAGATGGTATTTACATAGAAAGTATATCGTAAGATTTTAGTATAAACAATAAGCTCCATCGGTATTCCTCTTTCCTTCCTTCAGAATCTAACCGACATGCTGTGATTGACTGCTTCCTCCATCATCAATCTGTTCAACAGTATGCCAAAACAAGCAGCAAAATAAAATTAGCAAATCAGATTTGTTTTCAATAAACAAGAACTGATTATATCTTCTTTTTTAATCAATTCACCAAAACTGTATCAACCAAAACTTGAAAGCCATCTGTGCACCACAATGGCATAAAAAACATGGCCCAACAAAAGGAAATAAATAATGAGTACCTTAAACTTTTCATATTTCATGATGAGCCTCATATACTGATCCCTTGCCTCTGGGTTACGAACCATGGACTTGACTCTATCTAGAGCTTTCTTTACATCATCTGATTTTTGTCTCCTCCCAATGCTAAGAAATTCATACTCGTCACTTTTCTCGGCATCTTTAACCACAACACCAACTGGCTGCCCAACCCGGAATCCTCGCAGACCAGCCCCTTTCCGTCTCCAGCGCAGGATTGCTTTTTCCACAATGCTAACAGACCACACAACTTTTTTGTACTGCTTACGAACTTGGTGTCCTCTAATATGAGCCTATATAGAACAATTCAATTAAATGAAGATGTAATATTGTCTCCATTGCAGATATAAAATGAAGAGTTTAATGGTAATGTAAAACTACTTTTAAGATATTTATTGTAAAAAATCAACAAACTTAACATATATAATGGTTTGTGATTGAATGTTTTACACCGTCAGTACATATTAAGAAAATCTCAGGGTCTTGAATGGAGGTTTACTCAAATGGTAAATGCCAAATGAAATCACAATAAGCTCATATTAAGAAAAACTCCAGTCACCATATAAAATTTTTATAGATTGAAGTCCAAAAGAATGAAAACAAAATTATTTTAGGGTGAAACAGAACAGAAGCTGATGGTTAAACTTGTCATGAAAATCTTCTAGAAGTCTGGCATGATCATAATTTGATGGTAGTGGAATACACTGTAAGCACACATGTACCTGGATTTTTACAATGCGGTCACGTATCTTCAAAAAATCCTTTCTTCCTTTCCATCCCCGATATCTCTTTTGAATCTTTAAAGCTGCAAAATGTAAATAATCCTCAAAGTGACCCTTGTTCTGTACCTTGCTCAAAGAATCAGCAACTACGTCAAGTACTTCAGAAATATCACTGCTACTTTGGGCTAATTGTCTCTGACAGAATGACCTTGCTCTAAAGGCTGCTAGGATTGAAGCAGCTGCATGAGCTGATTTTTGAAACACAGCAAGTGACTCTTTGAGATAATGTTGCTCATCCATTGTCATACTAGATGAGTCATCTTCAACAGACTGAAGAGCACTGTTAGCTGCTATTGTTGTGGCAATGTTGCCAGTTTCATTTTCCTTGACAGTCAATACAGATAATTGATTTGTCAGATCTGCCTCTGCCAAATACCCAGCAATGCCTTTATGTCCTCTACTTGAACCTAAATCAGCTGCCGTTTGTCCTCGAGGAAATGCTGATGTCGGATCCTCAACAGCACCTGGGGTTGCACCTAACTGAACTAGCACAATAACAGTTTCTTCTCTGGAAAGAAGGAACACAAGACAGAGTGAGAATAGATACACATTCATTATATAAAATTACTATATATAGCCCATAAAATGCAAGTCAATAATTAGAGAGAGGGAACACATAAAACTCAAGTCTAAGGACTCAAAGACAATATGCAATGAGAATCATCCCCAACAACATGAAACTGGGCATGCAAATTTCCGGCATAGATGAAAAAAAAGTTGAAGTTTTGAAAAGAAAAATTCATAGAATACACTGAGAGTATAATTTTATTTATCCACCAACCAAATAAAGACAGAAGATACAGGAATTACAATATGCATTTTTGTTGAAGATAAATCCCTGATAATACCAGATACAAGCACAGAAAAACATGAAGAGTTTCTGACCTCCCAAAATATGATGCCCAGTGAAGTCCTGTTCTTCCACGAGAGTCTCTGAAGTTAGGACTGATACCAGCTGCAACTAATGGGGCCATAGCCCACACATAACCAAGTGCCGCTGCCAAATGTATTACTCCTTGTCCTTCATCATCCAACACATGTGGTCCTTTTCCTCCTTCATGAACCTTATATATCAACCACTCATAAAGCTTGTCTCTCACTAATCTCTGAAATAATATATCTCTATGGTTTATATGACCAATTCCATCAATCTGGAAAGTTTCTTCAAATACTCCACTATCATCTCTCACGGAATACATTGTTCCCTTGAGTTTACATTTTTCGCATTCTGAAACGGAGCACTTCAACCACTTATTGTCAGGTCCCAAGTCTACTAGTTTAAGAAGTCGCATTTGAAGTCGTACCTCTTCTTCTGGTGAGATTTTAATACCCTCAGGACCTAAAAATTTGGTTGGATTTTCATCAAATTCAAATTCCCTGACCTCACTGCAGGCTAACCTATTACTGCAGGTAATATAGAATGGTACACGTCCAGGTGAATGCAAAGGAGTCTGACACCTTATGACATTATCCGCCAAAACTTCAGCTGAAACCTCAATTTCACCAAACATACATCCCCATTTGGTCTCACTAGAGGGCTTTTTACTCCCCAGAAATGTGCCAACTATTAAAACCTTTTCACAAAAGGAAGAAATAAATCAAAACCAGATTTTATATTGTGAATTCATAAACATACAAATGCATAAAATTTCAAGCATGTGCATGAAAAGGCACACACCTTTGTTCTAACTCCAGTATATGCCCAATCAGGAGAAAAGTCATGGATACTAAATAGTTGTTCTTGGGAAAGAGAAGGACCTAATGAATCCACATCCAACTGCATGTGGCGTAAACTAGATACCTCCTTATCCTCACTATGAGCATCAAGTGTGCTCCAATAATTACCAGAATCTGAAGCCATCAAGGAATTATCACAGTCTCCACCAATTTCCTTATCCATCCACCTTCCAAAACTATCAAGTTTCTTCATTTCTCCATATTCAACTTGTTCTGATTCATCATTGTATAAACCACCATCTTGAAGTTTTTGTTCAACTAGGATTTTAGTAGTTGCAACAACTGGATGATCATTATGATCATGGACTTGAGCATGAAATGAATCCAGACCATGCTCGTTTTTCACCTGCCACAATATAATTAAAAAAAATGTCACATTGGTGAATGAGCATGCTAGTAAACTATATAAAAAACACACAGGAACGAGATTGCATTAGTAACATCCAGAAGCCTACAGGATTTCAGCTAGTCATATTATTATGCATGAAAGTCAGGCACAACATAGACCTAAAGAACATAAAATACATTATGTTGTTAACTTGCATATCAAATGCATTGACAAAGCTAATGATCACTTGGACTGTTTAAGTTTTCTGTTTCAGACACAGAAGCACAAATCTACCCAAACTTTTGAGGCTATAAAATAATGACGAATGATAAAGGAAAGTAGAGATGTTGCAGTCAAAGTTTAAAAATTATTGATAATCACAATTACTACACCTGATTAACAGTAGGCAAATCTATAACTGGCTGGACGCACATGTCAGTGATGAGCCTATCTCTGAAAATTACACCATCTTGCATTCGGTGAACAGAATCTAACCCAGCATTGCTTAGCTTACGAACAGTTAAGTCTGCTTCAGAGGCTTCAACATGATGCTTTCCATCATGCATATTAATTGTGTTTCTGCTAGAGTTCTGAATTGAGGTCCAGGGAGACAAGCCAGTACCAGGAGAGTAGCTAGGGAAAGAAGATGGCCATGATGAAATCAAGGGGTTCCTTAACAACTCAGAAAACCCTAAATCATTAAAAAAAATCACATGTTAAAAATTCAAAGAAAACTGCTATTCTCCATGGACCAAATAAAATAGTTAGAGGTGTGAGAGTAAATGAGGACCAAAACAATAGGCATTATCTTTGCCACAAAAATCATTTGACTAATAACGAAACAAAATAAAACAATGGTTGCATCCCAAGATAAATTAAAATAAATCAACATTTTTATAGTTGAAATTTACTTTAAAAAGATAAAGTGAAGGCATATTAACTTTGAACTATCAAAATGAAAATAATCCCGATAATATAATAATGAGTAATTCTGTAAAAGAGCATTATGAAAGATCAGTAACATATAAAACAATAAATTTTAAAATCTGCATTATTGATGCTTTGTCATAAGAGAAAACAATAATGGCACTAGGGATCTACTTGCAGTGAAAATTAATACACACAAGAACCAACATAACAAGCTTATTCCTAATTTCAAATCATTCATCATAATTTGAATGAATCCTACGTCTACAGTCTCATACAACTTACCTGCAGCTTCATGTGTAAGCCAAGGTGCACTGTGAAGTACATAATTGCTGATAGGCTGAGCATGAGAGGAGGCTTGAGGACCATTCTTTGAATTGACATCCTCATGCTCTGAGGCTCGTCCATTCTGATAAACTTTATTTGCACTTGATGTGAAAGATGTCTGAACTAGAGATATTGGTGAATTTATTTTGGTAGAGGAAAGCACTGAAGTATTTTGAGAACTACCAACCAGGGTTACTGGAACTACAGGCAAATGTGAGATGCCAGACTTGCAGCCCTGTAAAGCATACATAATACAACAACACTTAAATGCACAAAACTTGCAAATTTGAATAATCACAATAAGATCAGAAAATCCATTGACAGGTCAATCATTAGTCAGTCTTTCTGATTGGTCACAACCCACATAAGTGGCACACCATCATAAACAAGCTTGGAAGAATGATAACATAAAAAAAATATAGATGAGCTTAACACCAATCAGAATAAACTGGATTCTGGTTACAATATAGCAGCATCTTATCTAGATAGCTTTATATGATATTAAAAAAAAATTCAAAAAACAGAGAAGAACACATGCATACCTCTTTAATTTCACGATAATGCACAAGGACAATGTGCTCTAACTGCCTGCAAACCAACACGATGTTCAAGTTGTCACTTTTTTTCTTATCAATGCTAATACATTAAAAAGGGCCAGAACTAGTGGAACAGTCTGTAATTTCATGCAGACCCAAACCTTCAAAAAATAAGTCCATTAAAATAAGAGCTCACCACAGACAGCAATCTTATTCATCGGTTTTCAATATTTATAATATTGCTGGATTTTCATCATCAATCAATGAAATATGGATTTTTTTTGTTTAATTATTGAAATTTAGAAATCTTTATATATCAGTATTTTAATTTATTTTTTTTATAAAAATAAATCCACCCTGCAACTGGACTGTTTAGATTGCTATTTAGCAAGGTCCAATCTTGGATTTATTAATATTGGCCCCTTAAGAACCAAAAGAAAAAAACTACATCAGAAAAACATTATTTTCAGTGTTTTACGCAAAATACAAACTTAAAGCTCGATTTATTATTGCTCAATATAAATTTACAGATTGACCAAATACATTAGCATTTAGCAACATAGCACCATACTGAATATCCTCTTAAAAAAATCAAATATAGGAACTACAAAACCTGAAATTAAGAGGATGACAGAAACTCACTCGTCAAGCATCCAATAACTTCTCCGTTGGAAGTATTCATTATCCTCACCATGAGCATAGTAACAATGCAAGACATCCACACTACCAGCCTACACTTTAAAATACCAATTACTTAATATGTTCATTTGATACAATTGCCAAAATATAAGCTTTATACAATAAAGCCAAAACATTGTCAAAGCACTTCTAATGTTTGCTATTTTATCTCAACATAAACAAGCTTGTTTACAAAAATTTCTTAGCTTATTATCCATTGTGTTACTTATATTAATCATAAATGAATTTGAATGAAATATTACCTGTCAAGAAAAAAGGCAAGTACCAATTGGATATGAAATTGGAAGGAAAAAAACTAGTTAGCTTTAGCATAATCCTAGGAGATTCCTCAACCACTATTAACATATGTCCAGCTAAGGAAAAAAACAACAATAGAATAGTCCCAATAAAGAATATATAATGAACTGAAAAAAAGGAATGGTGTGACAACTTTATGTTGTTCCATTAATTTTAAATTAACAGTAAATTATATGAAATTATAAATCCATGGATTCAAATTAAGGTTTAATAATTGAACACTTAAAGAAGGACATCCTCCTTAGATATCAAGCTTCTTGTGCTTCATATATTAATGATCACATTCACAAAATAGTTAAACAAGCCATGAATTTCAGGACCATCCATGAAGCTACACACTTATGTAACCAGAGGTGTCTCCTAATGCATTGCCATGGTATTGTATGTTAAACAATAGGAATCTAAAGGTGACTAATTTCATGAGGCTATTCCAAAGTTGCAACTCAACAATTTGAAACATGCAAGAGGTTCAATTAAAATAACAATTCTAAAAGGTGAAACTTACAACTAATAAAATGAACAGCACACCTTCAACTTTTCATGAGCTTCTCTTACAGTCTTCCCATCTTTTTTCTTCCTCCACCGGTGACCATCCTTGCGAAAGTAACGAAGTGCTTTTCGATCAAACAAGAATAGTGATCCAGCTGGTAAAAAGGAATAACAATTTGATGTCAAAATTAACACTCCATCCTCGTAGCAGGCAAAACATATATAACGATCAAGGTCTTTCCTTTGGTGCGTTGGTGAAGCTAACTTAGCTAACTGAGTTCTATTATCACCATTATCAGTTAGTTTCTCCATCTCAAATGCTCAATGAAAAACAAAACAAGGAAATTCTAAATTATAAAGCATGAGTGCATGACAATTGTTTCATGTTTTAGATTATCATGACAGCAACAATGAAGTGCCCTTTGATAAAGGAATCAAAGGACCACGTGGTGTGAGCTTTTTTTTTTTTTTTTTCTGTTCATCGACAAATATTAGTTTGTTAGATTTGTTAGAATTGTCAGCTGGGGGATTCGAAACCGTGACCTCTCCTCCCTCCCTTCTCCCTTCACCCTTCTATCTCCCTGGTGTTAGCTTGTTACCCCATTGGTCACCCACTGAATCGGTTATTCAAGCCCCGAATGAGGTAAAATGCATTCCCTCCCCTTCCTTGACTGTAGCAAATATGAAAATCAAGAGGGGCATGAAGTTCAGGGAAAAATAGGAAATACCTGGAGGCATAACAGGTGGATCTGGTGTTAATTTAAACTTCTTATGATTGCGAAGTATCTCACATATTTCAGCAGGTCGAAGCCATCGATGTTCTGCTTCATTCAATATCTCTTCAAGCTCTATTACGTACCAGGAAACATTCAAAGATTCAAAGGGTATTATACTAGACATGGGGAAAAAAAATCAAACTAAACAAAATACATTACTCTGTTTGATTCATGAAGTTATACTTATATTCAATGAAGGCAACAATGGTACCAAAGTTTAAATAAGTATACAATAATGCGCAGGCAATGCATGAATTTAATTCAAGTGTGACATGGCTAACTATATCTCACATCAAAGTACGAAATTCCCAATTGTGATCAGTGATCCAATCCAAGTTAAGCAATTGAAAACATGTAAACGAAAGGGAAGAAGAAAATGACATCCCATTTGACCAGGAATACTGAAATAAAAGTGATCCCATCGACAGACAGTAACACATGCATGCATGCAGAGAGAATGAAATGATTGCAACAGAAACTACTAAGAAAAATGTAAATTAAAAAAGGCACAAGGATGATGATGATAACGACGAAAATTGAAAAAAGGGGAATCTCTAACCTAATTGTGAGTTGGGAATGTATTTTGTGGTCTCAGCCATGATTACAACATAGCAATAATCTCTCGCTCACACATGGAAATTTCAAAAAGCCAGTGCAGAGAATTGAATTGAATTGGATGAAAGCGATGAAGGAAAAGGCCAAAACAGAGTAAGAGGGAAATGAAAGAGTGTTGAAGGAAATAGAAATGAAGGAATAATAATGAAAAGAAAAGAGAGGGACAAGACAGGGACGGAGAGCAACGGTGGCGCGTGAAAGGTACTTAAAGAAAAGAGAGAGTTGAAGTCAAAGCCCAACACGTAGCGTTCACACATGTCCGACGTGGCACTTGTTTCTTACGATGTAAGCCAAAGCATGTCCACGATAGTACGCGGGTTCTTCGTTGTGTTGTGGCCTCCTAGTCCTAGGTAGTATCTATCACACACTGACGCAACCTTTTTAACTAGATTCCTCAATGTTTAACGTAAACTCATATAACTTAATATGAATTGGTCCGTGAATTACGACCCAAATACCCATTTTTAGGCATACGCTAACAAAAAAAAAAGTTATAATAAAATGTTAGTTTCATAAAAAAAAAGATATATCGATCCAGGTCCAAATTGGCAAATGGTATTCAATTTGCATAGAAAAATTCACAAAGAAATATGAATTTTTAATCATGAAACAACCGAAGATGGCATATAAAAGTTATCAACGAAAACAGATTAGAAAAATGTATGACGTTTTTAATTTTAGTCTTATGGCCACTAATCATATTTTAATCTCCATCATTCATCTACTAAATCACCAGCTACCAAGCCCAAAAGGACAATTTGCAAGCCCATTTGGTTGAAAGCGTCTCATACGGATAACAATTCGTATGAATTTTTTTTAAAACACGTAGATATTGTTGATCCGAATAACTATAATGATTAAAAAAGTAAATTTTATTTTTTTAAAATTTTTTTTGTTTTATTCATTTAATTTATTTACAAAACTTGATAATTAAATAAATTTGATATTTAACTGAATGATGTATTTAGGTGTTTATTATAATGATTAAAAATTAAATAAATATGATATTTAATTGAATGATGTATTTATATGTTTTTTATAACAATTGATAATTAAATAAATTTGATATTTTTTTACATATGTAAATATTTATTAAACCTATGATTTTTATTTATAATTTTTATATATAAACAAATTAATTATTAGATAAAAAATAATCATTTCAAAATTTATTATGTAAATTTACATATACGTTAAATATAAATTAGAAATTTTAGTGTTATATATAGCGACACTATTTGTTTATAACATAATGTGTCTATTAGTTCAGTTGGTTTGAGTGTTTTTATTAATAATGTGAGAGACATAAATTTGATTCCTCTTTGGACCATTAATTTTAAATTAAATCATAAATTATATTTAAAAAAAAATTAAAAAATCCTATGGACCAAGTACGGATTGACAATCCGTAGACCCAATATAGATTGACAATCCGTGTGGACCTACGGATTGACAATCCGTAAAAAAGAAAAAACTCATACGGATCGTCAATCCTTATGAGTCATATGGATCGTCAATCTGTATGAGTCATACGGATTGCCGATCCGTAAAAAGGGGAAGGACATTTTAGTCCTTTCATTGTGTTGATGGGTATCCCAACAAAAATATTGGGTATCTAAAGCAATTGTCTTTCAGCTACTATAATCTAGTGTTATTGTTAGACAATTTCTTCCTGCACCTCATAGAAAACATGAATGGACAAATATGTCCTTTCCTCCTCTCAGCCAACATCTTCCATAGCCGCCACCACCACCTAACCAAAACATTACCAGATCCACCACCCAACCACCCCTTGCATCCAACATCATGTCGCCACCCACGAACCATGCATGGAGTCAAGGAAGTTTAAAACGTGACAACATTTTGGAAAATCCTTTTTGGCATGTTCAATTTTTTTAAACTATTTCAAAAAGGAGTTTCCATAATTATGGCATTTTACACTTCTTGTGTGTTGATGTTGTGTGTGTCTTCTTCCCCTATATCATAGTGGTTGACAACGGTGTTGGGTGGTGGTGTTTGTTAGAAGGGGTCGTGTTGGGTGGTTACATGGAGCTGAGGCACGGTGGTGTTGAGTGTTTGGATGAAGGGGCATTGTTGTCCGTTTGAGTCTTTTTGTTGGTACAGGAAGCAAAAAAAGGGGGATCGAAGCAATTGCCTTATTGTTATTTTTCCAATATCAGTACAATTTGGAAGTCCATTTGAAAGTAAGTGAGAGACATGTTAGGTTGAATTTAGTTTGACTTTCAATCCAGTTTAATCATACTTAATTAAGTTATATTGAATTCACTTTATTTAAATAATCCAACCAAATCTTAATAGTGTTGGATCATCGGATTGAATAATTAAAAATATATTGTCATTTGTTTAACTTTTTTTAATAAAAAAAACCCTCAAAATTAGTATTGTTTCTTAATTAAAAAAACTTCAACATTAGGATCCTCTTATAAACTAGCAATAATACTTATAACAGCGCAAACAATAATTTGAGGATCTCCTTATCCTTCTCAATCCAAATAATAAACTTAATCCTCCTCATAAGTGCTTACTCATAGAGGAATTAAAGGAAACCATTGACATTCCAGAGTTCCTCAAGTATTATTGAGTTCAAAAGCTTACTTATCATTTTAGTTATCTATTGAGTTCTTTTTGCCAAACTTTATTTGCAGCTAATGCACCATTACACCATTTTTTTTATGAGTACCATTAAACCATATAGTCATGTAATCGTAACATGATATTTTTATGGAATATAATGTCAACCTAACCTAGTAAGTGCAAGACCCTTTTATATAAAATGTTTTTGAAAGAAAAAAGTGGTGCTCCATTCAAGTGGAAACAAGAACGACAATGTGAAGAAGCTTTGTTCATTATACTTGGCATTAGAATGAAATCAATGAATGAATAAAAGCGCACTTTTCGGTCCTTTTTGCTGGATCAAAAATAAGACAATCCTGGTACACATTGTACCGTAGTAAAAGCCACGTTATTTTTCGAGATATAATTCCTTAATATACAATTTGAAGCAAAGAATATCCCTATGCTTGAAATCAATCCTTTCAAACGAATATAGTAGCTAAAAGCCTAAAACCTTAAAATGTTCATAGAGAACCTTTTTGTTTTATTGTCATGCTAAAAGTAGAGAATATATATGCCTACTTCCTCGAACTAATTATATGTAACAGCTTTCTTCAAGGAAAGGATATTGAAACACAATAATATAAATAACATTGACATTATTCTCATTTCTCAAAGTGGTGATACGAAATAGTTGATGGCATTTCTGATCTCATTGCCATAGCTTTATCTAATAATGGGTAGTCAAGATGGTTTGTCTCCTTTCGTTCTTTTTCGTACGTGTAATATCTTTTAAAATGTTTGTTTCCAACTTTCCACGTGTGTCTGCATAATTAATTTTCCATGTATGCATCTTTGTGACATGCAAATGCAAAATTGAAAAACTTAGTTAACAATGAGATTTTTGGGGCAGGAATGAATTTTGGATTTGACTTTCTAAGTGCATAATACATTTTGCTTCCCCTTGCACAATAATAATAATAAATTTCACTTTGTGTCATTCACCAATAATATTGCAGCCATTCCAGGATCTACTGTAGATGATCCCACCAGCTCATTACGTAATGAAAGTACAGTCATTTTCACTCCTTGCGAAGAATTCTATAGAGAGATACGAATCAGGGAAATTTGAAGCTGGAGGCTATAAATGGTACGTACACATTTTTATGATCTAGTTGAGAATAATCTTAATGATGAATCCAGCTTATTACACCACAGTTCAAATTAAGGATGATAACTTTAGTCCAATGACTAAGTTTTGTACGTGCTTACAAATTACAATCATCTCGTACGTAGGAAGATAGTTCTGTACCCTAATGGAAACAAGAGCAAGGATGTAAGGGAACACATATCACTCTACTTGGCGTTGGATGACACAAATTCACTTCATCATGGTTGGGATATCTATGTCAATTTTCGATTCTTTTTGCATGATCAGAACAACGACAACTACCTAGTTGTGCAGGGTATCTACTTTTTTGTTTTTTTACCGTTTCTTTGAATACATTTTCTTACCAATTACTTTCCCACGGTAAATTATTGAGTAAATTTAGCTTCAATTTGGATAAAAAAATTTCGTAAAAGAAGAAATTAAATAAGAAGGTAAAACAAAGTTTTTCCTATAAAACAAAATTAACCTAGTTTTTATAAAAGTTATCTCAACTAACTTTTAAATAAGTTAATTTTAATTTATAAGAAAAGATCAATTTATTTTCCCTTCTTATTTTCATCTCCTATAAATATAAAAAAAAATATAATGGATTAGATGATTAAAAGAAAAGGAAAGATGAGAAATATCATAAGTTGAATCACATCTACTAACAAAAATTAACATTTTAATAACATTAATATTTGCCGATAAAAAAATATTTAGGATGAAGTTTATCCAAACAAAACACAAATTGTTTACTTTCTCTGAGTTTGAAAAAATGCTATTTTGTGCTGCAAAGATAGTTCGGTTTTTTACCTGCAAAGCAAGGGTGTCTAACCCTTTTTGGTACACTGCATTTGATAGATACTGTGAGAAAGGAAAGGAGATTTCACAAAATGAAGGCTGAATGGGGAATTGATCAATTTATTCCTCTGAGAGACTTGAACCTTGCCTCTAAAGGTTATCTAGTGGATGATACGTGTGCTTTTGGAGCAGAAGTCTTTGTTTGCAAAGAAAGAAGCACAGGCAAAGGAGAATGCTTGGTAATGATGAAGGAAGCCATTACATACAAGTACCTCTACGAGTTTGACAATCTAAAGTTGGATTCAGAATGTTATAATTCCAAACCATTCAATGCTGGAAACTTTAAGTGGTAAAAATGATTAACCCTGCTTTGTTTCTAAGCATGATGGATGCCCTCCAATGTGCTTCTACATTTTTTTTATCTTCTGAATTTTAAGTAAATTTAGGTGAAGAAGAAGAATCCATTCAAACAAAAAATATAAATTGATATACACTGAGATGAAGAAAACTTTAATAAGATTAATGCACACAAAGGATTTTTACTTCTCAAGGTGGCGATGATTGATGAACTCGTGAAGATGATGATGCTTGATAGTTGATGTATGATGTTAATTCTTGATTATGTTTCATGATGGTTGAAAATGAGATGACATGATTATGTGAGTTGAATGTTAGTATTAATTTATTTACTTTCAAATTCCATGATTTATAGATGACAGAGCTCATGTAATAGTTAATTGTTGAGTTTTAATTTGTTTTAAGCATGTTTGTACTTGCTTGAACCCAACGTGAAGTTTTGCTTTAAACTAACAGCAAGAGGCAAACATTTTTTACAATTTCCTAATTTGTCATTATGTTGTCTTTTGGCAGGAAGATAAAACTATATCCCAAAGGAAAAGGTGCTGAATTGGGCAATTATCTTTCTCTGTATCTAGCCTTAGCTGACCCATTAGCCCTTTCTACTTGTTCCAAAATATATGCACAGATAATATTACTCATACTTGACCAAAAGCAAGCCAATCATCACTTTGGAAAAGGTATAGTTTGATCACTTTTATGAGGTGCAATTTCTCGAGAGAAGCACTATAGTTGAATGAATAATTAACATTGAGGGTAACATTCTCTCCAATTCTAAACAAACAAAAGCAACTATTCACTTCAATCCCTTTTTGCAGCTAACTACTGGTTTAGTGTCTCAAGCCAAGAAAATGGTGCAGCCAGATTTATGCCTATCAATAACTTCACCAACCAAAACTTGGGTTATGTGGTGAAGGACAGTTGCTTGGTAGAGGCAGAGGTTATAATTCTTGGAGTGGTTGATGCATTGTTCTAAGATTGATTAAGGTATGTTATTGATGAGTGCAGTCTGATTTGGCCAAGACTCAAGTTGATCCAAGAATTGATTAAAATGAGTGCAGTTTTCAATTTATGTAATATTATGTATATTCTAAATGGACGCTGGCAGCACACGTCTTCTACTTCTAACATGGAAAAGAAAAAGTGACTCTCTAACTTTAATTATTAAACATTTTATTTAAAGTACAACAAATCATTATTTACACGAGAGAGTAGATATATGCTTATAAAATGGAGAAAGCTATGTATAAAATAAAATAGTCAACACTGAAAAGAATGGTTTATCTTCAGATGATTCAAAAATTGACAATTGAACTATACATTAAAAGCATTAGATAATAACCAACATCATTCACCTAACAACATATAATCAGGATGTTAATGCAAATTTGAGTTTTTGGCAGAACATGTGTAGCCTTTAGGAAAATGTAAAGTGAACCATAACCATATAGTTAATATCAACTTCTTCTTGTCCCATTCAGTCTGACCTTGAATATTTCTCATGATGACGGGAAACACACATAATGCATGAAAATAATTAATTAGTCATGAGATTGCTCAATAGTTCCTTGTAAAAGTTGTAGATGCATTGGTTTCATTCAAACATTCAAATTTCAACATAGAGAGTTGAAAAGTCATGCATTTGTGAGCTCTCACTGTCCAAGTGGAATTAAAATTAAAATAGAATTCTAAACCAAAAAGTCTTGGGGGCACTAAGATTTGGGTATTTGACTAGGATGTTTTCCAACTCCCTTCGTTGTTCATATGCTCCAAATCAAAATCGACCAACAACCAGGTGATGCCGATGTAATATAATAATAATATATAAATATTATATATTTGACAATGGAAGGAAATTTGTGCGATTTAAACTTTATTTATACATATAAAAAAAATAAACGAATGAAAATTCTTGTTTGAAGGACTTGTTACATGCTCCAATGGAAATGGAAAAGCCAAATAGAAAGGGACCAAAATCTTTTAACTATTGCGTTGCATCCGTTGTTAATCTTGCACAATTTTTCAAGTGAAGGTCAATCGACAGACACACGTTATTTAATTACAAACCATAAAATATGATGGCTAAAATTGGAAAGAAGAAAATGGTGAATAATGACATTAAGCACCATCATGCGTATAGCAACGAAGTCATGCAAATTAAGGACTGAGAATGCACAATTCGTCACACTATCGATACGCGGATATGCTCACCAGCAACGAAGTCTTGTGAAGACGCGTTTGCAGGAGATTGTTCCTAAGAGCCTAAGTCCTTTTTGTTTGTTTTATTTTCCCAGTTCTTTGCTCTCTGTCACAAAAAAAATTATATCTGTTTATGATTTCTTTCTGGTGCAAATTGTCAGTGTTTAATACAATTCTATATTTAATTTAAAACTTGAAACTACTAATTATGATTAAACTGAGATAATTTGGTATTAGTTGATCTACATCTAACAAAATGTGATAATTTGTTGGTAAATCTGCAAAAAAAAAAAAATTACAAATATGTTTCAGAAAAATTAATAACAAAATTTGTCGTTTTCATGGTGTTGGTCTGAGGAGGATGTGGTGGCATCATAGAACTCTCCTACGGACCATTCTTTGCACTTCAACTAGACCAGGGTCAGAGTTGGTGGGGATTTAATTATATTCAACCATATCACTTTCAAGTTTCAAAACTTCATACTTCGTATTATCAAAAAAAAAACTTCATACTTCGTGCGTTCGGTAATCGGTAACATTAGACTTTCAACTTATCAGAGTTTTTTTTTTCCTTCCCATATACTACTTCGATTTATCAGTTAACACTTAATTTGAATGGTCCACGAAATCGAAATAATGGGTGACTTTTGTTTAATTAATGTGAGAAAAATCTAAATATTTAATAAAGTTACATATTCAAATTCAAACTCAATATTATCATTTTTTTATCAATAAATATTAATTTATTAATTTTAATCAAAAATACCAACCGGAAATTCCAACCAACAACATCAACATCTTCCCGCTCCTTTCTCCCTTAAGGACTAGTTAAACACTGAAACAAATCTTGTGTCAATTAATACCATGTTCAATCTTATTGTAAAATTTATTTGTTATGCTAATGTCACATTTAATATGTAACTACTTATTTTAAAAAATAAATAATAATATCATAGCACATTATTTATTTTTAAATTATTATGACTAAAAGCAAACAAAATAAGTAAAAGATCATAATCAAGATAAATATATTAAAAATATTAAATCTAGGAACAATTATTACCTCAATAATTTAAATATTAATATTTTTTTGCAAAAAATATTAAATATACATGTGATATTCATTTATTCTATAAATTAAATATTAATTAAATTTTATGTTTTGATTCATTTAATTAATTTTTATGCAGATAATAATTTGTTTTATTTTGTATGAAATATTAATTTCTTTTTTTTCATCGTATGAGTATGAAATACCCATCAATTTTATTTATAACTAATCTTCTTCATAAAATCTAACTAACCTCTTTTTAGTGACATCTTTTTTTTAATTATATTTTTTTCATCCACTAAACACAAATCTAAGATTTTATTTAAGGGATTCAAATTAAGTTTCACTCATATCACATTATTTATTTGGGAAACTTAAACATATGTGCGTGATTTTATTTTATTTTGTTAAAAAAATATATTGATTCTTGTTGTATAAAAACTAAAATACTTTTTGCTTGATTATGCTTTTACTCCCTAAAATTTGAGATGAATTCAGTTTTAGTCCCCCAAATCTAAAAAATAAAATAATTATCTAAATTTAAAAAATACATTTTTAGTCCATAAGTACTAAGCTAAAATTATATTTTTTTTCAAACCCGTTATTAATCCCTAAACAGTAAATCTGAAGGATGAAAAATGTAATTTTCAAATTCAATAGACTAAAATATTATTTTCTTTTAATTTGAGAAACCAAAACCAATACTTATTTTTTTTTTTAAACAACAGTTTCATGTTAGAATGCCTCATGGCATGAAAAAAAGCTTATAGAAATATCTATACATATTGAAGAAGTTCTCCCATTTACTCACGTCCAAAGAAGACATGAATATTTTCCTACCAACCAGACTAATTTTTTGTTTTGTTTACAAAAGTATTCAACATTTGATTAATCATATATGGATTTTTATGCCATTAAAAATATTTAATACAGATGGTAGAATATTGTGAGTAGGAGTAGGGGTAGGCAAGCAGGGATTGGAACGAGAGAATGAGAGTCAAAACCAGAAGATGGCATGTAATTAATTGTATGCAACAAACAAGTCAAAATCAGGTTTGCCCAACACCAGACCAAAGACTGGGGTTGGTTGGTAGGCGTGGTGGCACTTTCCACATTCATCTCAATTTTCAAATCAGTCAACGGTTGAGATTCACTCTGACTTCCCCAATCTAAGCCGTGGATGAATCTAACCCACAATCCAATCTCCTTACTTAGCGGCTTTTCCATCATTTACTCACCCCCTGCCACCCGGTTTCCCTATAAAATCGCAACTCAATCCTCACTTCTCAACTCGTTCATATCTCTCTGTTCTCTTCTACCTCTCAAGGTACTCACTCATTCTTTTCCCTCGTTCAATTTCGGATCTTGCACTTCTTAGTTGCTTTGCTTTGCTTTTTCCTCAACTGGGTTGATCTAGGATCTCTGTTTCCCCAAAAGCTTTTACACAAATATGAACTGCACTTTGTTTCTTTAGTTGCTGTGGAATACGCATTTGGCTTTCAGTTCTAGTCAAAATCATATCCTAATGCCCTTTCTTTTATGTAGCTTATGAATAAAAATTTCACTTCCCGGGGCCGGGGATTTTGGATTTCTCATTAAACTTTGACCTTGAGCTGACTGAGATGGGGTTTTAGCGAATTTTGTAACTGTACTTGCTTCTATGTAGTTTTTGTTTATTTGTTTCTTATATAGCCAATTTTGTTTGAGTATATGGACATCTATGTTAACAGGAATTCGAACTTTGAGCAGGGGAATTAGTCCATCCCTTCCCCTAAATCCAACATGCATGTGTGTGTGGTTAAAAAAAATGGCACTTTTGGTTTAATTTCTGTTTTACCGTTTTCTCTGGCTGAATTTTTGCATGTGTATTACTCTGTTTGTGAATTTCCTCTTTGGCACTAATTCCATTTTGTGTGTGTTGTGTAGTTTTTGAAGTATAGAGATGGCAGAGACATTCCTATTTACCTCAGAGTCAGTGAACGAGGGACACCCTGACAAGCTCTGTGACCAAATCTCTGATGCTGTCCTCGACGCTTGCCTCGAACAGGACCCAGACAGCAAGGTTGCCTGCGAAACATGCACCAAAACCAACTTGGTCATGGTCTTCGGAGAAATCACGACCAAGGCCAATGTTGACTACGAGAAGATAGTGCGTGACACCTGCAGGAACATCGGCTTTGTCTCAAACGATGTGGGACTGGATGCCGACAACTGCAAGGTCCTCGTCAACATTGAGCAGCAGAGCCCTGATATTGCTCAGGGTGTACACGGCCACCTCACCAAAAAACCTGAAGAAATTGGTGCTGGTGACCAGGGTCACATGTTTGGCTATGCCACTGATGAAACCCCTGAATTGATGCCATTGAGCCATGTTCTTGCAACAAAACTCGGTGCTCGTCTCACCGAGGTTCGCAAGAACGGTACCTGCCCTTGGCTGAGGCCTGATGGGAAGACCCAAGTGACCGTTGAGTATTACAATGACAATGGTGCCAGGGTTCCGGTTCGTGTCCACACCGTGCTAATCTCCACCCAACACGACGAGACTGTCACCAATGACGAAATTGCTGCTGACCTCAAAGAGCATGTGATCAAGCCTGTGATCCCAGAGAAGTACCTTGATGAGAAGACCATTTTCCACTTGAACCCTTCAGGCCGTTTTGTCATTGGTGGCCCTCATGGCGATGCTGGTCTCACCGGCCGCAAGATCATTATCGATACTTATGGAGGATGGGGTGCTCATGGTGGTGGTGCTTTCTCCGGCAAGGACCCTACCAAGGTTGATAGGAGTGGTGCTTACATTGTGAGACAGGCTGCTAAGAGCATTGTGGCAAGTGGACTTGCCAGAAGGTGCATTGTGCAAGTGTCTTATGCCATTGGTGTGCCTGAGCCTTTGTCTGTGTTTGTTGACACCTATGGCACTGGAAAGATCCCTGACAAGGAGATCCTTAACATTGTGAAGGAGAACTTTGATTTCAGGCCTGGTATGATCTCCATCAACCTTGATCTCAAGAGGGGTGGAAATAACAGGTTTTTGAAGACTGCTGCATATGGACACTTTGGAAGAGAGGACCCTGACTTCACATGGGAAGTGATCAAGCCACTCAAGTGGGAGGAGGCCTAAGGCCATTCATTCCTCACCGCTGTGTGCTGGGAGTTTTTTGAGCTTTGCCCTTATCATATCTATAATTTGTTTCATTTATTTTACTTAATTCGTGTGTGCTTCTCACTTTCTCTTCCTCCTCTCCATTCTATTTTGTTTCTTCTATCCTCATATGTAATTTTTTTACATGATCAATTAAACGTGATACAAAATTATTCTTAATTAGCACGTGTCCTTGTTTCTAGTCCCTTTACTTTTGAATGTCTATGTCTACACATACATATAGGACGTTTTACTTTTATATGTGTGTCAGCTTGGTTGGAATTCTGTGGTATCCGTTTATCAGTTAGTTCAGGTGCACACAAATGCGACAATTAGTTGGTAAAACTGCAAGAGATTTTGCAAATATCATACAAATAATAACAATAAATAGTTTGTCGTTTTCATGCTGCTGGTTTGATCTTCGCAGTTCACACTGATCAAACTAAACAACGGTGTTTGGTAATATTCAACCTTCTCTCTTTCAAACCTTACTACTAACCTCGTGCGTTGGGTAACATTAGGCTTCCAACTTATCTGTTTTCTTTGCCATAACTTGTTGCCAAAGAGTGTTTGTTCATAATAAGTGTTGGAGATATAAGAGTGTTGGAAAAGTTTATTTGCCATAACTTGTTGCCATAAAGAGTTGAAGTAACCTCTTGATAGGAAAATGGCTCAAGACAAGCTGTGAATAGAAGTCAGAAAACAAGCAAATGAAGTAGAGTAAGTGGAATAAACAAAGTCCAATAGTTTAGTGAACTTATAATCATGTTGAGAATGAGAAGGATCCACCCTCACAAAAAAGGTTATTGCCTAATTAATAGTAGGGATTGAAGAAGTATCAATAATCAATAAGAGGGACATTTGGATTGACACAAACTATTAGTATAAAAAAAAAATGTAAAACTAAATGGACAACAATCTAAGAAAGCGAGTATGTGTTGTACTCGGAAAACATAACATAATGTGATTTTGATTGTGGAAACTGAAAACAATAACATTTAAGTTTTATTTATCTCTTTGCCTAACAATTTTTTTAATTACTTTTTTTATAGTTTTTATGATGAAGATAATTAATATTTTTTACAAATATTATATTTTCCTTTTTACCATCTTTGAAGATAATTGCTTTTTTTTCCAATTTAGACAAATATTTGAGTATCAATGATATTCCTTTTTAATCCATTATTGCAATTTAAAAGACCATCAATGATTACATTTTCAATCAAATGACTTTATTAGTCTTCACTTTACATCGATTTAAATCAAACTAATAATTTTGTATGGACTAAATCTCTGAACATTTTTATATTTACAACATATTTTAACATTTATTAAATAATTAGTATTTAATACTATTAGTAGAATAATGGGAGTAGCAGGAGGGAGGCACTGAGAGAATAGAGATGGCATGGAAGTAAGCAATCAAGTCAAAATCAGAGTTGGCCAACCCCAAAGGCTGTAGTAGGTAAGCATGGCCCATTTTAGTTTTTACATTCATCTCTCATTTTCACCTCAACGGTTCAGATTCAATCTGACTCCCCGATCTCAGCCGTGGATTCAAATGCCACCTCAGGCACATGCAATTCCAAATGGATGAACCTAACCCACAATCTAATCTTGTTACTTAGGGGCTTTTCCGTCATTAAATGACACCACCTACCCCCTTCTCCCTATAAATGGCAACTCAATGCCCCCCTTAGAACTCGCAGCGCTTGATTTGAGGCCAGGCAAGCCCCACTCAACCACCACACCTCTCCTCGTTCACGCTACCCCTTTCTGCTCTTCTTCTACCTTTCAAGGTACTCTTCTTTCCCTCTGTTGCTGCAACCTTCTCTTTCTTTAAGATTGCCTCAATTTCGGATCTTGCACCTCTGGGTTGCTTTGCTTTGCTTTTTCCTCTACTGGGTTGATTTCTGTTTCCCTAAACCGGTTTAGACGAATGTGAACACTACTTCTTTTGTTTAATTACTCTGGAATACGTGTTAGGCTTTCAGATCTAGTTGAAATCGTATTGCACTTTTAGGGGGAGTTTGGATTTCTAATAAGAAATTGACCTTTTGCTGAGAATTGGTTCGGTGATTAGAGGGTTTCCGTAAATTTTTGAAGTTTTACATGCTTGTATCTGTTTATTTTTGTTTCTCACATCTATTATTGTTAGGTGAAGGAAATTATGTATTGAGAGTCTGTCTGATACTAAATATAAACACCTCAATAGGGGCTCTAACACTGATTTTATCATTTGCTGCTTGTGTGTATGGTTAAAGAAAGGCAATTGTGTTTTAATTTTCTGCAAGCTTTCGTTTGCTGAATTTTATGCATATATTTTCCTCCCTTTTGTGAACTTCCTTTTTGTAGTTCTAATTCCATTTTTGGTGTCTGCAGTTTTAAAAGTATAAAGATGGCAGAGACATTCCTATTTACCTCAGAGTCGGTGAACGAGGGACACCCTGACAAGCTCTGCGACCAAATCTCCGATGCTGTCCTCGACGCTTGCCTCGAGCAGGACCCAGACAGCAAAGTTGCCTGCGAAACATGCACCAAAACCAACTTGGTCATGGTCTTCGGAGAAATCACGACCAAGGCCAACGTTGACTACGAGAAGATAGTGCGTGACACCTGCAGGAACATCGGCTTCGTCTCAAATGATGTGGGACTGGATGCCGACAACTGCAAGGTCCTCGTCAACATTGAGCAGCAGAGCCCTGATATTGCTCAGGGTGTACACGGCCACCTTACCAAAAAACCTGAAGAAATTGGTGCTGGTGACCAGGGTCACATGTTTGGCTATGCCACTGATGAAACCCCTGAATTGATGCCATTGAGCCATGTTCTTGCAACAAAACTCGGTGCTCGTCTCACCGAGGTTCGCAAGAACGGTACCTGCCCTTGGCTGAGGCCTGATGGGAAGACCCAAGTGACCGTTGAGTATTACAATGACAATGGTGCCAGGGTTCCTATTCGTGTACACACCGTGCTAATCTCCACCCAACACGACGAGACTGTCACCAATGACGAAATTGCTGCTGACCTCAAAGAGCATGTGATCAAGCCTGTGATCCCAGAGAAGTACCTTGATGAGAAGACCATTTTCCACTTGAACCCTTCAGGCCGTTTTGTCATTGGTGGCCCTCATGGCGATGCTGGTCTCACCGGCCGCAAGATCATTATCGATACTTATGGAGGATGGGGTGCTCATGGTGGTGGTGCTTTCTCCGGGAAGGACCCTACCAAGGTTGATAGGAGTGGTGCTTACATTGTGAGACAGGCTGCTAAGAGCATTGTGGCAAGTGGACTTGCCAGAAGGTGCATTGTGCAAGTGTCTTATGCCATTGGTGTGCCTGAGCCTTTGTCTGTGTTTGTTGACACCTATGGCACTGGGAAGATCCATGATAAGGAGATTCTCAACATTGTGAAGGAAAACTTTGATTTCAGGCCTGGTATGATCTCCATCAACCTTGATCTCAAGAGGGGTGGAAATAACAGGTTTTTGAAGACTGCTGCCTATGGACACTTTGGAAGAGAAGACCCTGACTTCACATGGGAAGTGGTCAAACCCCTCAAGTGGGAGAAGGCCTAAGTAATTCATTCCACTGCTCTATGCTGGAAGTTTTTTGAGCGTTGCCCTTATAATATGTCTAATATCCATAACTTTCCACGTCTCTTACTCTGTGTGTTTCTCTCCTCTTCCTCCTATTTTGTTATTTGTATGTTCTTTTGTAATTTTTTACGTGATCAACTAAAAACATGTACTCTCTGTTTGTATGTATGCCCTACCAATGTGTCTCTTAATATCAATATCAAAAAGAGAGTGTTCAAGTTAATGTTTGGATTCCAATGCTTCTCTCGATGAAGTTCGAGCTGCAAATTTGGTCATATGATAAATGCTAGGCAAGTGTGTTGTTGTATACATAAAAACTGCTAAAACTAAGGTGTTAAATATTACTGGTCATGTAAGATATTGTTTTCTAAGTTTATAGTTAGTAGTAAATAATAGTTACACTATTAAACAAAGTAAAACCTTTCAAAAAAAGAAAACAAAGTAAATCATATTTTATGTCACGTCCTCCAGAAACAAAGCTACTGGCATCTTTTACTTGCTAATTATTGTAGTATCTTGTTATGTTGCTTTTTGTTTACCTTCCCGTCTTCATCACCATTGGTATTGAGAAAACAAGTTTGAACAATGTGCACATTTCGAGAACAAGGACAACTTGATTAAGTGCTGTGTCAAAGTTCAGTGAGTAATAATTGATTATTTCTCATTTAATTTTATGATTTATTTTTTGTCCAAAAAATAGGAAGTCTTCTCTAACATTTGTTAATCTATTGATTGGTACACCATCGTGCTGCTATGGCCCCTATATATCTTACTTTTTCTTTTTCTTTTTTTTTTTTCCGTTTACAGAAAAACTTATTGAAACAAAACCATAATACTAGTCTTTAGGATTTGGCTAGGGAGGAATAGAATATTGAAAAAATGGTAAGCAACAAGACTATAAAATATATATTTTCAAATGAGCAATAAAATATATAAATATATGAAATTAATTCTAAACTTAAATCAAAAAATAATTATTTATAATTAAAATTTTAACATTTACTTTCCTAATAAATTCATCATTTATGAGCCTTTTAATTACTACAGTATGTTAGATAGTATCAAACACTATTATTCGAACCAAAAAACACTATTATTGTACAAATAAATAATGCGACAAAAATAGAAAAAAAAATTACATAAATTGTTATATACTTTTATTATATGATCATAATATTTAATTTAGACAAGTTTTGATATATATAATTGCTTAAAAAATTACTGTTCTAGAAATATTCCATAGCATTCATAATTTCATTTTATCTTTCTTTATATGACATCATATTATTTATCATACTATATCTCTTTCTCACATTAAGTGTAAAAAAAAGTTAAAAAATCTCCACCATTAATTTTTGAATTTAGACTGTGATTGCAACTTACACTTTGTCCTCAATAGCTCCCTCCCCCTTCGAAAAAAGAAACTACAACGAGTCATTTGGACTATCCATATATCTGAGTCCGACAACCAACGTTTCCGTTCATCAAGTCGGCCCAAGATAGTCATGTAAACCCATGGTGTCTGAGAACAACAAATTCTTATCGACCAAAAATGATAATTGGACAACTAAAATCTTACCAAAAATGAAAAAACAAAAATAAAATCTGATCCGAATAACAATGAAAAGGAAAGAACAAAAAAAATTCTTCGGCACACTGAGGGGAAACCATCAACGGGTCATCTTATAAGAACAGGTGGAGCCATAGAAACCCTATCCTTTGATTGATTAAGAGCAAAAGAACAAAAAGATGTTTGATCTCTCGAGAAATAATGCTGTTGCCTTTGTCATAACGATTTTGAACTTTTGATATATAATCTTAAGCCACTAGTAAGCAATTTCACGTAGCCCAATCCACACATTGGACTACTATTAAGTATCAACAATTCATTCATATGTCCAGACAAGGAGAAATTAATTTTATGAAATCAAAACATAAAAGATATTTAATATAAATATAATATCTATGGAATAAAATCACTTTTTATGTATTTATTTTTTTAATAAAAAAACAACACATCACTACAAAAAAAATTCTCTTTCGTTTAAATAGCAGCATTTGTTCTTTTGGTAGTTAGTTATATAGTTATGTGTTTTTTTAAGAAAGTTATGTGTTATTTTTTATAAAAAAAAAATATTAGGTAACACTTTAAAGATATTTTACATTTTCATTTAATCATGGATTACCAATTACAGTGAAATTATTAACTATTATGATAATTATCCTAAAAAATTATATTTAAGGTCATTTTTAATTGATGAATATTGGATAATGTCATTTTTTTATACTAACATTAAAATTATTTTTTTTTTCAAAATGATTTATAAGTTAGGCTATGTTCAGTTAGATATTTTAGTTAATTTTTAAATTTTTTTATTAACTAAAAAACTCATTTGATTGTTTGGTAAAAAAAATTAATAGTTTCTAATGTTTTTTAAAATTTTGGTTTCTAACTTATAGTTTTTTATTTTTATTCTTAATATATTTATTCATTTTATTTGTTATTTTTTAAAATAAATCATGATTTTATTATTTTTCTGTCATTTTGTATTTTTTAGTTATTTCAATAATTAATTTTACTAAATATTTTTAATTTAATAAACTGATTTTTCAACTACTAGTTTTTCAACTTTCAATTAACTTTCTAATTTTCAATTAGTTTTTTTTTTGTTATTTTTGCCGAAGATAAGCTTAATGAGTTAATGATAATGTAGTACCAATATAAAAATTTTGTACAATAATTAAAGGAAAAAAAAACTTTACAAGCGCATTGAATTAAATTCATCCGATACATGCTGCTTACAAGTTACAACAGTTTATTACCCGCACGTTTAGTGTCGCATTTTTTGGTCATGAACGTGTATTAAGTTGAAGAAAGTAATAATAATAATTGCTGTAAAAAAAAAAGAAGAAAGTAATAATACTTGGTTCTTCATTACTGTGATTATGAACAATTTGACGAAAATTTTGAAGAAAACTTAAATGATGAAAGTTAAGTGCTATGTGGGATGGGTGAAGATAAACAATTCACCATGAACAGTTGGGGTAATGGCGTGATGCACAGATTGCTTTTGGAAAGTGCCAATGTGACATGAAATTGCAAATTTTGAAAGAAAACACGTGTGTGGTGCTTCTATTCTTCTGTCATGGATGAGTGCCAAGGGAATGATCAATGAATGGAGCAAAACAGTCATTTTTTAATAATCGTATCATTTGCTGCGGATTATTTATTCATTTTATTAATGAGTAAATAATATACCAATTACATTTAATTTTAAATATTCTGTAAATATTTCTTAATTTTTTTTTATCACATCATTAACTTATTAAACTTATTTTTTTCTTTACAGGTGTTAAATACTTGAATAACATTTAGGAATATAATTATTTTCTTTACCGGTGTTAATTTTTCTTTATTGGTGTTAAACTTAAATAATATACTTATTTTTTTATCTTTCCTTTCCTAATAACTCATTTCTATTAGGAATATAATTAAATATTTTCATCAAGATCATTTTTTTATTTATTTATAATACTCAAATAAAGATGTGATAGAAAAGTATATAAAAATAAGATAGCAATGAAATAAAATTTTAATTAATATTTTTTAATAAAAATATCAAAATAAGTTTTTTTTTCATTTTCTTTGCAATTATTGAAAAAATAAAATGAGATTAATAATCATAAACTAATAGTGTAAAATAATTTTATATTATTATTCAATTATAAATTATTATTAATATGATTAGGATCATTATGTAAAATTGTTTTGAGTGTATATTTTATTTTCTCAAATAAAATATAAAATAATTTAATAATTTTGAGATGATTAACTAAAAATTAAAAATAAAATCAAACACCCTTTTTTTTCTCACTTTTCACTACTGTATTTTCACCTGTCAATTTTTTTTATCTCGTGTCTATACTTTTTTTTTAAAGAAAAATAGTCTTATGTTTGTTTTAACTACTTTTTTTTGGAAATATATTTTAAGAAATTACAAGTTTTTACTTTTTAGAAATTTAAACAGATTAATTTAACTCCGTTGATATTCTATACAGTATTTGTCTCCCCAATTTGAAATATTAGTCGTGTTTTTTTATCAGATACTATTATTGAAGGAATACAAGAAGATGCACTCACATAATTTATTTCATTAATATCAAATTATTTTAAGCAATGAAAATGTTAAGATAAAATAAGAGGAAAAAAAGATTATATATTATTTTTGTGAGTTTAATAGTCATATATTAACCTTCTAAAACATTTTTGCAGTCAGTGTATTATTCTTTTATCTTATTTTATTTTATGTTGTCATCATCTCATTACAAATTATTATTATATATATAATAAATTTATTAAGTTTTATAATAATTATCTTTAAAATTATAACAAGAATTGTAATAGAATAAAAATGTAATTTCATACCATCATTACCATTAAAGTCATAAAATAAAGTTAACCATAACTAATAATTCTCTTTTATGTTTTCACTCAATAAAATAAAATATATGATTTAAAATGAAAATTTTAATTCTATAACTAATATATTTTTTCCTCTTTTGTTTAACACAATTATTTAATTATAAATTACAGTTTAAATTATTTTAAAATAGTTATTTTAAAAATTAATAATTTTATTATATATAATAAATTATGATTAGATAAGTGTGTGTAAAAAAATTTATATTATTAATACATAATTTTTCTCTCTCTAGTATTTTAAATTTGACAAAGTATTTATGTTAAAAGAAAATATGATAAAAAAATTAATATTTAGAGAAAGAAATTTATTCAAATATGATTTGAATAAAAATATTTTTAATAGAAGATATATGCTGTAAAAAAAAAAAAATTGTTGGGCATGACGAGGAACATGTCATGATCCATCGAAAGCATTTTCTGACATCAAAGTCCACTTTGTTTAGTGGTAAAAGCAAATAACGAAAATAGGACACTACTTTCTAATTTCTATCTTCGTCTTTATATCGCCTTGAAGCAAAATTTCCATTCATACTGGAACATGTGTTTGGATCATTGGATTATGTCAGACAACATAAAGGGAAAATTTTAACTTTTTATGACCAGTAAGTGAGTTTCTGGGAACATGCTTGCTTTTAGCTTTAAGTATATTAATTGTTAATTTTTATTTATCGTGTCACACGGTTTAGCAATTAAAATATTTTAATAATTTCTGCTACAGACATTTAAAAATTAAAATTAAAGAAAAATATTTTTTTAATTATCTGTAAAGATGAAAATATTTTATCAAATTAAATAATTTATAAATAATAATATAAATTTGAAAAATTTTGTTCCCTAAAAGGATACATTTAATTTCTCATTTTCAATAAAAAAAAATGATTTATGATACATTTCTTGAAAAAGGTTAAGGACATAAAATATAAGACATGTCAATGAGAAGCAAACATATAAAATAATTATTATTAAAATATATTTGATTTGATAAAATATTTTATTTTGTAACCCGTTTTTTAAAATGATTATAAAATTCTACTTTATTTTTATTTTTCATGTAGAAAATATTAAAAACTGAAATAAAATGAAAATAATATGATATAATTTTAATTATTTTAAAAGTAAATAACATAAAACTAGTTATAAGGTTTATTATGTGTGTAGATAAAAGAAACTTTTATTATTTTATATAATATATTTTTTCACTCAAGAACAATATATTTATGATTTTATTTCAACATCTCAACACATATATGATCAGATGGCTTATTTCTTTTGAATCAAGTGAAACTATTTTTTATTTTTATAGAACACAGTTATTTTTTATGCAGAGATAATTTTGCTCAAAATTAATAGGATACGATTATTGGGAGCAAAAAAGTTATCCCTTTGAGAATTTAGCTTAGCGTCGTTATATATTTTAGATTCAAATTTAAGATATCTAATTAAACTAAAATAGATCTCTAAAGTAATTAAATAGAAATATATTATATTTAAATTTTAGTGCATTAAAATTATTGATGCATATATTAAAATTTATAATAAACACATTTATTTACTTTAAAGCCAAGTTCATTATAAGCGAGTCTTATATATATATATATATATATATATATATATAATGCAAATCAAACAATATTCACTTTTTTGTAATAAATATTGCTATTTTTTCTTTATTTAAAATTTGAATAAAAATAACAAAAAAAGAGAAAAATGAATTGAACTGACTTGCCTTGACATGACCTTATCATCATTATTACTAATTTACTATCTTTTACTAACTTTTGAGCGTGCAATTTCCAAAACCACAAAAATAGTGAGACCTACCAAACCTATGATCAAGAAAGAAAAAGAAAAAAGATGCATTCACACACAATGTGAAATGGAGGAATATGAGAGAGAAAAAAAAAAAAGATTTGTTGCAACTATAAAAATAGATGGAGCTTTCGGTGTAGCTGGCTAAATAAGACATCTAAAGATCTCCATTACCAGCCATACTATATAGTATATATCTTCCTTCATTTAAGATTTACTGGCTCAGCTTCTAAGGTGCTCAACTCTTTTATTCCAACTTTCTTTCTTTCTCCTTTGCTTCTTTTTTCCCCCCTCCCTGCACTCTCTTTCTTTGTTTAATGTTACGTGCACAAGTAATTCTTACACGAACATAATGTTTATAAATATAATCAATTGAAAGCTTAAGATATATTTAAATCATTATAAAATTTATGCTCAAAGTCACGTTAAGTTAGTTACTTAACTGTTATATTAGATTGCTAATTTCATATGTTAGTTTGCACAAACATTGCTTTATACTTAGATGTGAATGGGCTTGAATACTTTTTGAGCTAGCCTGACAAGAAGTGTGGCTAGGCTAGAAAATGTTAGAGTGTTGCTAGGTGCACCCAGCATTATTGCTGGTGCACCCAGCATTCTTTTAAAATAACAAAACTGTCCTTACTAATTTCTCCCCTTATAGATCAAGTTGATCCGTAAATTGATTTTTAAGACTTACGGATCAACTTGATCTGTAAGTCTTAAAAATCAACTTACGGATCAACTTGATCCGTAAAAGACTTACGGATCAAGTTGATCCGTAAAATACTTATGGATCAAGTTGATCCGTAAGTTTTAAAAATTAACTTACGGATCAACTTGATCGGTAAGAAATATTTTTGTCTTTTTGTGATTAATGCTGGGTGCACCACCAATAATGCTAGGTGCACCTAGCAGCACTCAAAATATTAAGCCCGAAAACTTTATTGGCTCGAGTTGTGAACAACCCAATAATCAATCTCTTACACACTGTATCAGGCTGCTATTCCTACCCCCGTTTTTTCTCAGCCCATATTGTGTTTGCTGCTTGTCCCAATAATCAATCTCTTACACACTGTATCAGGCTGCTATTCCTACCCCCGTTTTTTCTCAGCCCATATTGTGTTTGCTGCTTGTCCCATAAATATTCCTGTCAGAACTGTGTTTCGGTTACATAATATACACAGTGCAAACAACTTTAAAAATAAGACACCGACTATTTTCAATTATCATTTTATTTTTTAGATTTTATTATTTAAGCTAGTTTTTTTTAACTGACATAGCGAGTGAAGTAGAGGATGGAGGGAAGAGTAAATTAAAAAAAAGAAAAAGAAAAGAAAAACAAGAAGAAAGACAATGAGTTTTTGGATGGAAATTTTTATACTCAATGTATTTTATCATTTTTATGTCATTTTATATTTTTTAACTACTTCAATAATTAAATTTATCAAATACTTATAATTTAATATGTTATTTTTAGTTTTCAAGTATCTGTTAGCTTTTGAGTTAGTTTTATCGAATATAATCTTATAATAAGGGATAAAAAAATTATTAACTATATTTTACAAACAAAGACAAATAAGTTGTTTTTAATTGAGATTAATATAATTAAATATAATTAATTAATTCGTAAATCAAATTTTTTTAATATTTAAGACTTGAGAAAGTACTAATAAGTAGCCAAGTCGGCAAAAACTCCATACTATGTACAACGATGAAACAACCTAAACGAAAGAGAGAGAGAGAGAAAATGCATAAAAACTTCTCATAAATAAGAATTGAGGTTCAACAGATTATATATATATATATATATATGCAATACATAAAATATATAGTAATATAAATTAGGATGAATCTCACATTTTGATAATGATAGAGGATTATCGTAAAAAAAAAAACAGAGGATTGAGGGAAAAGTAAATTAAAAAAACAAAAGAAAAGGGGAAAAAGGTTAAAAAAAGGTGTGAGAGTTTTTGGAGGATATTTTTTTATTTATGAGAGTGAAATAATAATAATAATTCTATTCGTATCTATAATTAAAAAAACTAATTTCATGTTTAATAAAAAAATTAGTCAACTTTATTAAATTATATCAATTTGAATTAAAAAACAATCTTTTTCTCTAATAAATTATTTTTTTTAGTGAAACTTCATATCAAACATAAATCTCCTATTAAATGACAAATGCTTTAAAGATAATTTCATTAATGAGATAAAAATAATTGAAATTTATTTATATTTAAAAATAAAAAAATAATATTTTTTATGTAGCGGATCCAGATTCTATTTAATTAAAAATAATTAAAGAGTCTCCAATTAACAATTTTTCAACCATTAGATTAAATTGAGGGTTTAGATTTGATCACGTTTCCAATTAATAAATATTGTTGTTTTAAAAAATATATTAATTTTTTCTAATATTCAATCTCTTTCATGCACGAGACCAAAATCTCTTCCTCGTTCACGTGATTGCTTCTACCAGCATGGCCGATGACGGACAAAGCATGGCCGATGACGGACGATGGGTGTAAAACGTCGACGGATGACTTCTCTCCTCTCTCACTTTTTTCCGATGTGGTTTAAATCCGGTGAGGTCACCACGGTCTCTCACACACATTTTCTGGCAAGGTAGCTATTCTCTCTCCCTTTTTTGGTGCTTTTCGGCAAGATCACATTCTTTATGGGTTTTCGTTCAGGTAAGGTGTCCTTTTCGACACGATTTTTGTTTTCGCCCTTTTTTTGAGTTTCTATTGTGTGTTTTTGCCTTTTTGGCTTTTCACATTTCATGGTTAAAAGTGATAACTAACGATTCATAAGTTTGTTGTTTCTTAACTTTGTTATTAGTTGTCTCAATTTTCTTCATTTTTTTAAAACTAATATCTCTTTGTGTTCTTTCTACTAAAGTTTAAATCCTGCATTTAAAGGGAGAGAAAAGAACTACCTCGTCGAAAAACATATGAAGTGATAGTGATGACCTAGTTGGATTTAAACCATGTTGAAAAAAAGCGAGAGAGGAGAGGAGTCATCCATTGATGTTCGACACCCATCGTTTGTCGATGTTTGACACCAGTCGTCTGTCATCGACCGTGTTGATAGAAGTAGTTGTAGGAATGAGAAAGGAATTTTGGTCTCGTGCGCGAAAGAGATTGAATATTAGAAATATTTAATATATTTTTTAAAACAACAATATTTATTAATTAAAAACATGACCAAATCTAAGCCTTCAATTTAATCTAATGGTTGAAAATTTGTTGATCGGAGACACTTCAATTATTTCCAATTATTTACATTACTCATGTATAGTGGTGAACCAACAAAAGAAATAGGTAATAATAAAAGTAACAAATAAATGAACATATAGTAAATGAATGTTCGAATTAAAATACTCATTAATGATATCATTAAATTTTTTATATTTTTTTCAATACGTAATAATAAATGCACATTTAAAACCCATTTTGTATTAAATGTTCTATTATTTAATATGATTCATTAAATAGGTAGTAAAAAATAAAATATTAGCCATAAATAGTAACCGAGCTATGACATTTAAAGACCTACATTATTACCAGCCATACGATCCTCTTCCATTTGAGATTTACTGGCTCAGCTTGTAAGAGAACCTCACTCCACTACAACCAGCAGGTGCTCAATTTCTTTCTTTCTCCTTTGGTTTGAATGGGTGTCTTATCCTCACTTTGATTTTTTTCCCCTTACTGCACTCTCTTTCTCTGTTTAATGTTACACGCAGGAGTAATTCTTACACGAACATAATGTTTATAAATATAATAAGAATTTTGCTAATGAGTGTCCTTAGAGTATTGAATAAAAAAATTTTAAAAAATATTTATTATGTAAAACATAAAAAAAATCACATGCATTATAATTTTATACATTCGAATATTTTTTTTTATTTTTAATTCTTGAATCATATAATAATCAATTGAAAGCTTAATATATATTAAAATCATTATAAAGTTTATGCTGAAAGTCACGTTAAAGACTACATTAGATAGCTAATTACTTTGATGTGTTAGTTTGCACAAACATTGCTTTATACTTAGATGTGAATGGGGTTGAATCTAGTGTATTAGATACAGTTTTCAGCACATATTGTGCGTGGTAAAATCTTGTTGTAAATTTCAATTACTGTGTGACAAGTTGTGATTAGAAAATAAGAAAGTTCCAAAACAAGACAGGCCAGGCACCGCTGCATTGCTGGAGACTGAAAGACAAAGACACTCATCCATCCTGATAGGAAGCCCGGAATTATTTTTTGTACCCACGCTATCTTTTTTACGTTACTTTCAATTATTTTATTAAAATTTTCAATCTTAATTTAAAAAAGTATTTTAATTTAATTTTTTAATATATTAAATATTTTTCCATAAATTTAATTTTAGAAAGTGATTTGTAAAACATTTGAACTAGTGTTTATAGATGTGATTTATAAACCAATTTTAGAATTAAATTTTCAAAAATATATCAAATGTATTTTGAAATTAAATTATCAATAAATGATAAAAAGAATGCTCGAGCAAAAATAATTACATAATACGAAGCGCTGGAAAAAAAAGTCAAAGTTAGTTATTGTGGTGGCCACTGGCCAATGCGGTCATGATGCCCATATGATAATTCCATGTAGCACGGAAATGAAGTGAAATAATTTATTTAAATCGTACAATCAACGGGAGAAATAATTACATTAAGAGTTAATACATTTATTATATATGACGGTTTTTCATTAAATGAAAGCATAAAAAATTGTACATAACATAAACAATTAAAAATTTAAACTATTGAACACTTTATTTGTGTATATTGTAATCGTAATTTTTTATATGAAAATGTCTATATATCTAATTGTAATCATTCCCTCACATGATACCCGAGATTTAAAGAAAAAGAAAAATGCATACGCAAGAAAATAATATAAATTATATCATTAAAAATAATTTTATTAGTTTAATTTGCATGTATTTTGAGTATATAGTTTTTTTTACTATCAATTAATTAAAAATCACCATATATAACTTTCAAATTAATTATTATAAAAATTAATAATTTTACTGAACATGTTTAATTTATTATTGGACAATAGTGTAATTTTTTAAACTGTTAGGGTATTTAAGTTAAATTTTAATTTTATTGTTACATAAAAGAATCATCCTCCGATTTAACTTTTAATTGTTAAATGATTTTAGAAATTTGTGCAGGTAATACCAACCAAGCAGCATTAGAGGATAGAATACATCATCATGTGCTTTTCACATTACAGGTACTATATGTCCAGCAAATTCTTGGATCTCATATCATATCTAGATGAGTCACAACTTTGAAAACAAGTCAGTGGCTATTTTCAATATATTTTTTTATTCATCCAGCCGCCACTGATCTTTGAAAGTCCACATGCATTATCATATTAATTAGCTATTCAACAAATTCATGCTGGAAATGGAATTTACGTGAATTTGCTGAAGAAAATTTGGTGTGACTAAAGAGGATTTAAATTCAAATTTGATCTTTTGTTGAACAAAATAAAAATTATCAATTTAAAAAAAATAAATAACATCACATTTTCCTTGGCACATAACTTGACGTTATTAATAATTGAAAGTTATAATATTATATTATATGGTTATTTCCTTCCTCTTTCCTCGTCTTCATGGAAAGTGCATGGCTCCACCGTCAGTAAAAAAATGCCAAGTGATATGCATCTTCGGCGTCTTCATCCAGAAAAGCACTTATTATAGCTACGCATCGTAATTTCATAAATATATTATATTCTTTGGCGGACCCAAGCTAAACGAACGCTGATTAGATTGAAGTTAACTTTTAATATTTTTTAATAAAATCACAACACAAAAGTGCTCTTGGGAGAGACACATTTGGGTTATCACCACTTACGCTTGAAAAACTTTAGCTTAGACAAAAGTAAAATTGATCCCATTTTAAGTTTTAGTTTTTATATGTAAATATAAAATTACTATAAATACTTTCTGAAATATTAATTCACTAATAAAATTTGTGTCAATAGACCATTAACAAGTAGTTAGATGATATTAAATTTATTTATTTTTGAATAAAATTTTAAATTTGAGTCATATGAATGAATAAAATATTAAAAATGAACAGTTAGATTTTTTAACAAAAATTAATGATTAATAAAATTGATAAGTGTTTGATAACAATAATATTATAAAAAAAACTTAAAATAGAGAAAATCACAAGAGCAATAGTTTAACGTAAAAGATATAACAACCGTTTGCAGTAATCACTTTTCCAATTACTACCTTCAATTCAAAGACAACATGTTATTATAATATGAACTAAAAAACATGCTTTCATGGGAAAAAACCAATCTGCACAAGTACTTTCTGTGCTGGTCAATGATGAATGAGGAGATTAAAAAACAATAACTAAATGAAAGAGAGAGAGAGAGAGAGAGAGAGAGAGAGAGAGAGAGAGGCACCCCAAATTAAACAAGCACAACAACTCTTCTTTGGTCTTGTAGATGTAACAAAACAGCTCTCTCTTTATGCAATTGAATGCACCTTTGACAATCATACGACCAGATTGGATTGTTTCCCCGTCAAGGGGGCCACACAAGAGGTGGCTACTATAGGATCTTCTTCACACAAGAGCTTTCCTTGTTTAAAAGGAGAAACAAAAACACACACTTTAGTTTTTTCTTTCTGAGTGAAGACTTTTCTTTCTCCCTTCCATGCATCCCCCCACAATCTGTAACAATCATTGGCAACTTCTGAGATCATATCAGTGATTGTGAGGAGCTTGAGGCTTAACAGCTCCAGCAATAATAGCTACTGCTTCAAGCAAAGCTAAGTTCAATTCTTCCAATGGAGTTAACTCCAAGAGGAAGAACTCAAGGTCATGTGTTGACCTTTGAGAGAGATGCAGATTCCTTTGTGGAGGAAGATAAGGAGCTTCAGTCCAAGTGGGCTGCTATAGAGAAACTACCAACTTTCAAAAGGATTAAGACTTCTTTTGTTGATGTCAGTCAGGAGGAGGGTGCAAGCAGCAGCAGCACCGTCATCACGTTGAGAAGCGGAAGCAAAAGGGTGGCTGATGTTTCCAAGCTTGGAGCTGTGGAAAAGCGTTTGTTCATTGACAAGCTCATCAAGCACATTGAGAATGATAACCTCCAACTGCTGCAGAAACTAAGAGAAAGGATGGACAGGTATTTATTTAAACTTGCCTTGATCAACCTGCAAAAGATGTTCTTTCTGTTGTTGCAAACAAAATAGGGGTAACATTTTGTTAGAGTAATTGGTAGAGTGGGGTATTGAGTATTGACATATTTGTCTTCTTGGTATGGATTCAATTCTAAATTAGGATAGCTTTTGACCTGCTTTCAAGTTTCTATTTGATGTTAGAGACTTCCTTTTTGTGTTTCCCCCATTGATTGGTTTTCTTTTTATTCAGTTTCCCACTTTGATTGTGTAGAGACATAGATGGGGTACCAGTTGATGTAGGCACTTTATTTCAAGAATTGACAAATTGGTTGTTTTCAGAGTCAATGTGAAGTTACCTACTGTGGAGGTCAAGTACAAGAACCTGAATGTAAGAGCAGAATGTGAGGTTGTTCAAGGGAAGGCACTGCCAACTCTTTGGAACTCTTTTTCTAGCTCACTTTCTGTAAGTACGCTTCCTCCTTGAACCTAAGCTGGCCACTCTCCTATGACACCTAATACTATATAAAGCAATGTTAAGAGACACAAGCTTAAAAAAAAAAAAAAGGAAAGAAATGTTTGCATCCGTTCATGCTAAAATGGGCGAAACTTATCAATTGAACAGGGTTTCATGAAGACTATATCGTGTACTTCTCAAGGAGCAGAGATAAGCATTCTGAATAATGTCAGTGGCATCATAAAGCCCTCAAGGTAGGTGAATATGTTATGTGTGTATGTTATTTTAGAACACGAGATAACTTAGAAATGCTAACAACACACTTTTTATTATTGGTTGAAATTTATTGTAACTCATTTAGAGTAAGACTGGGAGTGAGACCCACATGATTTAATGT
This sequence comes from Glycine max, assembly GCF_000004515.6. NCBI lineage: Eukaryota > Viridiplantae > Streptophyta > Magnoliopsida > Fabales > Fabaceae > Glycine > Glycine max. The sequence continues at coordinate 2,911,027 of NC_038253.2, forward strand.
GTTACAAATGAATTTTAAACAATAGTAAAGAGTGTTATTAGTATTTCTCATTTTCAGCTAGTTACTGACAAAATAAGTATTCATGTGCACATGAATGTGTCTCAAGCACATGTTTTCAGTCTTTAAAAATTCAGTCCCTTAAAATTCACTTGTGAAAACTCTATTAAGCATGGATATTGTATTGTCATAAAAAAATATTATGATAAAATTTACAATAAAAGGGGCCAAATTGCTAAGTAATAAAAAATGTTTCTGAGTGCAGGCTTACTCTTCTTCTCGGTCCACCAGGGTGTGGGAAAACCACTTTGTTAAAGGCACTTGCTGGAAAACTAGAGCAATCTCTCAAGGTCTGCATTTTAAACACAATATATAGTGAAATCATTGGCAATATTCATTTAGTTTGATCATAATCATATAGAAACTTGTTTGAGCATAACATAAACTAATCAGGATTATGCCTAGCACTACAATTAATGCTTCTTCTTATATGAAGGAATTCTAAAAGTCCTTCAGAAGCTAATGTAATTGAGCAAGCTGAATTTCCCTATACTGCAATCCCTGTGACATTCTACTATTTCTACTTATCTTCAGGTTTCTGGAGAAATCTCTTACAATGGTTACAAGCTAGGTGAATTTGTTCCCCAAAAAACATCTGCTTACATAAGCCAGTATGACCTGCACGTTCCAGAGATGACAGTGAGAGAAACGATTGACTTTTCGGCACGCTGCCAGGGTGTTGGAGGCAGAGCTGGTAATGTTTCTTAGTTCTTACTCAATCCTTGATTATCCACGAAATTGTAACTAATACAGTACCGGCAGTCATTCATATATATCCTTTGTATTGCAGATCTAGTGGCTGAAATCAGCAGGAGAGAAATAGAAGAAGGGATCATTCCTGACCCAGATATTGATACCTATATGAAGGTAATTTTAGTTTGTAAAACTCATATGTCATAATTACCAAACAACCAGTTTACAAATAAAATAACCATATTTTTGCAGGCAATTTCAGTTGAAGGACAAAGTGAAAATCTTCAAACTGAATATGTTTTAAAGGTAAATCTGCTTCAAGCAGGGCTGAGTTAGAGTACATAGTTATTGAGTGGTTCATTTAGTATGTTTCTATCCTTTTTGACACGTGAATACAAACTTTTGATATCCTAGATTCTTGGACTGGATATCTGTGCTGACATACTGGTAGGTGATGCTCTAGATAGAGGCATTTCAGGTGGACAGAAGAAAAGGCTAACTACAGGTATGAGGAATGATAAATAATGTTTTATATGCCACTTTGTTGTAATTGAAAAATTCAGAACTCAATATTCTCCTTGTAACTATAAGAACTCCTGGCTGAAAACATATGAAATGCCTCACCTCTTTACTAGACCAATGATCACTGATAAACTGAAGGCTAGTGAAACTTCTGCTTAGGCTGCAAATAAACTATTTATTCTTCATCTTCATAATATTTTCCCCTCAATGTATCCATTTAATTTTTTTCTTTCAAAATCCTATGACAGGAGAAATGATTGTGGGTCCTATAAAAGCTCTTTTTATGGATGAAATATCAACTGGCTTGGACAGCTCCACAACCTTTCAAATAGTTACATGTCTCCAGCAATTGGTGCACATCACTGATGCAACTGCAGTGCTTTCACTCCTTCAACCAGCACCAGAAACCTATGAGTTATTTGATGATCTTATATTAATGGCAGAGGGGAAGATAGTATACCATGGCCCCCGCAGTCAAGCACTCCAATTTTTTAAGGATTGTGGTTTCTGGTGCCCGGAAAGAAAAGGAGTGGCAGACTTTCTTCAAGAGGTGAGATAACAAATGATCCCCTCTTCTCTCCTTTTTTTTTGTGTGTGTCATAGGGAGCCAGGCATTGCTAACTGGACCTTAACTTTTGTTGAGTACTTAGCTACCATTGAGCCGAAGCTCAAGAGAAATTTCCTTCTTGTTTAATCCACTTTGTCCTCATAGCATAGCCTCACAAATGAAAATTTTCAACTATGTACAGGTAATCTCTAAGAAGGATCAAAGGCAATACTGGTACCGCAATGATATTCCTTACAAATATGTTTCAGTGGATGAATTCTCTCAAATATTCAAATCAAGTTATTGGGGGAGAATGTTAAATGATGAGCTCTCACGGCCAGATGATAAATCTGAATCCCATAAAAATGCTTTATCATTTAGCAAGTACTCCTTGGGAAAATTGGATTTGTTTAAAGCTTGTATGAAGAGAGAGATTCTTCTCATGAAACGGAACTCATTTATCTATGTCTTTAAAACTGCACAGGTTAGTATCAAGTTCAACCCAGCTAAGTGACACCCGAATACTTCAACCAGTTACTTTGATCTTACTTGTTTCCTTTTCTCATTTTGCAGCTTACAATCACAGCTATCATAACAATGACAGTCTTCATACGTACTCAGCGGACTGTGGACTTGATAGGTGCAAACTATTTATTGGGTTCATTGTACTATACTCTTGTCCGCCTCATGACTAATGGAGTTGCAGAGTTGATCATGACTATTACTAGACTCCCTGTTGTTGATAAGCAGAAGGAATTCTATCTCTATCCAGCTTGGGCTTACTGCCTTCCATCTGCCATTCTAAAGATTCCATTTTCAGTTCTTGATTCTATAGTTTGGACATCCGTAACATATTATGTTATAGGCTACAGCCCTGAAATAACAAGGCAAGTACATTGTTTAATTTCATGCACACACAAAATAGCCTTCTTTTCTTTTATTTTGCAAAGTTTTTCTTATCTCTCTCTCTTTTATTGGATTAGGTTCCTCCGCCAGTTTCTTTTGCTTGTCACTTTGCATATGTCATCAACCTCCATGTGTCGTTGCCTTGCTTCGGTTTTCAAAACTGATGTTGCAGCTACAACTGTTGGTTCCTTGGTCTTAGTACTGATGTTCTTGTTTGGAGGCTTTATTCTTCCTCGGCGTAAGCAATTTTATAGTCCCTAGTTATAAATGTTGTACTAATTACAAAGTTACTCATGTCTCATGGAGTTATATTTACTGCAGCATCACTACCACGGTGGTTGAGGTGGGGATTTTGGCTTTCTCCCATGTCATATGGGGAAATAGGAATAACACTAAATGAATTTCTTGCTCCTCGCTGGCAAAAGGTATCTTCTAAGACAATTATTTATTCAGCTTCATGATAGGTCAGTCTTATGTATATATCTATATTACTTTCCTTTTTATTTGCAGATCAAAGTGGGAAATGTCACTGAAGGGAGGGAGGTTCTTAGGAGTCATGGTTTAGACTTTGACAGCCACTTCTATTGGATATCAGTTGGCGCCCTACTTGGTTTCACCATACTATTTGATTTTGGATTTGTCTTGGCATTATCATACATAAAACGTAAGCCCTGTCTAAGTTAATACAAGGAAACAAATCAAACAGTTATATTATTTTGTTCAATCCACTGAATTTATGGGAAATGTATTCAGAGCCTAAGATGTCTCGAGCTTTAGTCTCAAAAGAGAGGCTCTCTCAACTAAGGGAACGAGAAACAAGCAATAGTGTGGAACTGAAGTCAGTTACTGTTGATGTTGGCCACACACCAAGGGAAAATCAAAGCACAGGTGAATAAAGCTTCTATGATAAATTATCTCAAAGAAGAGTTCTTTCTTTCAAGCAAAAATAATAAGGATTTTTGGTATCTTTTACATGGTTGGTCATGCAGGGAAAATGGTCTTGCCCTTTGAGCCACTGTCAATAGCATTTAAGGATGTTCAGTATTTTGTTGACATTCCTCCGGTAATAAGCACACCTATCTTGTTTTTCATGATTTGATGTCATTTGAAAATGTTGTCAATTTAGATTTTTAACTGTCATTCTGAACAGGAGATGAAAAAACATGGTTCCGATGAGAAAAGGCTACAATTGCTTTGTGATATCACAGGAGCCTTTAGGCCAGGAATTCTCACTGCACTGATGGGGGTCAGTGGAGCAGGAAAGACAACTCTGATGGATGTTCTTTCAGGAAGAAAAACTGGAGGTATCATTGAAGGAGATATAAGAATCGGAGGCTACCCCAAAGTGCAAAAGACATTTGAAAGAGTTTCAGGTTACTGTGAGCAGAATGACATACATTCTCCATATATAACCGTTGAAGAATCTGTCACATACTCAGCTTGGTTGCGGTTGCCAACAGAAATTGATTCTGTCACGAAAGGGGTATGACGTCCTTATCACTTGCACTGTGGTTTCTCTTTCCCAGATAACAGATGTATTTTGTAACTTTCTAAATTCTGTGTATATCTACTGAGCAGAAATTTGTTGAAGAAGTCCTTGAAACAATTGAACTTGATGGTATAAAGGATTGTTTAGTTGGCATCCCTGGCCAAAGTGGCTTGTCTACCGAACAACGTAAAAGACTAACCATTGCAGTGGAGCTGGTTTCCAATCCATCAATAATATTCATGGATGAACCTACATCTGGTTTGGATGCTCGAGCAGCTGCAGTTGTTATGCGTGCAGTGAAGAATGTTGTTGCCACTGGCAGGACGACGGTTTGCACTATACACCAACCAAGCATCGACATATTTGAGACTTTTGATGAGGTAGTCCAAAGTGCCTTCTGTTGATAATATTTGTGAAATAACAGCTTTGGAAATTTATAATAAGTCTCTATCTTACGTACAGAATAAGATAGTATATTTACTGAAGTCTAAAACCCTACAAAATAAATAAATGCATGCATCTCTTTCTGTGATTTAGTAAATATCTTGATTTTTTTGCTTCTAGAATTGGAAGTGGCAAGAAGCAAAAGCTGACTTCCCTTCTTTGCAAATGTAGAAATAAAATGCATGATGTTACCTTCTTTAGCATGTAGAAAAGGGAAATAATATACAGGTCAGCAACTAAAAAGAAGTTATTTTTCATGCAGTTGATTCTAATGAAATCTGGAGGACGGATTATTTATAGTGGAATGCTAGGCCATCATTCAAGTAGACTGATTGAATATTTTCAGGTATGCTCAAACCCAGCAGTAAAGTACACAGCATTTTATATTCTGGACAAATCAATGATCGTCTTATTTTCAAATGTCCTTTTCTTACAATAGTCTTAGACATGCAAGTGACTGCTATCAAACTGGTCACAAGACTAATATTCAAAACTGCCCTTAGGGGAGTATTTACCTTTATCTCTCACTTCTTCACTTATGTTGTTGAAATTTGTATCTAATTTCACTGTCCATCAGAATATACCTGGGGTGCCAAAGATCAAGGACAATTATAATCCTGCAACCTGGATGTTGGAAGCTACCTCTGCATCTGTAGAAGCAGAACTTAAAATAGATTTTGCACAAATATATAAAGAGTCACACCTTTGCCGGTGAGAATTCAATCAACTGTTATTCATTTAACAAATTTATTAACTTCTGTTTTTCAGGATTTACATGCCATATCTGGTTTTAGTTGTAATGGTAATGATCACACATTTCAGAAAACACTGATCCCAAGTTTTGAATTGCTGTTTCTGTTTCTAGGGATACCCTTGAATTGGTGAGAGAGTTGAGTGAACCACCGCCAGGTACAAAAGACTTGCACTTTTCAACTCGCTTCCCACAAAATAGTTTGGGACAGTTTATGGCATGCCTTTGGAAGCAACACTTGTCTTATTGGAGAAGTCCTGAGTACAACTTAACTCGTTTCATTTTCATGATTGTTTGTGCAATCATGTTTGGAGCAGTATTCTGGCAGAAAGGGAATAAAATGTAAGTTTGTTTTGTTATACTTATAATTTGCACAGAAAATGACTCTTTCATTTTATCTGGAAAAATAAATATGTATGTTAAAAGAAACTCCACAACCTCTAACTCAAGACAATGTAGATGCAACATTTTATCCAAATATGTCCACTGTTCCACTGTCTGTCTTCAGCAAACTGAATCAGGCAGAAAAAAGTTAACATATATGAAGTTCTTATAGTTTTGATAAGTTCATTCAACAGAGAGAAGTTGAAATCCATAAAACAGTAATTTCAGCTTCTTCATTGTGATAACCATAGATAGAAACAAGTAAATTACTCTACCAAGTTCCATGAATAGCAATATAGCATGCCTTATTAATACATTTTGAAAACATAAGACAGCATATATTTTATATCAAAAACATATTAGGCACAATCAGCATAAGGCATTCTTAAACTGTGAATTTCATGATGCAGACAACATTAGTGTTAACACGATTCTAGTGTAGTGTTGAAGTTGTACAGATGAAAGTGCTGATATATACCTTTTCTATGGTTAAAGAAACAATCAGCAGGATTTGTTCAACGTACTTGGATCAATGTATATTGCTGTAATATTCTTGGGTCTAAATTACTGTTCAACAATTCTACCATATGTGGCTACTGAGCGTGCTGTCTTGTACCGAGAAAAATTCGCTGGAATGTACTCTTCCACAGCTTATTCATTTGCACAGGTTTGCAGTCACTTCAAGCAAATTCAAGTGATACTTCTTTGATAGGAAAATCAGTAATGTTATTAAATCAGTGATATTCTTTTGTTAATGTAGGTGGCCATTGAAATACCATATATCTTGGTGCAATCAATTTTATATGTGGCTATCACATATCCAATGATAGGTTTCCATTGGTCAGTTCAGAAAGTGTTTTGGTACTTCTACACCACATTCTGTACATTTTTATACTTTGTATATCTTGGAATGATGGTAATGTCGATGAGCTCAAATCTCGATATAGCTTCTGTATTGTCGACTGCAGTCTACACCATATTCAATCTCTTTTCTGGATTTCTCATGCCAGGACCGGTAAGTCTTTTATAGCACCATAAGGGCTTGAATTTGTACCTTAATTATATTATATTTGCATCCAAGATTTTTTTTGGGGAATTTGGATCCAAAATTGACATGTTGAGAAAAGCATAAATTGATGCAAAACCCAAGTTTTTAGTAATCCAATCCCAGTCAAATGCTTACTTTTAAAGATGAATTTTATCCTTTCCCAAAATGTAATCCATTCCATTGTTGAAAGATCATAGAGTCTATCAACATCAAATTCATAATCAAAACCACTATCATGGATAATCATTACTTGAATTTTTCTTTATAGCATGATGCACACAGAAACAACACTAATTTGGAAAATAAGGATAAGAAAGATGCTTTAAAGCCTGACATAACAACTAAGTTTTTTTATGCAGAAAATTCCTAAATGGTGGGTTTGGTGCTACTGGATTTGTCCTACTGCTTGGTCCTTGAATGGCCTCCTAACTTCACAATATGGAGACATAGAGAAGGAGGTACTCGTATTTGGGGAACGAAAATCAGTTGGTTCCTTTTTAAGAGATTACTATGGCTTCCGGCATGACAGATTAAGCCTTGTGGCTGTGGTGCTCATTGTGTACCCAATTGTCTACGCTTCTCTGTTTGCCTATTTCATAAAGAAAATGAATTACCAAAAGAGATAAGATAGACACAGACAAAGACACAGTTTGGTTCTTCTGCAGTATGCTGGCTTCAATGTTCATGTATAGAAATATAGAAATATGTGGCTACATAGATTAGCAAGATCTCTCTCTCTCTCTCTCTACAGAAAAATAACAGTGGTTCTGTGACCAGACTCATTTCATAAGAAAAAAAATATATTTTAAATTTTTTATCGGGACTCTCAATTTTTGTTCATCTCGCTGTCTCTTCCTCGCCGCCGGTGGCAACACCCACCACCACCACCACCACACCCACAACCTCCCTGTGCTGCTGCCGCTCTTCTACCTCTTTCTAGTTTTTTTTTTTTTCCACTCTTCTCTTTCTTTCATGCATCTGAGTATTTTTTTTTCAAGGTCAGATCCGCTTCACTTCTTCTCTCTTTCTAATTTTTTTTGGATTTTTTTTCAAAGTCTAAGATCTGCTCCACCGCATCTCCCTCTAAACTATACTTATTTTCTAAAAAAAATTAGCTACGGGTGAGATCACAGTATTCTGCCACCCCTTCGAGTAACAGATCATATCCAAGGGTCAAAAAAACTTTCGTATGGTACACAATCTACGCTTTCCCATGCTAGGAGCTGTCTTATATAAATTATATCAAATCAAAGAATGGGAGAAGTTCATTATAAAAACTAAAAAAAAAGAATGGGAGAAGTTGGAACAATTGTTTACTGGACTGGCCTTAATACTATCTTAGGTCCAATTGGATGGACTGTTGGGCTGGTCCATTTTTGACAGGTGTGGTCATGTTTATTGGGCTATTGCTTCCTGCATTTTTTTTCTAGTTACTTTTTACATTTTCTTTTATTTTTTAAATGATGAATCCAAAAAAGTAAAATTACATTCTAGAATGTATTTTTTTTTCTTTCCGAAAGGTAAAAAAGAAAATTCCAAAAAAGTACAAGAAACAACTTGAGAAGTGCAGAAGGCAACAACCTGCTTGTTGTCCAGTGAATGGAGACGTTTCTTTCTCCTCCTTTTTATGGTTGGAGTAAACTGTGATGCATGCATCTTGTTTGCACAAGATTCTCTTGTAGACTAAAATTTACAAGAAATTGTTTTATTTCATCGAATGATTCACAATGATACCTTTGCAAGTTACATCATTTTACCTCTTCTGGAAATTGAGGTTTCCAATGCAATAAGCAAATAGAATGGCAATTACAATGGGGATGACAATGAGAACAACACCAACTACACCAAGAAAATCATGGTGAAACCCATAATAATCCTCCAAAAATTTGGCAATTGTTTTCTTTTCTTCAAAGGCTGAAATTTCTTTGTTTACATCTCCGTATTGGGAAGTAAGCATCCCATTCAGTGCCCAAGACATGGGGCATAAATAATACATCCAAATCCACCACTTGGGAATTCGCTGCAATGAGAAAACCATCATCCTTCAGTGTTAGGTTCAAGCAATATAAGAAAGGAATAAAAAAAAATGCAAACGATCATAATTAGTACAGGTTTTATGGTACCATATCAACAAGAAAAAAAGTAGTGATGTGATACTTAGGCTTAGGTGCTAAACAGTTATTGACCTATAATCAATCCAATTGTTCTTCTCCACCCTAAGAAAATTTCAAAAATTGAATATTTGATATTAATTTTTGTCTATCAGACTCAAAACTCTGGCCCTTACCGCCATTGTCTTATGACAATTACCATAGCGACCAACACTGACTGTATGTATATTTGATGATGAGTTATATTAACTATATAGTATCACTTATATAATGTTAAATTTGAAGGCATTTATACAAATTAAATTTTCTTAACAATTAGTCTAAGTCATTTGCTAGCTAAACCAAAAAAATGTGTATTTTGCATGAATGCAAATATAACAGAATACAAATGGCATTTTATGAAACTTACTAGTCGTGGTACAAAGTACCCAGAAAATAAGTTAAGCATCGTGTAGGAAGATGAAGCCACGATAGCAGCCAATTGAACATTTGGCGTCAATGAGACAATGAGCATCCCTAGGTAGTTATAATATAAGATATTGCAGAACATGCTGAAGAATGACCAAAATATTTTATAAGCAGACCAATCATAGCTCAACATAGGATATGTGATTATCACATATACAACAGCTTGAATGAATATATAGGGAACCTCAATTAGCACCTACAAAAGAAATAAATCCAAGTTACCCTAAAATTATTGGAAGAGTCACCTGAAAGCATAAGCAATAGAATCCTTGAGTAAATGCAATCCTTAATGTGCTCCAATTACAGTGAAAATATAATACTACCACCATTCTATATATAAGAAATAAACAAGTTATGTATACTGGAGGCAGTATTATTTAGCTAGGAGAAAAAATGGACAACATTTTCTTGATGAATTAAAATATTTGGAAATGAATGGTGAATTCATAATTTACAGAGAACTAAACCTGTGCAAAAGAATAGGCCCAGGGAGAGTACATTCCAGCAAATCTTTCACGGTACAGAACAGTGCGCTCTGTTGCCACATATGGTAAAACTGTTGAGCAGTTATTTATCCCAAAGAATAGTGCAGCAGAGTACATTGCACCAAATACATTGAACACATCTTGTTGGCTATTTCTGTGAAATAAGAAAAAAAAATAGAGTTAATTACTATCAACATTTTTGTAATTTACTTTTATTACATTGGTGATCTTTTCTATTTTACATTACTTTTAATCTCATCTGTTAATTTCATGAAATTTTCGTTAGTAAATCTAATAACAGAAAAAAACATTCATTTATGAAAGAAAAAAAACAAAAGCAAAAGAAAATGATATTTAAATAGTGACATGAAGAATTTTGTTGGCAGCCATTCTAATATTTAATTACATGTAATTTTTTAGGTTTACTTAATTGAATTTTAAATCTTACTCAACTTGTTGAATTTTAATGTGAATTATTTTACACACAAATACTTCTCAGCAGCCATTTTAAGGTGTGGCGATTATGAAGTTAAAAGGAATGAATAAATACATTTTGGACAAAGAAAATTCATTAAAAATTATGTATCCCTCGTGTCACAGTCTCGAACTAACATTTCTCATATCTAAAAATATCAAAGGGTGATCAGTGAAAAATTAACAATTAGGATACTTTTTTAGGATTAAAAAAATAATGATGTCCAGTGTAATAAAAAACAAACCACTATGTGCTTATTGTTATTTACTAAAAAATAAATAATCAGCCCCTTTAGCACAAGATTTTTCAATAAATAAAAACAAATCATTTTTTTAGAGGAAATACAAATCATGTTAAGAGTAACAATCTATTTTTCTTAAATGATTAGTATAATGCAGCTTTAGTTTTACAACGTGAAACTCATTTGACATGTTAGGAAAAAATTAGTATGAACAAAACAATCTATTTTTCTTAAATGATTAGTATAATGCAGCTTTAGTTTTACAACCTGAAATTCATTTGACATGTTAGGAAAAAATTATTATGAACAATTGTTTGTTTTTTTTGTTAATGGAGACATAAGTAGAATAAAATTATGATCACTAACATTTTCTTTCCTTGCTTCCAGAACAGTATCCCAAACAGAAGAGATGAGACAGCCACAAAAATGATGCGCATCAAGTTGTATGAAGGACTTCTCCAATAGGACAAATGTTGTTTCCACAAGCATGCTTTAAACTGTTCCCAACCATTTTGTGGAAAATGAGATGGAAAATATAAATCTCTGGAGTTTGGAGGTGGTGAGCTTAATTGCTCAACTAACTCTTTGTTCTGTCTGCACTCACAAGAGTAAATAAATACCATGTAAGATCATATACATTATAAATACTCCACTAAAAGGCAAATTTTAAATTCCTAGGATCATCATTTGCCAGGATTTATATGATATTGGATATACATGGTTATGTAGATTGAGCTATTAGTTTTCTTATTTATTTAGGATTTTAAATTCACATTTAGGTTTTCAATTCAAGATTGTTTGTTGATCGGAAATTTTATTGTATCTTGGGTTATCTTATTCTAGCATAAAACAAGAATAAGTCATTAGGGTGATTGGATACGTTGGTCTATAAATGAACTTTCAATGTAAACAATTAAGAGATTTTTTATTGTTATGTGATATTGAATTTCCTTTATTGAAAGAGTCGAAGGAGCAATTATCCTAATTGAATACCCTAGCCCCTAAGTTTATCAAGGGAATAAGTACATAGTGAAGAAGAATTCTCTTGGATTGTTTTATTCTAGCATGATAACTGAATATCGTTTGCTTGCATTATTTTTACCGAGTTTGGGCTTAATAGAGATATTATATAGGACCAAAAACTGGAGGAAATTAGTAGTCACCAAGATTTATGTTTCAAATTTTTGTATAAACTCATAAAATATTAATCCATCAATCTGTTCGTGCTGGTTATATATACTATATACTACTACCTAGATTTATTTTGAACAACAAACTATAATCAAATAATTTTTTCAAGCAGTGGCACATAAATAAAATTCTCTGTGATTACTTACTCATATAAGGTTGACTCCCTATAAATTTGGGCGAAGTCTATTCCGAGTTCAGCTTCTGCAGATCTTGAAGTAACTTCTAGCATCCATGTTGATGGATTATAGTTGTCTTTAATCTTTGGCACTCCTGGTATACTCTATATAACAAAATTTGCAAGAATGTAAACCAAGATTTTGCAATCACTCATTTTTTCCTGAAGAGTAGTACCAAAACTAACATTTGTGACGAAAAAAAGTTGGGTATGATAAACTTATAAGAAAACTGACCTCAAAGTATTCAATGACCCTACTTGAGTGCTTCCCAAGTGGGCCAGCGTAGGTTAAGCGACCTCCAGCTTTCATGAGAATAAGCTTAAAGGATTACAAGACAAGAACCATAATTAGTATAATTATGAATTAGTATTGTACCATCCCTTAAGAGATTGAACAATAAGACAAGCATTCTAAATGCTAAAGTATAGACTTTTTCTTCAAGCATAACACATTTTCAGTGTTTATTGCATAATAAATGTATGCTGAAGATGAATATAGAAAGCCATAGCTTCATGGATATTAGAAGTGGCTCTACTAAATCCCATTCTTTCTTTATTAAATGAGCATTTATAGGTAATTGAGATACATCATCAAGGAACTGAAATTTTAAATGCCACAAAATTATGATTTATGTCTCCCAAATTGATGTTAGGTTCTTTATCTAATTAAGGATGTAGATAATATTAAAGAACTACAAAGGGTCCTTTTAAGATGTTGCATAGTAACATGATTTTGTAACTATCAAACATTTTCCTGGAAAAAAATACATTTTATTTGACCTGTGAGAAATTCAATAAATGGGCTCAAAGGGACTTTCATAACCTCTTGGTTCATTATATATGCAAAATCTTAAGGGATTGTATTTTACCTCATCAAATGCCTCAAATATATCAATACTTGGCTGGTGAATGGTGCATGCAACAGTTCTTCCAGTTCCAACAACATTCTTCACTGCTCTCATTACAACTGCAGCTGCCCTTGCATCTAGACCTGTAGTCGGTTCATCCATAAATATGATTGAAGGATTAGCAACAAGCTCAACGGCTATGGTCAGCCGTTTTCTTTGTTCAGTCGATAAACCACTAATATTCGGCATGCCTACTAAAGAATCTTTGATTCCATCAAGCTCAATAGTATGAATGACTTCATTTACAAATTCCTGAAAAATGATGGAAGCCATAAGAAGAAATGAATCACAGCGAACAATCTCAAAAATTGAAAATAGCAATGCGGCATTGGGAAGAGAATCATACAGCTTTAGTTTTTGCATCAATTTGAGAAGGAAGCCGAAGCCAAGCAGAAAACATCACAGATTCTTCTACTGTTATATTTGGAGAATGTATGTCATTTTGTTCACAGTAACCTGATACTCTAGCAAATGTTTCCTGAACCTTCGGGTAGCCGCCGATTCTAATCTCTCCTTCTATAATACCACCAGTTTTTCTTCCACACAGGACATCCATCAAAGTTGTTTTCCCTGCTCCACTGACTCCCATCAATGCTGTTAGGATGCCAGGTCTGAGTGAACCTGTGATATCAGAAAGAAGCTGAAGTCTTTTCTCAGTAAAACCTCTATTTCTCATTTCCTGCATTCAATATCATATAATTACCCAACCATGTCCTTGGATGTAACTTCATACTTAAGAACTAGCAATATTTTAAATCATATAAGTTACCAAAGGGGAATCAACATAGTACTGGACATCATGAAATGCTACTGCTAGTGGCTGGAATGGTAGAACCAGTCCTCCTGGGAAAAATAGAGAGAAAGAAAAGAAGAATAAGCATTGTTTTAACCGAAGAACTTGTGCATGTGTATGTGTGTCTATATATATATATATATATATATATATATATATTCAAGATTTACAATTAATAGTAAATCAAAATATAAAAGATAATGTCATTGGTAGATTACATGTTTAGCTGAACCAAAAAATCACACTTGGATAAGACAGCTGCTCACCTTTTCTGGTTTGTACAGTACTTCCAACCATAGAACCAACATGTTTCTTGTCAGCACCAACGCTACCATAACTTTCTTGTTGTCCTTGTAATTCTGAGTGCTTCTCAGAAGATATAAGAGTTCGAGATCTTGCAGGAGCTGATGGAAGAATGCCAAAGTGAAGGTTAACATATAGGTCTAAAGGCATTATTATTCATCACTTGACATGCCCAAGTAAACAATGATAGATGAACTTACAATTCAAGAAAGTCAACATCAAGGTAAAACCTACATTAAACAGCACTGTGAACCCAATTAAGGCAGCAATTGATATCCAATAAAAGTAGCCGTCAAAGTTTAGTCCCCGACTTTCAAGTACTTGCTGGCCCAATGTTCTGTTTCCAGACATCTTCAATAAGAACAAATAAACCAAAGTGATTAGATGAGTCACATTTTCTAGAAGTGATAAAGATGAGGAGTTTTATTATTGAATTGAGTTGCCAAAACTACATAACATATAACTTTATTGACAGTTTTTTGTATGCCTTCATATATTTGAGTACTCTCAGTTAAATCAGAAAACTTAGCAGAAGTAAAAGAGGGGAAAGGTGTTTTAATTTGAGCCTTTAAATTATTCTTGACCAAATGAAGCTAACTGGTCAACTCATATCATAAACAAAAAGGGATAAAGTAGCTATGCCACCACTTTTAGTTGCATGCAATGTATGTTCTTTGAAGCACAAAAATTAAGAGTTATACATGATTACCTTTTCCCACCTAGGAGCAAGAAATTCATTCACAGTTAAGCCTATCTCTCCATATGTCAAAGGAGAAACCCAAAATCCCCACTGCAACCAAGATGGCATATATGCTGCAATGGAAAAGCAACTAATCTTTATCTTCTGAACACAATTCTCTGTTAAAAGTAAATCAGTTCTGGATTCTTACGTTTTGGAATGATGAAGCCACCAAATAGTAAAACAACTAGTATGGTCACAGTACCAGCTGTCACAGAAGCAACCACAGTTTGGCAAACTGAGGCAATGAATCGAAACATGGATACCGAAGTCACATGTATGATAAATAAGAGAAGGAACTGGCGAAAGAACCTGAAGAAAAAATTGGTTAATATGCCAGAAATCCCAAAACAGAGTTTTTATAGTAAAGAAACAACACAAATCAACTATATCCCATAGATTCTCCATGGAGTCAGTCTTCTTGTAACCAAGAATAAACAAGAAGCCTTTAGCATCATTGTAAACAAATCATATTAATTGTGTTAAATTCTAGAGACAAAGGCAATTTTAAATGTAGGACTTTCTTGTACCTAATGATTAATGAGTATCAAGTGTTATGTATGTAAATTTACTCACATATCTAACAAGACACAAGTGAAAAATCTGGGAACAAAGTTAGCATTCCATCGAAGACTAACCTGCCAATCTCGGGGCTGTAACCAATGACATAATAAGAAAGTGTTGTCCAAATGAAAGATTCCAACAATGAAAGAGGAATCTTTAAAACAGCAGATGGAATTGTATAAGCCCAGGCAGGAAAAAAACACAACTCTTTTTGCTTGTAAATCACTGCAAGTCTTGATACAGTCATAGATAGTTCTGGAAATCCATCAACGAGAAGTATGATGAGTGAATAAAACAATGAACCCATAAAATAATTCCCATGGAGCACATCAACAGTCATTCGTGTTCGAATGAAAACAGTCATTGCTACAAATGCAACAATGACAAGCTGCATTGATAAAGAATACAAGTTAGAAACTTTGAGAAGTTTTGTATAGTTATCATGGCATGAAGTCATGAAAGTAAAAAAAAAGGAAGACAAAATACCTGTGTTGACTTGAATACATAAACAAAAGAGTTTTTTTTCATTAGAAGAATTTCCCTCATCATGCAAGCGTTAAATAATTCCCATTTTGTTAATGAGTATTTTTTAAATACAAGGGCATTCTTGTGGCTCTGAGACTTATCAAATGGCTTCGAGAGCTCCTCCTTCAGCTTTAGACCAAAAGGGCAATCCTTAAATTTCTCAATGAACTGGTCAATTGAAACATAACTGTAAGGTTTTTCTGTGCTATTCCAATACTTTGCTTGATCTTTCTTAGAGATAACCTGGATTTTGCAAGCATTTCATATGGTCAAAATGTATACAATATCATGTTAGAAATGGAGATACACAATTGGGCTTAACATACTTCTTGAAGAAAGTCAGCAGTGCCTTTTCTTTGTGGGCATTTAAACCCACTGTCCTCAAAGAACTCAAGTATATAATCACACGGTCCGTGGTACACAATTTTCCCTTCAGCCATCAAAATAACATCATCAAAGAGATCAAAGGTCTCTGGTGCTGGCTGAAGGAGTGAAATTAATGCCGTGGCATCTGTGATATGCACCAGATGCTGAAGACAAGAGATAATCTGGAAAGTAGTGGAGCTGTCTAAACCATTGGATATTTCATCCATAAAGAGTGCTTTTGTTGGTCCAACAATCATCTCTCCTGTACAATACTCCAGAATCAGAAGCATGATAACTTCATACATCAACTAATTCTCTAAAGGTGTATAAGTTTGATAAGCTATTATTTTGCAGTATATAGCAGTAATACCTGTAGTTAACCTTTTCTTTTGACCACCAGATATACCTCTTCTTATAGGATCTCCAACCAATGTGTCAGCACATATATCAAGACCAAGTATCTGCATGTCATTGTAATAGTCAATAAACAATAATTGAACAAATATGTAGTGGAGAAAATGATTTACAAGCCAGTGATACTGTAGCTTCATGGAGAAAATGAGTAGACTACCTTTAAAATATAGTCGGTCTGAAGGCTGCTCTTGAGTCCGTTAATTGATGTTGCCTGTACAAAAAACATTGCTTTTGAAGTAATAGTCATCAAGACTCGGGACAACAAATTTGCACAAAGGCTTTTGAAGGACTAAATTGAATTACAAAGTCATGCCCCAGTTATCCTACTGACAGTATAAACAAAAATAACTATTGTAAGTTTTTCTGAAAACAATAGACACCTATCATACTGGAATTCAGGTTTAAAAGAGTGAAATTGGGTAAAGAAAACAATCATAACTTTCTCAGAACTAAAGCTAGATAAGTTTTAAATGTGGACTTAGGGCTTAACTCAACACTACAAAACTAAATTATAAGGTGAGCATTGCCCAATCTTTATAAGTTAGTTTTGTAGTATTGAGTTAAATACCACCCTTGAGGCTGCAGTTAAGGCAGTCCCCAAGAGGTCACAATTAAGGCTGGTTAGGACTTAGGAGTGACTGCAATTAAAGTAGATTTCCAACAATAAGTTTCTCATTTTAATAATTTTTTATTATAGAATTTGGTGTATTAAGGTTTAGTTAGATGAAAATGCTGACATTACTAAGGAGTCCATCATTTCTGTCATGTTTGCGTGACCAACAAATGTTCTTTTGCTATAATATAGCAGAATAATTTATTACTTTGGCAAATATTTTCTAACAATTATTATATTTTATCAAGTGAAGAAACAGGATAAGCTGCATTTATTTATTTATAATAAACAAATGAAAACAGTTAAGCTTTATTCGTTATTATTGGGATATTTTTTATTGAAGCATAAAATTGAATAAAACTTGGAGGTGGATAAAGCAAAGATGTGCAGGACAGTACCTTCATATATGCATCTAAATCTGGGTCTGGGACTATTCCTCCCTCTTTCTCCTTTCTACTGACTTCCATCAGGAGTTCTTTCATACATGGAGCAAAATTCATCACTCATCTCTAAAGCCAATTTATGAAATTTATTTAATTTTTAACTTTAAGTGTACCTACTGGATCGGCTTCCTACGCCTTGACAACGTGCTGAGAAATCAAGTGTTTCCCTCACAGTCATCTCTGGAATATGCAGATCATATTGGCTTACATATGCTGAGGACTTCTGAGGAATGAATTCTTCTAGCATGTGTCCATTGTAAGAAATTTCCCCTTGAACCTATCAAAAAGCAATAAAGGGAAAAACTCTTTCTAACTTGAAGCAGTAGTCAATTTTTGAAATGTATAATAAATTAAATACAAATATTGAGTTTATTCTGTCTCATGCATAAATAATTTCATTATGAATTCAAGGGACGGGGGTAGCCTTGTTGGGAACTTGGGATGACTTCATCTTTAGTTTAATATTGGATATTGGCAAGAAGTCAAAATAAAAATATCTAATAGTAATGAGCAATGAGCATTGAATATATATGCCCACGGTTTTCTCATTGGAAATTTTGAATGTTTAACTCAATTTTTGAGAAGTGGAACTAAGGTTTCTCTCTTTCCCGCAGAGAAAGAATGTCCACTCTCAATCACTAAGTTGTTGTTTCCTTTTTAATTCACTCATTTTTAGAATTATCAGTGTTATACTGAATCTAGATTGAAACATTTGTGCCCGAAGACTCCATCCATGACAAAGCCCCATATCGTCTAGAAGAGATGACAATCACTCCAGGGCTTATCATAAAAAAGACTTTTTGCAGCTGTAACACTCATACCTTTCTCGGCCTTTTGGCTAAGATCAAGTGTAGTATCTGTTCTTATCAGTTTAATATCTGATATGTGGGCCATTGGTCCACACGATATTAAATTACTTTTTTAAAGGGGAGAGGCCAACACAGTAGCTTGCTATTGGGTCTCTCGTGTGTCGTCCATGCGTTGCACTATAGCTTGGGCCTGGCACACCCTACGTTTAGTCAAAATTTTGTAATTTAGATTACTATTAGGTAGTCATTGTATATGTTTGTAACTAGGCTTTGACGTGAGTGGCTTAGTTTGTTGGGTGTTCTGAAAATGAAATTTTAGTAGCATAAAAACTAGTCATAGGTAGATGTGCATTGAATCCAATTCTCTTTCTTTAGGTACCTCTCTTGAACACCTAATATTTAGAGTAAGTTGATCTATTTATAATGCTACAATGTTAGAAGTTACAGTAGCATCCTGCACGCATTTAAGTCAGGATTTTTAAATTTACTAGGAAAAAACCGTGAGATTGAGAACCTTGAGAGAATGGCCAAGTTTTCCTGCCAACGCCAACAATAATGTTGTTTTACCACTTGCCGGTGGGCCAAGCAGTAAGGTCATCCTGCAACGGAATAAAAGCACAGCAAAAGAATCATTATACATGAATTGTTACATTCCAATCTTTACACCATACTGAATATAAGCTAACATCAAATACAGTCAATAAATATTCCAAATTCCAAATGAGGCAACAAATACTAACTGGCAGTATTAAACTTAGTATAGCATACCTTCCAGGCTTAATAATTCCATTGGCACTTTTGATGATGCTTATCTTGGAATTTTGAGATTTCAGAACTGGCAATTTAGTGGTGTCCTTTCGAGAAAATAAGAGAAGCAAAGTAATAAACAAAAAAGACAAGAAAAGAAGTATATCCAAATATTGATAATTTTAAGAAAAGTTATTCAGAGTAAAAAATAAAGGAAGTTACTTACAAAGATCCATTCTTTTAGGGTATTCCACAGTGTAGGTATGGGCTTGCCTTGGACTATCTTACACTCAGCTTCCACACACAGGTTTTGGTACCTCAGTTCCACTGTGGGCAAATTAATACCAACTCTACAGAGCAAAATAATGAACAAAAGTTTATTAACCATATTCAAATTTACAAGATAAATTATCACTCTGCTGGGTATTTAGAGGTTTAGTGAACACCATTCCACCATATATTATGACACTAAAATTCATCTATTAACACATGAAACTTACACGCCAAATACTTAACTAGATGAAAATGTGTTTTTTCTGTGCCGTTATATTTAACTTTTTATTTTATCCTTTTCCATGACACATTTGAGCTAGACTTATATTGTAAATAAATAATAATTTGGTTGACTTCTAACATGATTAATAATTTAATAAAACTTAGTGAAACATCTCCAAGCAACACGAGCTATAAAGGGAAAGAGAAAGAGTAGTGAAACTAAGAGAAATTGTTACTTGTCAATTCTGTTCCTGAATTTCTGCAGCAATCGAAGATTATCATTCTCAATGTGTTTAATAAGCTTCTCTATGAACATGTGCCGTTCTTGAGCTCCAAGCTTGCTGACATCAACAACCTGTTTCCCTTCAACTTTCTCACCTGTTTCCATGCCATCATAAACATCAAACAAAGCTGAAGTAATTCTCTCAAAGGTGGGTAGCCTCTGAATTTCAGCCCATTGTAACGCTTCTCCGGCGTTGTTATCAACTTCTTGTTGCACAGGATTGATGCTTGAAACGCTCTGGAAACTAGAGGCATGACTTCTAAATGAGGACCTTATGCTCCTTCCTATCTCTGCTAACTCATTTCTCAGAGACTCTATCTCATCCGCACCTGCCAGCTGTGCCATCTCAACACAACACTAAGGGGATTAAAACTCAGATATGTGTGGAATGCATCATATTTTGATCCTCTTCTGAACATTATATAGAAACTTCCATGCTGTGTTTATAAGCTTGATATTGGCCTCTTTGATGATGCAATGCATTTTGTCATGTGAATGGGGAATTGAACATGCTGTTAAGGTATCTAATGAAAAGGAATACAACTACAAACCTTTTTTATACTATTATTGTAACTGAGCTTTCACTGATACATTAATTAATCACCAAAGTCCATGCTGAGACATGATTGAAAATATTTTAGTAAGAAACAGGAAGGTATACGTGGTCAGAATTTAATAAGAGCACGCAAGGATATATCAAAGTGGCATGGTTCATTCCTTTTCTACTTCATTTTGTGAAGCAACAAGCTTCTAGCCTGTTGTTCATATACAACAAAAGATCTGAGTTCTAAACTCTATCAAGCTCCCTTCTATTGTCTCCAATGTGAATAGGGGCCATTTTATGGAATATCATGCTGTTTAATAATAAAATTCCAGTGTCTTGTTAGGGAAGTCTAAGGTAGAATATTTATATTATATAGTGGTCCCTTTGCCCTTGGTTCTTGAAGGAATACATACATATTATGTAAATTTGTTGCGTAATGGATTTCAAAACGACATTGAACTCGTGACTCATGGTAATAATTAAGCTGTAACATAATACCTAAGAATACTAGCCAAAATTTTATTAGTGACAGTAGGCTTAGGTGCTACCTAATGTGGGGGGCACTGGACCAAGAAAAAAAATAAAAAAGTGCTATGTGGGGCACGAGATTTCTCATTAAAAGAGAAGTCAAATCAAACTTGGTCTTTATTTGGATTTTCACTTGGTTACGTTATACATCTCCGTTTTATTCAACTAGAAGAGTATCCTTGAGACTACCTATCATACATAGTAGCTACTTAATGCATAACAGTAGATGAGAGGTTGGAATCCGTTAATGTTTTTTTATGTTCCTGACACTTATGATGTGTTGCATGTCTTGTTGAGGAAGAAAGGGAGAATCCCCCGTTCTACCATAGTGAAAAAGTTACAAATGTTTAAATGATAGCTTGTGGTTGTATTAGCTGAAAAGAATTTGTTAGCGCAAAATTTAATTAAAAATGGTGTATTAGTTGAAAAGAATTTGTCCGTGCAAAATTTAATTTCATGTTAGCTAGCTTGTGGTTTTTTATTTCTACAAATATTTCATTTACAAAATGTAACATTGATTATTATGGTGTGGCGAAAATGATTTGTATTAAGTCCAAAAACAGCATGCTTGATATCAATGTATTTGATTTTGTTGTCAAATTTGCTACTGTAGAAGGTTTGAGGTAAACAAATTGACATGATCCTTCATGTGTGCATCTTTGCAGTGAATTTGAATGGAATCTTTTTCTTTAAGACTTGGAGAGCTGAGGAAGGTAGCTTCAGATTACTCGTGTGTTAACTGGGTCATGAATCCGTGATCCAACGTTTGAACAAGAGCAAAATCTGAATAGAAGAGAAAGGCTGTTGCAGAAATACTAGTGATGAAGTCTCACATTGCTGAGAAGAGAAAACAATGACCTGATATTTTATTATAAAACACAACTCTGGAGCCTTAACAACTCATACCTTTCTCGGCCTTTTGGCTAAGATCAAGTGTAGTATCTGTTCTTATCAGTTTAATATCTGATATGTGGGCCATTGGTCCACACGATATTAAATTACTTTTTTTAAGGGGAGAGGCCAACACAGTAGCTTGCTATTGGGTCTCTCGTGTGTCGCCATGCGTTGCACTTTAGCACGGGCCTGGCACACCCTACTTCTCAGTTTAAAGATGTGCACTGAATTAATTGTTTTTCTGTTTATATGGCCAAGCTGAATGAAAAATTAAGTCATAGAGAACTATGTTTCTGAAGGTAGTAATCTTAAAACCCATTTCTAGGTCTACAATTTTAGTGAAAGTCATAATTACCGTATAGTAATGGTACACGGACACAACCCTTTCCATGAGCCATCAGATATTGTTAAAACAGGATGAAAGTAGATCAAATACAAAGGTAAACCTATTTTAGTACAAAGTAAGATACTGAATTTTATTAGTTCTTTGCATCATCGTGGCATATACGACTCAGCCAAAAAATTGGGCGTCCAAATCGGAGACAATAACCCATAATTTGCTTTAGTTACCGTAGGTTTTAGTGCTGTGTGGTGCATGAGATTTATCGGTAAAAGAGATCTCTAATAAACTCGGTCAATTGGTATTTCACTTGGTTCTATGTTCTTCAAAAAATTAAAACATAAAATACATCTTTTGTCACATGATGCACATAAATTCATATAAGGAATTGATATTTGGTAACCAGTTGAAAATCAGTTGCCAGTACTGCATTTGACAAGAGGAACACTGGTCTTTTTGCCTAACAACCACCAGTAAAAATAAATGGTGGGCGGCTGAAGTGCTAGAAGAGGATCCACTGAGACTCGGACAGAATACCTATGTCATCCAAACATCAACTTAATTTGGCTCAGTTTGAAGTTGAAAATTCAGTATTTCCACAGCACCGCTCTTACTCTTGACCTTCAAAATTCAATGAACACCCTAGCCTAAATAAACTTGATCGCTAATGTGATTTAGACAGATCAAAGGTTGTCATCCATGCAACTAATTTCAGTTTCTCTCTCGATAATAATACTGAAATCTAGATATCTTATAATTAAGTACATTACAAAAGCATGTACCCATGTATAGTTTGGAGCACTAGCAACACTTTCTAATCCTGTCATCAAACATAGCCTCCTTCAGACAAGGCTGGTAAGCAGCAGGAATGAAAGGCAGCACTTCAATATAACATGAGCTCTAAATTGACAAAAATAAACTAATAAACTCTACTATCAGTTCATTAAATCTGTACACCAAAAGCTGCAGATGTTAAGTTCTTTTCTGCGAATCAAATGGATGCTAAAACATAAATTTAACTTGAACAACATACAGAAGTTAGGCAGGACTAGCTGTCATTCATCGTGAAAAATGAAGTTTGATAGCACAACTCAGCAACTGGTCACTCCATGTCAAAACAAAAATTAACAGCCGCTCCCGGAAAATGGAGGTATAGAATACAGATGCATTAGCAGTCTGAACTATAAATCAAAAATCAAATCAAGATTTCATTCTCAAACTGGCTAACTTTTTTATCATCAGTCATCATCGTCTGCTTTTCCTGCTCCAAATAGTATATCTTGTCATTCATACCCTCTTTTCTATATGCCTCGATCATGATCGTGTATGTTGTGTCATCTGGCTGACACTGGCTATCTTTCATACGCTTGAAAACTCTCTCCATTTCCATCAAATCCTCTGCCTTTGCACACGCAGATAAGACCGCATTATAAAAGGTGATATTCTCAGGTATCTCGAGCTTTCCAGCCAAGCGAACACTGCTAATTACTTTATGGAAGAGACCAGCATTTGCATAACCATTGATAAGGCAGCATAAAGTTTTGGTATCTGCTTTCATACCCTCAGCACGCATCTGATCAAATGTACATTCCATGTGCTTCGCATCACCTGCATCTGCAAATGCCTCAATCACATTGTTGTAAGTAGAGGTCGTCCATGGAAATTGCAACTTACGCATATACTCCATAACAGATGACATTTTGTCATACATTCTTTTCTTCCCATAGGCACCGATCAAAATATTAAAAGTGCGCGTCTCTGGTTCTATCCCAAAATAACGGAATTTTTCATACCATTTTTCCATCATATCAATCTGACCCATGTTACCAAAAACACTGATGATTGTGTTCATTGTCCAAACATCAGGCTTGCATGTAGTGCTCAGCAGCATGCTGGACAGTACTTTCTCCATCTGATCAAACATGCCCGCCTTGCCATAACCACCCAAAACAATGTTCTGAGTGACTGTGTTTGGCATGATAGACCTTTCAGCCATTTCTTCATACAGCAACTCAACCAAATCAAATTTGAAAGCATCGACACAAACTTTGATCAAGGTACTGTAAGTGAAAACATCAGGCTGGCAACGAGGAAGCTTCTTCATCTCATTAAGAACTGAAAACGCCTCATCAATCATGTTGCTCCTGCAATACGCAGCGAGCAACGCTGTGTACAGTTCAGGAGTAGGTTCTAAACCTTCTTCAATCATTGTGGTAAAAAGCTGATGGGCACGGTGGGGTTGACCAGATTTTCCAAGCAACACAATGAGTTTCATGTAAGTCCCTTCTTTGGGTTGGTAAAAGGTTTGCTCTCTAAGCATATCAAATACCTGTACATTTAAGTAGATTTCTTACCAATAGGCACAGTCCGTCATCTGAATTTTTTGTTTTAAACATTTAATTTTGGTCCCTTAAATTGTGTTCATTAAACCAAAAGTTGATATTTCCATCAATTTACCATACCAATTTGGTCAATAGGTGAGACATTGAAAAATTAACATTATTCGTAAAGGACCATTTTGGTCTAACGGAAGCACTTTAAGAGGCAAAATTAAAACTTTTTAAACTTGGGATACCAAACTAAAACCGATAAGAAACCAAAATGACCTCAAATTGGTTTCATATAGATATAGTGAAAAGGGTGAAGTGAGAGAGAGAGGAACCTGGAGGGCCTGAAGCCAGTGTTTGTTGTGGATGCGTTCGGATAAGGATTCGGTGACAGTGTTGACCCATGCCTTGGCATCGTTCTTTTTGTCGAATTTCTTCTTGAGGTTCTTAAGAGGGGTCTTCCTCCTAGTGTCGTTGGGGAAGGATGGTTGGGAAGTAGCAGGAAACTCCCCTTTTTTCCAGTGTCGCTTTTTGACGGCGGGAGCTGAAATGCCAAAGCGAATGAGAGGGAAAGTAGGCTGATGATGGCTGTGGGTTTTGTTGGATTTGTCGTGGGGAATTCGAGAGGGGACGATGCAAGAACAAAAAGACAAAGACATGGAAGCCATAGCCACCCACAGATAGCTATAGAACAAGACTGCACTTCAAATCACCATTTTCTCCTCCAAATGACAATTAAACGGATTTTAAAAGGATTTTTAGTCACCTTTTTTAATTTGATTTTTTTAGATGATTATTTTTAAGTTAAAATGCAATATTTATCTCCTTATATTTTTATGAATTATGTAATTTTCGGTTTTCTATTAAAAAATAAGTTAAATTTTAGATTTTAAAAGTTTGATTTTTTTCCAAACGAGAATCAACTCATTTAATCACTGGGATAAAAGATGCGATTTTGGAGTCACTAAAATATAGATTTCATTTCAATTTAAAAAATGAGTTATATTTTAGATTTTTAATTTTTTTAAACGAGAGTCAACCCATTTAACCCGTTGGCTAAAATGTGTCATCGCGAACTTGCTAAAATAAATTTCATTTTAATTGTGGGCTTCACGTAATACGGAAATAAACGGATTTATATACATATCTAACTTTACTTATTGTTAAGTGATAACCACCTGACATCCACGTTAATAATTATGTAAGTTATCATATCATTGACGAATTTAACATAACATTTACGTATAATTTTTTTAATAAATTATATTCTTAATTTCTTATCTTTTTACAAAATCTACTTTCGATTTTCATTAATTTTTATTCACATTTTTTTAATTAGTACAAATCAAAGACATACAATAAAAGATTTATGATTAAAAAATTTACAATAACTCATATCCTTCTTCGAACAACCAAACCACACTCCTCCATATAGTAGATTTACTATTATTACTCTTAATCCCTTAGGCCTCAACAATTATGTTGGTTATTATTGTTTATAATTTCCAATACTAAGCAATGATGCGAGTGTACACATTCAGAAGGAAGAGAAGACAAATAAATATGATTAGACATATAATAATGTAATGAAAGGGAGATAAAAAGCTACTACTGAATCAAGTGGAGTGGTGAAGATGCTTATTTGGAAGCACTCGTGAAGAATGCTTATTTCAATGACTCTCATTGGGTTGGAAAGCGAAGCATTTTCATCTTTGAAAACAGAATGGTAAACTATTTAACTTGTTATTGTAGACTACTACTTTTGCTTAGTATGTTTTGTGTGACACCGGAGAAGCACTGAAAGTAAAAAAATCATACAGTAATAATTACATTCTTTATGACTACTACTATAATACTAACTTTAATAATGGTAATATATAACATGAATTAAAAGTACATTATGTAAACCAATAAAATATGTATTTAAAGATATATCAATTTCTAACTATAAAGCATTATAAATAAATTATTTTATTGAATTAAAATTTATTTTTTTATTTTAAATATAAATTATAATAAATATATTTTCCATTATATATGGATGTTTGGGCATTGGATTAGTACCAAACTATTGTGATAATGTCATCTGTATCGTAACTCAAAGCTCTCGGTAAAAATAAATTGTTATTAAAATATTATAATTTTTACATTTATTTTTATTTAGACTTTATTGATCCAATTCTAACTAACTCGTGTATGATTGAGTTAGTTTGATTTGATTTTAACAATAAAATTAAACAAACTCAACTCAATATCCAAATTGTAAATTTCGATTTGATTACATAGTGAAATTAGTCAAATGTATTTAATGATATAGGAATAGTAAATAAATTTAAAAATTTTAATTTAATTGATTGAACAAGCAAGTAGGTGAATTGTTATAAACACTCTAGCATTTATCTTTTATTTCAAAGGATAAAAAAGGATCAATAAATAAATTTTCTTTTAATTTATTGTATTTTTTTTTGAAATATTTTGTCAATTTTTAGTTTTTCTTTTATAATTTTTTTTATTTGTTATAATGTTTATTTTACAATAGTATTATAGCTAAAATCTTAAATTACTGTTAAAGTGTAAATAATCTATAAATATAAAATATAAATATTTTTTTAATTAATAGACCGTAAATATATTTTTTAAATGATTAATTAGAAAAAAGATAAATTAAATTTTTTGAGTAATTTTGAGCCAAAGTAATTTTACCACTTCCTTCTATATATTTTTGTGAGTCTCTAGAAAAAAGTTCATAAGTTTTGATATTTATAAATTATTTACTATTTAAGATTTGAAAGCCCATTCGTCTCATATTGTACAAATATTTATACATCAATATCATTATGGTGACCTCACCATTATACTCTATACAGCAGAAATTAAAACACCTTATATACAGCATTACATTGCCCCATACTCCAATGATTCCCAGTTGAAGGGCTGGAACACATAGTAAACTCTAGGTGAGCTTTTGAAGAGCAAAGCCACACAGACACACACAGCTGCTATGGTCACCATGGTGAGCATAACTGGCCAATAAACCATTGCTGTTCTCATGCCCGACATTGACGTGGCATTGTTGTTGTTTCAATCTTCTCAGTCTGCAAGCTTGAAACTCTACATGTCCTATGTCCATTTGATTGCTTCTGCGTCGTGTAACTATCTACAACAATGCCAGTGATATCAACCACATGCTGTCTTTCACCTTTTTTGTTGGTCTTCTTCTGGACTAGTTGAATGTAGGAGTAATAGCCCCTAAGGCATGCATAGTCGTTAGGGGTCAAACCTGTACTGTCCCGGGAACTTTTCCATGCCTCAATTCCTAACTGAACACAACAGACATAAGGTTCAAAACATAGTGTTCTAAGTTGTGATCAGTAATTCAATCAGGGTCAGTGTAAATATAATGAAAACCATGCAAATTTTCCTGCACGCTAGAGAACACACTCGCTGAGAAGGGGGAGAGACAGTGATCTAAGTAAAATATAGCAATCTCATTTCAATCTTGGAGACACTGCTCTAAAAGCCTGAAATACATAAAGCAAACAGACAACAAAGGATTACCATTCGTGGATCATCGGTTAATGCATCCAACACATCCTCCAAGCCACTCATACTTGCTGCAACATGAAGAGGAGTCAACCCAGCTGGCCCAACAGTATCAGGTCTAAACAAGAATCTGTCAGAGGCTTCGTCAACTTGCTTCACTTCACTGTCTGCACCATCTGAGGTTTTAACTGGCACAAATCTTAACAGTAGTTCTACCATAGGTCTACAATTTCTCTTTACAGCTGTGTGTAGAAGACCCATGTTTAACAATGCAAGCTCAATGGAGGCATGCTCTCCCGCATCAACACCACCCTCAAATATAATGTCCAAGAGTTTGTTCATCACAGCACACCAGCCATGGTCCATGGAGAAGTCAACGAGCCAAGCGAACCGATTGAATTGGAAGAGATCACGGAAAGGAGCCATGGGACCAAGCTTAACTTTCACATGACTTCTATGAAGAAGCCAACCCATTTCTTGCAAGAAATCCAAAGCTCTAGTCATTTCTTCCATTTGTTGTTTTTTTATCTGGATGTCATCAGTGGTTTCAGCTGCCTCAATCACATTTTCTAGTTTGCAGATCTCTGAACAAACCTCTTGCTCTGCAACTATAAATGGAAAGGAACAGCTGCTAAGACCATGATCTTCCACCTGACAGTAAAAATTATCAAAATATAGCTTCAGAAGATAGCAGAATAGAAAAAGTTATTTTAAATGTATTGCTTTATATGCAGGAACTATCTTTGGTTTCTTTCTTGGGATAGCTTGCCTCTATTCAGCCACTCTTTTAATTTTCTTAGATTTTTAAATCTGTAGTTTGGCGTAATGAACAATATGGGACTAAAGAGTTTATAAGGAAATCTGAACTATATGGGACCAAAGTTCACTAAAAGGTTACAAAAGCTATAAGTAACCAAATGGGGGAGGCATTAACAACAGCGATATTGAATCATTAACAAAGGAGTTATTCACCAATGACATTTCAAAAACAAGCAACAGAGATTTGTGTTCTTCTGTTAGTTTCAGGAATTTTGCAGCATGCAATCTAAAATTACAAAATGAAATTAAAGCATGTTTCACTTTGTTGACATGAAAAACCCAAAAAACAAATTCTTAGAGAAATTTTGGAGTATGATAATTTGATACCACCTCAATGAACCCCCTCCCAGTTACATTTGGTATATGACAAGAGAAGCTTAGATGCTGAATGGGTGCATCAGCTCCACCAATCAAACCATGACAGCTAGCATGTACCAGATACTTCCCTTCAAGTGCACAGAGCAACCTGGAAATCATAAGCAAGAGATCAACATCTGGGCCAATCCCAACAAATAAAAATTAGAACTCGGATCCTCCCTATATCCAAATCGTATACAGAAAATGAATAACTAAATCCAATGCACAGTATTTAGCATGTGAAGCCACCTTTCTTTCAAAATTCCACCCAATTATATTCAAAGGTGCTAACATCCTGGGAAAAAGAAATACATTATTGTTTTTGCCTTTTTCTAATCCCTTCTTATGAAATTGTATATCCAGCAGCATGATATACTAGAACCTTTCAAATCAACAATTTTAAGTATTACTAGACGTAAAGAGATTCACCTTGTGCTAGACTGGAAAAGGTTGAAACCTTTCACAATAAATTGAGCACTAGCACTTGCAGGAACAGCAAGTGGTTTAATGCATGAAATCCTACAATGTTGTGGGCTTTTGAGATGCAAGGGCACATCTAAGACTACCTGACCTGCAGGAGAGATACACGAAATCAAAACAGTTTCTAGCAACCAAATTAATGAACAATATAAGTTCTTCATGATACTAAAAAAATTACAATTACATTAGAGGAATGGTCACACAACACACAGAATGAGGAAGAACAAACCGTTATACAGAAAAGCTACAGAGTGCTGCACCCTTGCATATACCCATCCTGTTCTCCAAAATGAATCATTTGATTCGGCAAGAAGCTTTCTCAAGCTTGATCCTAGATTACAGTAGAGCTGCAATATCAAAATAGTAATAAGTACATTTAGATTTCTTTCCCCCTTTTAAATGGATTTCATCCAGTAGCCTGTATTTGTGACATTATATCAAACAATACCTCCTCCCATGCAGATTTTTCAAGACGGAGGTATATCGTTAATATTATACAACCTGGCCTTATATAGCTCTCCATCTCCGTGGGACTGTGGGATAACCAGTTGAGAATCTGAAACACAAGAACTGTAAGTCAAACACAGCACAAAGAAACATTGATGTAAAATTGTCTATAGCAACTTCATGGCACAAAAAAGTACCTGTGATCGGATAAGAAGGGGAAAATCAGATGGATCCTTGCCAAAGAGTTTAAAAACAATTCGATCTGTGCGACTCTGTAAACAGCAAACAAATAACATGTCATTCTGAGACAGCCACAAAAAAGTAGACCTACACACTAATGAAAAGGCAAAGAACCTGAAAAAGGGACTTCAAATAATGACCTTGGCAAAATAGTATACAACAACAACAACAACAACGCCTTATCCCACTAGGTGGGGTCGGTTACATGGATCAACTTCCGCCATAATGTTCTATCAAGTACCATACTTCTATCCAAATCATTAAGTAAAACTTCGTACCCCATTGTCCAGAGGCTCTTCGCTATGCGAAGGTATGGGGGAGGGATGTTGTACGCAGCCTTACCCTTGCATATGCAAAGAGGCTGTTTCCGGATTCGAACCCATGACCAACAAGTCACCAAGACACAACTTTACCGCTGCACCTTGGCAAAATAGTATCTTTATCAGTAAAGATATCTATACAATCATTCAAACAATCTAAATATTTTGATACAAAGGTAAATAGAAGAATAATTAAATTATTCAGAAAAGAGGAAATGGATTTAAATGACATCAAGAATATACCTGAGCTTCTCCACTGGAACTGGATGGTGATTGGATAGAGGTTGAATCTGAGTTTCTACTTGTCTGTGGAGGACTTGATTTGAGAGAATCACGCTGCAACCATGAGGCACGGTCAATAGACCCCATCACTGAAGCCACAGGAGGATAAGGCTTCTTATGATTCTCAACAGTATTCTGTATATCATTGTAACCATTATTAAGGTCAATGTTATTCAAGTTTCCCCTTCCTACTTTAGTCTCTGCTGTAGTTAATTGGGATGGAAGGCTGTCCCTTGGTTGACATACATTTGAGAACAGTGGTCTTGAAGGAGGTTTTGAATTTCCTACTCCACCATCACCTGAAGCTATACATTTTTGTGTCCTGCCATCAGCAGGTGTTTCATACTGCGCCACCGGCATTGTAGGGTCCTGAGTGATGATGACATTGTCTGTCTTGATGAAAGAAGAAGGCCTGGAAGCTTCAGGAGCATTTGAGTTAAGGTTGGGTTTATCCTGAGCAGCTCCGGGCGTCCCAGCATTTACCAAGTCTTTCGATTCCTCCAGTAAGGGTGCTAACCTTCCACCATTATTTGGACCAGCCAGACTTGCCAGGTTCTTCAGCAGATGAGAGAGAATATCCTGGTTCCTTGTATGATCTGAGCCATTTGCTGCAATTTATACAAGGCATAATCTGTGGAGTCATCCTGGATGAAGGTGAAATGCAAAAATGTTCCAACACCAGAGACATCATAAGCAATTTTCTTCTTTTTCAAGTCATATTAAATACAACTGCACCATAAAAGTACAACAATACCATTTTCAGGTGTCCAAATTCTCTAAATTAGCATCAACACGGATGACAGCTACCTTATTAAGATTTTGCAACTAAAAAGAATTATCAAACAGTAACCATCAGTAGCTTGGATTCATAATCATTACAGTTACATAGTGCATCAGCCAAATAAATAAATCATGAAGAATGCCTAGCAGATAAACTTCTGATGTCACAAATACTCACAATGTAAATTGGTCAGTATCCGTAACAGACTCATCAACAGATAGTTACTGCCCCTTTGATCGTTCAGAGAGCCTTCATTAACAACAGAAACATCAGGATGAGTTTTCCTCCTCCTCCTATTGTGGCCTGCCAAACGCCTTCGACAACTTCTCTTGCCTTCATCAAACTCTTGAAGAACATGAAACCTGTCAAAAAAATTAACAGATTGCATCCAACTTGAGTACAAAGGTAGGTAAATGCTGTGAAATTCTATTTTATTTAAAAATAAAAAATATATATATTTTAAACAACTTCCACTTAGGACTAAACTACAAGAAATAAAGGGTCTTCCCTTTTCTGAACTTCCACAAAAAATATTAATTTGATGATCACATCACACATATGAAGATGTATAATATAACCCCCGAGAAATTATCAGTTTGCAACCTAACTTACCTGCTACACTGCTGACAGAAACGTTGCATAACATTTCCCACTAGTGCCATAGTGGCCTTAGAATGAATATCACAAACCTTATGCCGACGGTGGTAATCCTTGGCATTACTAAGATCAGCCCTACAATCTTGCACCTGACAAACAGCACGATTAGAGGCAGTGGTAGTACTAGCTGTAGTGGTCCCAATTACCTTTGTTTTCTTTCCACTCTTTTCTTCTTCTTCCACCATGAGAGGGTAACCTTGACCCGCAAGGTTCAAACTAAGAGAACCAGCCTCATAATTCAGTCCCTCACCTTCACCTTCACCTATAACACCCCTCCTCCTTTTCTCCAATTCCCTCTTTCCTTCACCTGAGATGAAAACAGAATAAGACAAATTGGTGGTAGATGGATTAGCATTTTTTGCAGGAATTTCAGGATGAGGTGGGGA
This sequence comes from Glycine max, assembly GCF_000004515.6. Taxonomy (NCBI): domain Eukaryota; kingdom Viridiplantae; phylum Streptophyta; class Magnoliopsida; order Fabales; family Fabaceae; genus Glycine; species Glycine max. Next base: position 2,943,961 of record NC_038253.2, read on the forward strand.
AAACTGGCGACCCCTACAATCAGATGGCACTGAATTGAGTGGTTGAGCAGTGAAAAGATCACCATCCCATCTCCAATCATTCAAATCCCATTCCAAACTCCTCTTCCCATTCCCAACAACAGCTTTCTTCATTCCTGACACCACAGGTCCATACAAGTACTGATTCTTCGCTCCAAACTCAGCCTCCATCAATCAAAATCTAACTTGTTGCAACAAAGTCCAATAACCAATTCCAATTCCAACCCCACCTGCAACAAAAAAAACACATCAACTAATAATAAAACTCAAAAGGGTGGCAGGCCAGACAGAAAAATTGAAACTTGAGGGAGCATTTTCACAAAGCGTGAAAATTTACATGATGAGAATAAGAATTGTTTTGTGTTTTTAGGAAGTAGGGAGAAAAGAGAAGATGTGGGACTTAAAAAGAGACAAGAGAGAAATAAGGAACAGATTATGTGACATCAAAATGTCTCTTTTCTGTGCTGACTGCTCATACTGAAGACTCATGATGAATCAGTTAGTGTTTATATTTAGTGTGACTGTGACCTCATTGTCATCATGCCTCGTGGTTTGGTAAAACTTAAGGAATCTCCACTGTCCCAAACCCATTTACTACTTTTCTGGATCGTTGAAAATTGAGAAACATAGTTAAATTTCTAAAAGTAAATTATATATATATATAATATGTGTGTGTGGGGTCACGGACCAGCAGTTATGAAAAAACTGCACGAGTGGGATCATACAAATAGTATCACATTATCTTAAAAAAATAAAAATAAAGACATAGTATCACACAATAGTTTTTTTGTTTTTTTATATAACAAATTATCACTAGTTTTATTAATGATTAATTTTTATTTCACCAGTCATTTTTAATAAATTTTTTTTAATTATATACTTTTCATTTAGAATACTGAAATTCAAAGTCTTATTGTAATATTAATGATCATAAACTATTTTATGGCTTTATATGTTAATATTGTTAACATTTTTTTCCGATTATGATGAATAAAAAAAATATAATTAAAAAAAGAATTGAGATTAGCCAATTTTATGAGTTACTAATTACTATATAAGCCAATTTTATCAACAACGTATAGATTCAATTCGTATTAAAAATACTTGTGGTTAATTAGAGACGCGTCATTAAACTCTTCAGCTCAGAGTGTGAAAGATATCATAAAAAACGCAAAAGAGATAATAAATATCTCACGGTCTAGTATTTTTTTTTTCAAAATATCTTGAACAGAACATTAATTGATACTATTTTACACATTGTGGGGGTAAAGACATTCTTAGCAGATCTTCCTTAAATTCAAAGGGTTATGATAATAGGTTTTCATACAGGAGCTGAAAAGTTTTTTAAAAAATAAATTATAAACTACATAATTGAATCTGGATTAAATCACCTCAATTTTGTTAAATTTTGCAAGAGCAATATTGCTTATATATGTACACCAACTATTAACGGATGATTATCCAAGCAATTAATCCTACAGTTTCGTACGTAGTAGATGAACTCAACTCATAAATCATAATTGTTTGTGTCCAGCCTTAAAAGGCAAATGAAAGCTACATATCTTCACGTGGGTCTGAGCAATTGATAGAAATCGGAAAAAGGGTGTTCAAAGTGACTCAAAGGGAAATTCTCTAGATATTTATTGGAATTGCAATCCAAACATTTCTTAGAATTAAGGTTTGGATTCAACTCCACTACAAAATCTAGTAATATGAACAAATCACTATCGTAATTTTGTAATTAGATTGCAAATGATCCAATGATAACACGATAACGAATGGTCTAAGAATAATACTAAGATAAATTTTTATATCATTTTAAAATTGAAATTGAAATTAATTAACAATAAGATTTTGAGTTTTGGAGTTGATTGTGCATAAATAAATAGAAGAAATTAAATTAACATTCTTTGAAAAAAAAATCAAATTACACATAATATCCCTCTTTATTTAATATTTACAACAACCTCTCTGACTAAAGAATGTTAGTATAGCATTTTCAAACATTAAAGAAGATTCATATTGGAATAAAAAAAAGTAATGTATATAAAAGTGACAAAATAGTGGATCTAAATTTTTTTAATCTAGATCATGGTGGATCGGATCAAAACAATACATTCATTTTGATCCATTAAAAATTTAATCCATCTATGATTTATTTAATAAAATTCAATTTGATCCTTTCATTAACAATTTTTAGCATATATATAAATACTCTCGACCCATTCAAAAACATTGAAAATTAAATAATTATCATAAAAATTTATGATATATAATAATTTGTGATTAAATTATAATATAAATTGTTTTGCAGCAGTGCATATCATATTTTCTTATAATTGAATGACAGTGTGATTGTTCTTTTCACCGTTTTGTTATATTTTACAGTGCATATTAGATGTCTGTCCAAAGACAAAGACAAACTGAATCTGTCCTTCCAAATTCTACTGCATATTGGATTTGACGTAGCTTTTTACCCAAAAATAGGATTTAAATTGATCCTCTAGGACTAGCACTATAACAAAAAGCTAGTATAAGATGCTCTTGGTTCTTGGCCCCTTCCATTTAATTGCAAGCCAGTAATAGGTCCATTACATGCATTAATTAAATGTATTTGAATCAAACATTTATAACTGGATGAGGAAAGAACTTTAGCATGCAGGTTCCTTATCCACCAGCACCCTCAAATGTTAAACAAGTTAAAGGTTATATTTGGTAAAATTAACTAGTGATTTGAAGTTTAAAAGTTAATTTATTAAATTAGAAGTATTAAGTAAAATTAATTATTAAAATATCTGAAAAGTAAAAAATAATAATATTATGATTTATTTAAAAGAGATAATAAATATATTAAAGATAAGAGTGAAAAGAAATATAAAAAATTAAAAGTTAAAAACTAATATTTTAAAAAGTGTTGCTTTAAGTAATGTTTCTGAAAACATTAAAAATTATTATAAAAAAATTTATTTACTGAACAGTCAAATCAACTAATAAAATTAGTTAAAATATCTTATTTAACATAACGTAAATGTTGTCATATTCAAGAAGAGATGTTAGATTTATGTTATATAATAATTTTTACTAACACTTTATATTTTGTCTGTTTGATATATATCTATTTTATTCGTACGTTTTCTCTCTTTTTTTTATATTGAATATACGAAAATATTGTGTAAATAAAATTTATCGGTTAACAATATATGTTCATGTTGAACCTGAATTGAATACCGACACATGTATAATATAATTGTTTTCATTTAAAAGAATTATTGTCTTATCATCAATCTTTTATGTAATTTTTTTTCTTTTCTCTAGATATTAAATAAATCATGAACACAACATTGAATATGACAAAAAAAATTCAAATTTAACTACGTTTATATTATCTCTATAAATTTTGTAAGAGATTATATATCAAGAATCATACGATGATAATGTCAAATCAATATAAATATAACTTATATATTTTTTAAGAAAAATATAAGTTATAAGTTATATTAAAAAAAGTAAATTGTGTTCCTCTAATTTAAGAGACCCTTAAATGATACTTTCTTGCCCTGCTTATTTTAAAATATAGTTATCCTTATTGAGTGATGGATACGAGTTATATTTGAGTTTATTTTAAATTAAAATTAGTTTTCATTTTTTTTTCTCACGGAAATTCTCAACATAATTAACAACAAGTTTTAAAAATATTTTTTTGTTAAAAATAATATTTATCACTAATTTTGTGGATAAAAAGATATGATTAAAATTTGGAAAAAAATAATTTGATAAAAGAAATAATGAATCAAATTTTTCAACTCGCAAATTAATCATCAATAAAATTAATAAATATTTCTTATCAATAACATAATAACAAAAAATAACCCTCCAACATAACGAAGAAGTCATGTTGCATTGCAGACAGGATTAACTAAAGCAAGAGAAGAGAAGAAAACAGAAGAAAGGAAAGCAATTGAGAATTGGAAAGTAGAAAGAAGAGTAAGTGTGCATATAATAATTACATTACATTAATTGTACGTAATGCGGTCCCAGAGACTGAGAGAGACCAAATCACTGGCAACTCGATCATGTGCTTGCTGTGGACGACATTGCCTCTTTCCTCTGCATGTGGACCAAGATTTATTTGTCCTCCATTCCCTCTTTCTCTTTATTAGGGAGACAAATTTAATTACTAAAGGAGATCAGAAAATAAGTGAGTTATAATTTCATAATTTCCCTCATTTAGATGGTACACCAATACTGGGGTAGAGGTAGAGGGGAAAAAAAAGACAACAACTGAGTCACACCCAATTATCCTTCATGAATTGAGAAGAGATACAATTGAGTGTTTTTTTTTTCTTTATGTTATTTAAAAATAAAACATACAAAAAATATATTTTATATTAAGAAAAATAGTAGAGTAATTAAAAATAAATATATTTTTAGATTAAAAAAATGCTTTTATTTTATTTTCTTATTTCTATTTATTTAAATAAAAAAAACGTTTTTATTTTATTTTCTTATCATTTTTTCCTATTTTTTCTTTCTTCACCATTTCACTCCTCATTAAAAAAAAGAAAAAAAAACGTGGCTGCTGAACATAATGTAGATATGTGGTCAAACCTTTCTAATTAAAAGAGTATTCTCGTTTTTCCATATTCATTGGATATTTTCTCCCATCAGAATCAGTACATGTTCCATCTCAATTTGCTTATTTACAGGAGAAAAGGTAAATCTCACTAACAAGGGTTCATGCATGGACAGATAACAGATTCTTTGCACAATGATCCTAAACCTTTTGTTTTTCTTTTTTCTTTTTATGAATTATGCAAACTATTAATAATCGTTATTTAAACTTCATAAAATATCTTTGCATATTTGTGCATGCGACTGCCATTTTTCAAATCTTTACAATGTACCGTAGTATTACATCGATCTCTTTCAATCTCAACCTCCAAAACAAAAGTGACCTTGCCAACAATGCAAACATGAAAAACCTGCACTCTCTTTGCGCGTGAATCAATAAGGGAAGTGGTATGTATATCTTTGATATTTTGAAGAAACAACCATAGGTCTCTTTTTTTGTTTGTTTTAGAGTTTCTTAGCCCTAAAGGTACGTTCGAGGAGATGTTTTCTTTACTACATTGGATCTTGGGTACTGTGTAAAGGAACTTCAGTGTTTATTAATTTCCATTTGAAACAAACGGCCCTTAGGAAGACATAATAACTTTATTCCTTTAAGTGTGGTCAAAAGTAAGATTTGATCCCAGATGTATACGAAAAAATATCTGTTGAAAAAAATAAATTCATTAAATAGATATCACTAGATTGAGATACTATTCTTTGAGTCTTGATTGAAAATACACATATTAACCTAAAAATGGCTCTGTAAAAAAATAAAGTAATAGTCATTTCTTTTCTTAGGCACACACATAATCAATCTAACTGGTCCACCCAAAATTAGGACTATTATTTCCTACACCTCCAAGTTGATTTCTGTATCTTTTTTTTTAATATTTTTTTTATCTTTTAAATTGGACCCCGAAAGTAAAAAAATTGTAATAAGGCCAAAACATAAAATTATTATGTAATAAAATCAATAAATTTTGTGACAATTAATTTTGATCTAATAATGTATTTTTTATGTAAATTTATATATGCATTAAATATACATTAAAAATTATAGTGTTATATATAGCGATATTGATTATTTTATAACATAATTGACCTACTAACTCAATTGGTTAGAGTGTTCTGTTAATAACCTAAAAGTCACAGGTCGTAAGTCTCTTATGGATTACGAATCCTTTTATTAGCAGGGATAATTTTGGAAAAAACAAAAAATTGTTAGATGTACAAGAAAAATGTTGGGTGCACAAATAAAGTCCACAAGTTCTCGCAAGTCATAACGAGGGCCCAATTTGCATAAGCCTCATGACAAAGGAATAGAGGATAAAACTATTTTGGGACTTAAATTTCACACATCCGATTATTCAATCAAAAGACCATTATACTCTTGATGAAATTTTCACTTCTCATCTCTCAACCCTAACACCTCCCTTCTCCCTTCCCTCAATTCTAACACCTCCTGCAATGGCATATCCTTCGACGGCCACCACCCGTGACAACATCTCCCTCTCACTCCCTCATTCTCGTTCCTCCTCCAAAGAAGGTAAGTAGCTTCTCTAATCCTATTTAATTAACAGTAAAATAGCTTCCAGAATGACAATTCCGTAAACAAAAAATCCTTTTGGAAGGACCTTTACTTAAGCAAAAAAGCTTCTGGAAGGGCTGTTCTGAAAGTATTTTTGCTTATAGAAAGACCATTTCAAAAGACGTCTTTTAAAATTTAGAACAACCTTTTTAGAAATGTATTTTATATATTCTGAAAAGGAGATTTCTATAAATCAGTATTAGGCTTACGAAAAACCCATTTCGGAAGCAAAAACTACAATTCGAAGTAGTTTTTTCAAAAGTGTATTTTGCAACTTTCAAAAACGCCATTTCAAAAAGTACTATTTTGACTTATGAATGGATCATTCTAGAAGCAAAAATAACAATTCGGAATAGTCTTTCTGGAAGTACAATTTGTACCTTTTGAAATGATCGTTTCAAATAACATTTTTTTGTATGAAAAAGATGTTCTATAATAATTATCCTTTAAAAAGAGTCATTTTGTAAAAATATTTATACCCTTACAGAATACTTGTTCCAGAAACAAATCCACAATGTGAATGTGGATGCGTTAAAACCTACTTATAGAGTGAAGAGGGACTTTTGCAGCATCAAGTTGAATTTACTTTGTAGCTTTGATGATTGTGAGAAGAAGAGTTGGAGAAGAAAAGAAAAATTGAAAAGGGGATCTGGACTTGCACTGCAGGAATAAGAGAACAACATGAATAGGCTGTGGCTGCAGAGGAAGAAGATAGAAGGGGTAAGTTGGAATTTTTAAAAAAATGGGAGATGTGTAGAATTCAATTACCAACTATTTTTTAGGTTCACACACAGCATAAAACTGTGTTGGCAAAATCTTTTGCCTAATTATGCTCTAGTTCAATTGAATATACTAGCTCCTCGTGGTAGAAAAGGTGCAGGCTTTTCATGTCTCACCATTGAGACGAAAATAAAACTTACGATGATCTAATGCACGACCAATATGAATATTATACATGACACTATCCTCCTAAACTCAATCATAATTAAATTTCTTTGTTAGGCTGTAGTTTTCTGTCTTCTAACTTTTATTCTCAATTATCAACAGAAGTTATACTGATAAATTAGAGTTAAGTTTTCAATACATTTTTTTTCATCATGAAGTACATAAACATAATTAATTTTTTTGACCATCATTTTAAAAAATAAACATTAACATAACTTCGCTACAAACAGTAAAAAATTTATACTTAACCAGAAAGTCCATTAAGTAAGAATTAGTATGTTTAGATTTCACTTAAGAAACTGTAAATCACACAAAAACATGATTTGGATAATAGTTATGATAAACATTTTTTTTTTACCAAAACCATGATTTGGAACCTTCCCAACAGAAACACGCACAAATTGGTTGACTTGACCGATACATTTGATTTTTGACAGAACTTTTATTGTAGTTGCATCTCCTGGTTGTTTCGTGGGTAGCTCTTTAACATGTGCATTTTGCGATTCCAATTCGCATGTATCCAAATAAATAAAAAGACGAAATCAAAATGATATTTCAACCAAATTGACCTTTAACTTTACAAAAGGTGATATACACATTTCGCAATTAAAACAGTACTATTTTTTATATGTGAATAACCCAAATAAAAAATTAGAAAATATAGATGGAATCTTTAACAAAAATGCCATCATAAGCCAGCCAAATCCAGCATCACAAATGCAATTCCAACCAAAGGCTTCTAAAAGTTGCATGACAACAATACGAGCACTATGCTATCTTTATCCATTTTTGCTGTATAGCATTTAGTTAACGCAAAACTGTTTTGAACAACTTTTTCGTGAACTAATTATTTAAAACTTTTAATTGATAAATGAAAAACATAAATAATTCCAGGTTTAGTAATAAAATGATGAAATAGTCCATACACTCAATATTTAATTTAATTACAAACTGATATATATATATATAATAAATTTGTTAAGTTTTATAATAATTAATTTAAAATGCTATACAGAAAAAAATAAAGGATAAAGGTAGCATAGTGCTCGGATTTGTCACTAAAGTAAAGAATTGTAATTTTATTTTTTAAAAATGTATAATAAAATCATAATAAATAAATAAATAATAATTAGTGTAATGAGTCTCGCTCGACTCTTGGTTGGATGATAATCTTGATGTCAACAAAAAAAAATCATTTTTTTAATCTTCTTTTAATGTAAACTTTGGTACTTAAGTCATTTTGAGAATGAGTGAAGTGATGAAATTGGAGAGTAAAGACATTAATTTGTGTTATCGTCTCTGGCCCTTTTATATTGAGGATTTCTCATTCATCCCTTGATTTTGTACGTGCATATAGAGAGGATACGTCTTTCTCGCCTCACGTGATTTTCGGAGGTTGTTTTGTTATTGGATAATTTTAAGTATGATTTGTTGTTTCGCATGTGTATTACCTTGATCCGATTTGGTCAGTGTGTTCTTACAGCTTTTGGGTCTCTCATGTGCACATTTGTCTCTTGTTTTTACACTTTTATGATCTAGAACGAATAATTAATCAACCGATAACCATGCTTTAATGTGAAACGATTATAGAATAAAGTTGAAAGAAAGTAGAAACATTACCGACAGTGGCTCATGTATTTTCCTATTTATTTTGTTTGTTTGATTTGATTTGATTAATTTTCAGGGTACTCTAATGATATTAAGTCACAATCTAATTATCCTTTGTAGTAGATGGTGAGAGTTGTCTTCTCCCAAACCATCAAATTATAAGATCCAAAATCTCTTTTGATGAGGTCTGATCCCTCCCGTATATATAAACAAATTTAGAAGTTAAAATTAAACAATACATAACTTGAAATTAATGTTCAGAGTGCATTTACTTTATTATAACACTATAAATAAATATGAAAATGGTAAAGCAAAAGTTCAAAAAGCTTTGTGTTTGAGACTAACTTTGAGTTTAATTTTTCTTTAAATTGTATCAAAACGGAATACAAGTTACAAAAGTTATATTATTATTTATTGAATGTCTTGGTTGTGGGTAGTATCGATTGACAGTGGCAGACACAGACAGGCAACAACTAGATTTACAAATTGGAACATTAATTAGATACGTAAATTACGTGTTTCTTATAATTGTTTTTGAGGAAAGAAAATGATTAAGAAAAAATGAACGATAATGTACTTTTTTATGATTTTAATTAATAGCATACATAAAATAATCATATATATAAAAATAAACAAACTTATTATAAATAACAGTTTATAATTAAATAATAATATAATTATATAAATGTATTTTAAACTCTTATTATATTATTTATTTATTTGAATGAAGAAATTAAATTTTTGTTAAAGTTTTAAAAAGCTCTTCATTCTTTCATTGACTGGACCATTTGCAATGGAGAATCGTGAATAAAGAAAAGAAAAAAAAAAGGATAAAAAAAGAGAAGAAAGTGCCCGCCGTTTCGGAAACGGGCTTTTGAGTTTGTTGACTTGGCAAAGGCAAAGGCAAAGGCAGCGGTTGTAATAAATGTGAATAAATAGCGTTTGGTTTGGTGATGTTCATAAGAGGTGTCTCGGTGAAGTCAAGGTTGGTCTCTTCTGGTCTGTTCTGTTCTTCTACGCAGACACATAACATAACACAACGCACCTCTTCTTCTTCTTCTTTCCCTTCAAATTTCAACTTCTTCATCCATTTTGTGCTCCAAACAGCACAAACACTGCAATCACACCGTCTTCGCTTTCTACTCATCTAAAAGGTGGTTTTTTTTTTTTCCCTTTCATAACACCGATTCTTCTCTCTGGGTTTTCGTTTCTCTGTTTTTGTTTTGTTCCTTTAACCGTTTGGTCTGTTACCCTTTTCTTCTCATCTCATCAACACGCACGAATATCGAGACTTGGAATTTTTTCTTTTTTGAAAAAAAATAATTTTTGGGTTCAACTCTGTCTCTACATAAAAGAATGAATTTTTTTACAAAGTCCATCTGTAATATTTTTTTATTTAAAACCCAGAATTCTCTTTAATCACTTTGGTTTCATGCTTGCTTATTACTTTTTGGGGCTAATTGTCTTTGAAGTTGTTTATTTATTTATTTTCTGGGACATGATTAAGGTGGTTCTGCATGTTTGTTTGTTTGTTTGGGCAGTGTTACCCTTTCGGGGTTTATATATAAATAATAGAAATAAGAAATTTTATACTTTCTGCCTTTCCAAAGTTTAAGAGTAATAGAATGTAACCGTAAACCTTTCTGGTGTTTTTTTTTTAATCGTTTTTTGAAAGTGAAATTTGCTTTCACGACATTTGTTTATTGGGAGTAATATAATGTGCCGCTGCCGGTTTTTATTTGTGGGGATGGTTAGTGATTTTTTTCTTCTTCTGAATTTTAATTCATTTGTCGGTGTTCCTGTTTGCACTTTGACTAATTGCATGTAATTTGGTGTTCTGTCATGCAACAACAGATTAATGGGAATGTGTGTCCCCTTTATTGTCCATGTGAAGGGGAAAAACCTTAAAGCCGAGAGAGGCTACTTTTCTTATAATTCCCTTTAGTGGTTTTGGAAGAGCCTAAGTATTTTTCTTCTCTTTCATTTTATTTTATCATGTTGCTGCAAAGTTACTGACAAAGGGCTTGTTAGTTCATCTCTAAATTTTGTTTCCTTGTCTTGTCTATAGTTTTTTTAATGGTGCAATTTATGTTTGTGTTCCTAGTGCTTTATTTCTTTTGAAAAATTAAAATGACTATTTAGTTTATACGATCGAAGGGGAAAAAGATGAAAAAAAATACTATGTCAATTTATAATTTGCTTTCCATATTCTCATCATGTGAAATTCTGAACAATGTTATAACGATCAATGTTGTAATTAAGTTTCTGTCCGGAAAAGCAAATGATCATTGATCAAAAGTTTTGAGTTGATCATAAATGCCGAAAAGGTGATTCCACAGTGTGAGAACTTCAAAATTCTTCTAGAAGTATGTTAAGACATTGTATATACACTAGCATGAGATAACAGCCTAACCACATTTGCATAGGTGGTGGTTGATTGGTTCTTTTCTTTTGTTTATGTTTGGTGTTGTTTATCCTCAGAGAAAGTGTGCCTAGTCTTATTGATACTTCTTTCAGTGACTTAACCGGTTATATTGAAACTTACCTCCAGATAGAGGTTCATGGGTTGCTTTGGCTTCTGCAAAGGAGATGATAGTGTTACAGTTGCTGACAGAGGACCTTTCATGCAAAGCACTCCTACTGGTAATCCACCATTTCCATTCTTTTTTCCACCTTTAAAATTTTCTATTTTATGATTCTTAATTCTTACATTTAATTTCATACAAGTCAATGACATGATTTGAATCGCAAGGTTCATGCTTTGTGTCTACAATCTGTACAAATTCTTATACAACAATTTGATCTTGAAGTCATTGGCATTTCATGCGATTCTTATATCTTTTTTTGTGCCATTCTCAAGTGATCACCTTCTAAATTGAGATGTTCGGAAAATGGCCTGTCCTAAGTCTTCTAGTTCAAGTGATTGTAGTAGTATTAATTGTATATTTATACTTCTGTTAGCAGTTCATAACTCTTGTTTTCATTTTGGCTCCACTTTCGTTTGGTCTTAATCTGTTAATACAATGCAGGGAACCCCAGTTATCATGGAAGACACACAGCAGTAACTGCTCCTCGGACTATAAATTTTCAACCTATTGCTGTCCCTTCCATCACAGTAGATGAATTGAAGTCTTTGACAGATAATTTTGGCTCAAAATATTTCATTGGTGAGGGTGCATATGGGAAAGTATATCAAGCCACATTGAAAAATGGGCATGCAGTAGTAATAAAAAAGTTAGATTCCAGTAATCAGCCAGAGCAGGAATTTCTTTCTCAGGTTTGGTTCAATTGCAGTTGTAAACTTTTAGTGATAAGACTGTAAAAGGGAATATGTTTTTATTCAGTACTTCTGATTCCCATCTTTTGTAGGTCTCCATCGTATCAAGGCTAAAGCATGAAAACGTTGTCGAGCTTGTTAACTATTGTGTTGATGGTCCTTTCCGTGCCCTTGCCTACGAGTATGCTCCTAAAGGATCCCTTCACGATATTCTACATGGTTAGTCATAAATTGTACTGCATTATCTATCTCTCTTTTTCTGCATGTTATACAGATATGTTCAAACTTTATTATTATAATTTTGAGATCAATGCTGGCTGATTTTCTATAGAAACTTGTAACTGGTTTAGCCTGTGATTTTGAAAACAACGTCATCCTTGGAAATGAAACTTAACAGCTTTTAAATTATACCATCAATCAGATGTTTTTAATTTTTTATCCACATGATCACCCACTAATCTTTTAATTTTTACTGATTGGATGAAAACAGCATGAAAAGATCTTACACACCCCACTAATTTCTTCATTACACACCCCACTAATTTCTTCATTACACACCCCACTAATTTCTTCATTATATATGCAACTTTATTATAATTGTGGATATAGGACGCAAAGGTGTCAAGGGTGCACAACCTGGTCCAGTTCTCTCATGGGCTCAGAGAGTTAAAATTGCTGTTGGAGCAGCCAGGGGACTTGAATATCTTCATGAAAAGGCAGAGATTCATATCATCCATCGTTACATTAAGTCTAGTAACATACTTCTTTTTGATGATGATGTTGCAAAGGTTGCTGATTTTGATTTGTCAAATCAAGCCCCTGATGCAGCAGCACGTCTTCATTCTACTCGTGTTCTTGGGACCTTTGGTTATCATGCTCCAGAGTAAGTTATTCCTGGAAGCCTAATTTGACCTTCTTTTGCAGTGAATGCTTGCTTTTTCACATACAGAAGACCGGATATGATAAAGAATTTCTGCTTAAGTTGAAAGATGAAAAAACTGGAATAAGAGAATATGAAAATCACAATTGAGTAAACATGAAACTGATTAATTGTAAATTAGAAATATCTTTGGACAGTGATGTACTGAACTTCAATCCACTTTAGGGCCAATTATTAACTCTCTTTACACAAGTTGTGGTTTTTTTATAATTTATTGGGCTTGATTTTTTTATGACAGATATGCAATGACTGGACAACTCACTTCAAAAAGTGATGTTTATAGCTTTGGAGTTATACTGCTGGAACTCTTAACGGGGCGTAAACCAGTGGATCATACACTGCCACGAGGACAGCAAAGCCTTGTGACTTGGGTACCAATATTTACTTGTTTCTGTTCCGTTAATATTTATTTTTGTTTATTCTTTCCCTTACAATTTTTGCATTTTGCACATTGTGATTTGTGTTCATTGGATTTTATCAGGCAACACCAAAGCTTAGTGAAGATAAGGTGAAGCAGTGTGTTGATGTTAGACTAAAGGGAGAGTACCCTTCAAAATCAGTTGCAAAGGTAATTTAGGCTTTTAGTTCAACTCCAAAACGCTTGCTTTTGTACATTTTGCTTGCAAACATTTTATTCTATTCTTAATAGGCTTTAAAGAAATATATGCTATATGCTATTTTGACATTTTTTTTTCTTGCAAACCACACGATTATTTAAGAGAAACATGTTAATAGTTTTCATTTCATCGAATTATTTTTGTATTTTGTAATAGATGGCTGCTGTTGCTGCATTGTGTGTGCAATATGAAGCTGAGTTTCGACCAAATATGAGCATTATAGTGAAAGCTCTACAGCCTCTACTGAATACTCGTTCTGTTCACTCAAAGGAAGCACCCAAGATGTAATAAAAACATGTAAATTCCAAAATCATTCATTTCTTCTTTCAGACTGGAGTGCGTTGACCAATTGTCCTTGTGACACGTGTCAGTATTACATAATCTGAAGCATATAGTATTAAAGTATATTTTGCGTTATTATATTTGTATCTCAACTAAGCATGTTATAGCTGATATAAAAAAAATAGTGATGGTAGGTGGCAAGAGCCTATCATAGATGGTTAAGTTTATGGTTTGAATACTTATTAATTTGTATTTGTTTGTTTGTTTTTCCTATAAGCCGTGTACAAGTGAATTTATAATATTACTTGTCATGTACATCACATGTCTAGTTGCTTTACTATTTCAAAGAGAGGTTTCTTCTCAACGCGTAGGGAATCTAGAAGCATGCTTCTTTTTTTTCCTTTTTGATGTCGTTAAGTTTTACCGTTGAAACTTGAAACTTTTTCTAAATTTGTTCGACAGCATCACAATGCGAATTTAAGATACTTATTAGTTTGTCTTTTAGCTCAATTATTTTCTTAGAATCTAATTCGAGAAGACACTGATCACTTATTTCTTACCAAGTTGTTGTCACTTTCTAAGTTTTTTAACCTCTACAATGGTATATCAAAAGGTTTTGTTATTTACGGATGGTGCCATGCACGATGCAACAGAAAACAGATCTGGTTGAATATAGTTTAGTAACATATAATTATTTTGTGCACCCAGCATTTTTTCTTGTACTCTCAACAATTTTTGTTATTTTCAAAATTATTCTTAACAAATTTATATATTCATGATGTGTATGGGTCCATACAGATTATCAATTTAGTATATGTTTTACGAATTAATTTAAAATTAATAAAATTTATAACCTATAACATTCAAGTTAATATGATGTCCTAATTAACTAAGCTAATAAATTAATTATATTATAAAATAATTAATGTTATTATATATAACACTAAAATTTCTAATGTACCAAAATTAATTATCACAAAATTTATTATGTAAATTTATATGTACATTAAATATATATTAGAAATTTTAGTGTTATATATAGTAGTATTAATTATTTTATAACATAATTGACTTATTTATTCAATTGATTAGAGTGTTATTATTAATTTTGAAAAAAATAAAAAAAATATTGGGTGCACAAAACAATTCCCTTAATAACAATACATTTAACTTGAACCATGCGTTTATTGGGTTATTTTGTTTGGCGTTTTTTTTTGTTGGTCTTATAGTTTTCATGGCGGAAGCTTTCTCAAGGTTAATCGAAGAGTATATCACAAATAAGAAAAAAGGGAGTATATCACAAGGTTATTCAAATTTTACGTAATAAAAATGTTTAAATAAACAATTGAAAAGTTGAGTTGGTCTTTGATTAAAACTGACTGGTTTAACCAATCAAATCAAGAATTAGGGATCTCGCTAATTTTAAAATTTTGACAACGTTATTTTATTATCACTCAAGTTGATTTAAATGAAAAAGAAAACTATAAGGGGAGCATTGTTTTAAGTTATCACTTTCTGCTCAAATAAACCATTGTTAGAATTTGTGTATGAATTCTTGTCCATGAGTGAAAGAGAGAGTGTTAGTGACCTTAACCGACCTGTTTGTCTAAAAATACCTTGATGCTATGGCGCTCTTGTTGTAACTTGTCTTTCAATCTCCAAAGTATTTTAAGTGAGTTTCAGATGACACAAATCTTGCTTTCATTCATTTATTGGCATTCTTTTGTTTGACTCCTTTTTCTTACTTTTATTATTTCGAATCTTATAATCTCCTGTTTTGGGCTTATAGATCTTCCCTTCGATATGGATTTGGGAACTGCTTGAAGCACCTAACATTTTTGTCGATACATCCAATAATTTTCTAAAATATCGAAAATGCCTTTATGGATATTTTCGATTATAAATAGCATATTAGTTTTTTCATTTTTGAGCACCTTTTTTTTTTCTTCATAAAATCGCACTCCCTTAGTGGAACTTGCTTCCTTTAGCGTCCTTTTGTGGGTGTTTGTTGTCGCTGGTGATGTACATACGTTGTTTACGAATATACAATGAAGTTTAGTGGTTTTTCGTCGCCGGAGAAGAAGAGAAGTATATTAAAAAAATTCAAAATATACATATTTTCCATCCATATGTTTTGATTTTTTTTATACATTTAATTTATTTATAAAATTTGATATTTAATTGAATGTATTTAGATGTTTATTACAATAATTAATAGTTAAACACATTTGATATTTAATTAAATAATGTATTTTGATGTTTATTACAGTAATTGAAAATTAAACAAATATGATATTTAATTGAATGATGTATTTAGATGTTTATTACATAAATTGATAATTAAATAAATTTGGTATTTTTTTTACATATGTAAATTTTTATTAAACCTATGATTTTTGTTTACAATTTATATGTGTAAACAAATTAATTATTAGATAAAAATTAATTATCACAAAATTTATTATATAAATTTACATGTGCATTAAATATAATTAGAAATTTTAGTGTTATATATAACGACATTAATTATTTTATAATATAATTAGTTTATTAGCTCAATTGATTAGAGTATTGTACTAATAACCTAAAAGTCACAAATTTGATTTCTACTTAGATCATTAATTTTAAGTTAATTCGTAAATTATATTTTTTAAAAAAAAATAAAAAATCCTATAAGCCAGTTACGATTTGTCAACCCATATTAAACTTACAAAAAGATAAAATCAGAATTTTACATGTTATGCTGGATATACCAACAAAAATACTAAGTACCCCTAGCAGTTTCCTATTGATTTTGATACCATTGTGGAAGAATGGGAGAGATAGTGTGTTGGTAAGCCTAGCTTGAAAAGTTTATTTGCTTAAAAATTATTGATACTCTATAGTTACAACCCGATCATTTACCCTTTCAACCAAAAATGGTTAAAAATAGTTAAATTTTAATAAATGTGAATGTGACAAAAAAAATACTAATATTTTTATGTAATGAAGTGTATAGTATGTTTTAATTTTGATAATAAATTAAAGATATGCTAAAATTATTTAATAACATGATAAATTATTATTGAATAACAGGATAATTATATTTTTTTCATATTAATATATGTATATCACACCAACTAATTTGGTCTGAACGAAAGAGATTCACATCCTTTAATTTAAAATGTCTCGGCAGATTAGTTTTGAATCCATGTTTCGATCAACTGAATAATAATAAAAAAAAGACACACGAACATGTAATCATGATTCATGAATCTATGTTCTGGTAGATAATTCAAATTGAAACTTCACACGTTTTCCTGCAGTTAACAACGACAGGTTGCCTACGTTGCTGCCAGCCTCAACAACATCGACACATTTCCGTTTTATTCTTTAAAATGTATATAAGAAGACTCTAATTTTGTTCATACTGTAAAGTCCATTCCTAACCCCACCACAATAAGTCAGTCATGAAAGTTAGTACATAGTTTCACCTATTTCTAACAAAATCCACCTACTTATTTCAGTAGATTCCTAACATCAACACTTAAGTTTGATCTTTTTTTATGGCAAATAAAACGAATAATTCTTAGGTGAGTACAATACTTAAAGACACATCTAACTAATTAAAAGTTTAAAATAACATTAAAATAAATTCAACTTAAACTCATTGACCACCGTAAAAAAAACTTTGTTGACGTTTTATTATTATTTTAAGAATTTAATAAATATGTATTATAAGTAATAATATATTTATCATACATGACAATTGAATGAAAATATAAAAGAAAATTATATAGGAATAATGATATGTGAATTATTCTTTATTTTAAATATTTCATTAATACTTTTTATTTTTATCTATCTCTATTTTTTCTCACATCATAAAGACTATTACGTTTATATTGTTTTATTTTTTTTCTTTCTCTTTCTATCTAGATGTTAGATAACCTTACACGTGTTTATCAAACATTTTCTTTTATATTGTTAGTACATGTATTATTTATTATTATTTTAATACATTTACTTTTGACTTTAAATTGATTGTGCTAAGTTCTTTAATTTAGGCAGAGCTATAATTGAACCTTAGCTTAATCTAACCATCATATATGATATATTAATTCATATGTAGGTAAACAAACAAAAAACCACTAAACCATAAATGGTAGAAGCAAATGGGTGAACCACTGCATTTAAAACAGGCCAATCTGCTTAACTTTTTTGTAGAGCCTTATTATTATATAAATGGTAAGTTATGCCTTTGATTAACATCACATTGGTTGAAGTTGAAGACTCTTAATTAATTGTTGAGATGGCTAGTGTGGTAAAGGAGCGTTCAGGGGCAGAGATAGTGTATGGTTCTGAAGAGTGTTATCGCCACTCCATAGAGCTCTTAGAAGAGTTGGGTTTCCCAAAGGGTGTTCTTCCCTTGCAAGACCTGGTGGAGTGTGGTAGGGTTAGAGAAACTGGGTTTGTGTGGATGAAGCAGAAGGCACCTTATGAGCATTTCTTTGAGGGAACCAACACGAGGGTGAGCTATGCTGTTGAGGTCACTGGCTATGTGGAGAAGTTTAGGATGAAGAAAATGAGTGGCATTAAGAGCAAGCAGATGATGCTGTGGGTGCCAATAACTGAGATGAGCATTGAAGATCCTAAGGGGCAGAAGATACTCTTTAAGACCCCTATGGGGATTGGAAAGTCCTTCCCTATCCTGGCTTTCATGACCCCAGAGGAAAAGGAAAAGCACCTGCTGTTGCAGTATAAGGAGATTCAAGAAAACAGTTAGCTTTCCACGTATACCATGAATTCATATTATGATACTGTTGAGGTCCTCATCATGAATAATGACCAACTAGAGTATTTAAGAAAGTTTTATTATACTAGTTTAATTTTTATGTACTCTCACAATTGACAATTTTATGCTATAAATTAATCAGAAGTTATTATTAGTATAAATTTTAAGATATTTATTGTAAAAATCAACATGCTGTACATGACAAATTGTTATCAAATGAGAAGTGTAAAAATCCTTTGGTACTATTTACTCTTACTATACATAAAATAGTTAATTTCATGGTTATGATTCATGCGGCGTGCAATTGAACACTTTTGTTCTTTTGGTTGATTGGTAGAATGCATGTTTACTATTTTCATGATTGTTATATTTGTTTCAGAAGAATCGAATGATACGTTACGAAATGAACATGTTATTAAATACTAGTGTTGCATGCAGAATGGGAACAATTGAGAAGGTTGTTGTTGGGTCTTTTACGGTTGACTTGCATATTTAAGACGATATTCGCAACAAAATTATTTTCTATCCATGACAAGGTATCTAGCTGCTACGTCTGCATATATACACGAGGGAAAAATCCTATTAATTAACTCAAAACAGAGAGACTGCACCTTGCCAAGTTTAGTTGTTTATGTAAATCAAAATTTGGCAATGATGCTTATTTAATTATAGAAATTTGAAAAGTTATTAATTAGGCCATCTTGTTTGCTTGTTGAGAGGACTAGATGGTGAAAGCTTTTCACTGAGATGATAGCAGCGGGCATTCAGCTAAAGTCTGATACTGAAATTTTAAAATTCAAAATTAATTTAGCCTTATTCACCCATGTTTTGAACTTTATGTGAAATGATTTAGGTTTAAGTCTCCGGTCATCATCATCTCACCTACTGAATGTTTAGGAGTCATAATTAATTTTAATAAGTTTCACCTCATTAAAAACTAGTTTTACCTAATTCACCCATATTAAAATGATTTAGGTTCAAGTGTCATCGTCACATGTGCTGAAGGACAAGGTCTCCAACAAGTCTCCGGTTCCATCCCATTTTGAGATTCATTTTAGCATGACTCGTATATCATTAATTTTTTTAGATTTAAAAACTTTATTGGGTCTAAAAAACTAATCCAGTCAAATTTATAATTAATTGAAAAATATAACTTTTAGTTCTAAGTTGTACACACTAACACGAGGTTGCTGCAATTATTGAACCTCAGAATCAAAGCTGAAAATACGCATGAAAGCTTGAATTGCTATTACCAAAACCAACAATTCTCAAGTTCAATCCCAAATGCAAAAAAATTTGGGTCCTAAACTTTCATTTCCCTTGTCTTTTATATTATTTTTTTTATCCTAAAAGTTAAAAACCACGGGTGTCATGCATAACGTAGACTTAAGAGAATTTTATACATGATGAAAATCAAACACAAGTTCTCCCGCTAAATAGATTATTCTCACTCATATGAATACAACAGAACCTTGCACCACTACGTCAATCCTTTAGGTTTTATATTATCAAACATTATGATTATATTCTTGATTCACCAACAAAAAAAAATTATAGTAGTGTCAAGGAAACGAAAAATAAGCATTATATTCCCAGGGTTTTGGTGGTAGTAATTAAAAGTGGCTGTCATAACAAATAAATAGTGGAGAGAGCCTACCATAATAATCAAGAAATTCCTCACTGCAATTTATAGACAATAAGCACATCTTTTCTGTCTTTCATGCTTTGGTAAAATTTTCATGTCATCTTCCACAAGAAAACATTAATTCCTTCATGATCCTAATGAGTGGTGAAACAAATAAAAAGCAAAGGGCATGTATGAATAGCAATGAGCTGTACACACTAGTGTAGTGTAAGGATCTTTTTAGTCCCATACTAATACACAATCATCTACATTCTAACATCTACATCTATGCTATAACAACAAAATATAGGTATACAAACCATCCCAAAGTAACTCGTTCCTGTTCCCATGTCTTTGATGTCAAACGTGGCAGTTATCCAAACTCAGAAGCTCAAAAGAATGCAAAAATGGCCCCTCCAATAGTGTATCTTATCCAGGAATTGGTACCTTTAGCTTTGAGATTCATGGCTCTACTTCCTTTGGTTCCTTCTGCCATTGGACTTGGAATCTGGATTCTCAGTCATCTCTGTGTCGGAGGTCTCCTTCTGGGCCTCCAGCTCCATATTTCCTGCCTGGCTCTTTCGGCGTCTTCGATCCTGAAATGTCACCCACTTCATTTGAGAAACATATCATGTTTCTTCAGAAAAAGAGTTTAATGGTTTTGTTGCAAGGAGCAGGATGAAGTTTTATTGTTAAAACAAAAAATAACTGCCACAGAGTTGGAAGGTTCTTGTGATTTAATAGATGGGAATTCAAACCTCGCGTGGTATGGGATATTCTTCTGATTCAAGCATGCGGACAACTTGACTCATCTTTGGTCTTTTCTCAGAATCTGGATCAACACACCTCAAAGCAGTCAAAAGGGCACGTTTAAGGGAACTTGTTGATGGCCTGGTCTCAATGTTAGGGTCTACCACCTCTTCTGCGCGCCTATTCCCAACCATCATCTTGAGCCAGTCAACCAAATTTACCTACAACAACCATCCAATGATATTAAAGGAAGTTTGATAAGATAGTGTTATGAGAACAAATAAAGTTACCAACTACTCCATGGAAATTTCTAATGTATATCATTCTTCACATTTTAAAATCAAGTGAAGATACGCATTAGAGAAAAGTTCCTTAACTCTTATCATTTTATCCACAAATAAATTTACACAAGTACATGCACATTAGAGTATTGATTTCTTTTATTCTTTACAGGTTACCAGTGACACACCTCAGTTGCTGGTCGGCTATAATCCACTGGGTCTCTTCCAGTAATTGCTTCGAGGAGCAATACCCCAAAGCTATAAACATCACTCTTCTCATTTAGTAATCCAGAATTGGCATATTCTGGAGCCACATATCTGACAAATGCAATTGAGACACAAAAAAGAACATAGTTAGAAAACTAGAGCAGTTAAAAAGGTCAATTCAGTCAATTTTATAGGTTCAGACAATTGTCAGCAATGTTGCAGTAGAGTTGATATTCAGAATTGACAATTAATCATAAATATTAATGCAAAATGAAATGCTTGATATTCAGTTTGATCTGGTATGCTCAGGGTGCAATTCATGATTAGATTACCGAAAGAGGTAAACCTACGAGATTACTATACAATCACTCACTTTGCATTACAAAATATATAAAAAATGCAAAACAGCATTAGTCATAGTGTCTTACAAAGTGAGAAATAACAAGAAAAAGTACTTTGAATCATAAAGAAGTCCCTAATCTGTAGGCATTAGACAAACAGCTTACCCAAAAGTACCCATTACTCGAGTTGTGATATGACTTTTTCCAGCACCCAATAACTTTGCCAGCCCAAAGTCAGATATTTTGGCATTGAAGTCATCATCAATTAGAATATTGCTTGATTTAATATCTCGATGTACAACTTTTGGCTCAATTGCCTCGTGCAAGTAAGCTAGCCTGCAATAGAATAATAATAAATCAGTAAAAGGAAACTCACCAAAAACTAAGAAGGAAATTTAAAAAAAAAAGGTACTAAACAAGCATACGCTTTAGCTGTTCCAAGAAGAATTTTAATCCGAGCATCCCAAGTAAGAAAACCATACTGCCGCATGGCTCCATGAAGCCATTGCTCTAAATTGCCATTGTTAACATACTCATAAACCAGCAACCTGAAATAAACAGGGAATTCACCAGGGATCAAGAATCCAATTTATACAAACAGTACCCAAAAAGTAGTATGTAAATGCAAATATAAAATAAAACCATGAACACTATTTACTAATGGATTCTATGCGGAAAAAAATTCTCAACATCATTTGTTGCGGTTAATAGATTTACAAGATACTACTTTGTAAGATTGTAAATTATTCCAATCAAACGATGAAATCAAGAAGAAAGTTGTTAGCAAATTCTTATGGGGTTTTGCTAATGTACACTTCTTTTCTAGAAGGAGTATTTTAACCATCTATACTTTGGGAGTATTTTTAAAAAATCGAAATTATAACTTTCTAAAATACTACTTTTAAAAAACAAAGTGTGGGTTAGCAAATCCCTAAAATAAAACCATGGACACCACTAACTAATAAATTCTGTGCTAAAAATAATTCTCAACACCGTTTATTGCAGTTAATAGATTGACAATGTACTACAAAAGGTATTTTGTAAACTTTGTAAACTATTTCCATCAAATGACCAATTGATGATGACAGCAGACACAAACAGTTAAACACGCATGCGTGCACAATTGGTGACAAATGACAATTCATCTTTGCCTCTCTGCTGATTCCAAAATAGATAGAATAAAAAGGCAAGTGGACATCATGATGTTTAACCCAAATAAAATGGCAAAACAACATGCTACCTGTGAGTGCCTTCAATGCAATAGCCTAAAAGTCTAACCAAATTCTTGTGCCGCACATGGCCAATAGCCTCAACTTCCACTCTAAATTCCTTTTCAGCTTGTCCTCTGCATGATGTGCATCAACAGCATTAGATATACTAACTGGCAACTGCATGCAGACATGCTAATAAAACATGAAACAAGAGATTAAAAGACCTAGTTTGAAGCTGAAATTAACAATAAATTATGTAACTAACAAAATAATTTAATGTCAAAACTTACAGATTATTGAGTAGCTTCTTAACAGCCACAGGACTCCCATTGATTAACTGGCCCTGATAAACAACACCATATCCACCTTCACCAATAACATTGTCTTTTGAAAACCTGTTTGTTGCAAGTTCTAGGTCCCTTAACGTAAACCAGTGTCCCCAGCCAAGGTGAGAAAATTCAGGCAGACCACACAAGGGGGACGGTGCAGTTATAGGATGTGAAGAAGACCTGTAAGTAGAAACAGACTTAGCACCACTTTCTTCGCCTGATTGAGAGCCATCATCTTTCTTAAGATGAACAAATGAGCCTGATTGACTGCTATTTTCCCCGTTATTTGTTTGGATCAAAACTTTTTCAGAATCCCTGTCACTAAACCTGTCATACAGACTCACAAAAGCTCCATTCTGAGGATGATTATTGGCTGAAACTTGATCAACTCTAATTTCCTTGATCTCATCTGAAACCGATAACATATGGCTAAGGGGAAGCATGCCATTGACTCTTCTAGATTTCTTTCTTGAAGTAAGACATATTGATATCACCACGAGAATAATTATAATGAACAACCCAACTATTATCCCCATCAATTCCCATGCTTTCAACCCAAAAACAGACGTTTCCTGGGACAACCCCGAATTTAGATCGGATGCCATTTGCCACTGCCAATATATATCTGCAGAAGTTTTCAATGTTAGCTATAAGAAATCACTTCAAAGCACACAGCAAATCATGTTGCAAAATAAAGCACATTATTGGCAAATTACTGGGATGACACCAAACTCGTGCATCGGATTCCTCGCACCACATACAACTATTTTTGAGAAAGAGAATCTCAAATCCAGTCATACAAAATTCCAGCAAGAAACTAGATTGTTTGACATCCTTCTCATATATAAAAACAAAAAGAAAAGTGCATTCATTTGCTGAAAGAAACTCAGTTCCCCAGTAAACGTGCAAAAGGAAAAGGAGAAAAAAAAAACTAAATTGCATATGACAAACTCAGCATTCAAATCCCAGATAAATCAACCAACCATGAACCACAGCTGTGAAAGAAAATTGCAACTAGTTGACACAAAAGTTTTTGGAAAACACAAATCTTTAGAAACCAAAAGAACATAAAAAGTGAATAAAATCGGTTTCATGTTGTACTTAATAACCAAATTAGAGACAGAGAGAGAGAGAGAGAGTAAAACCTCATTGAATGTGTACACAGGAAAAATGAGGCCAATAAATATCAAAGTAGCTACAAAAAGCAACCAAGCAAAAAAATCAATGACCACAAAAAACAACTAAATTGTAACATCACCTGTGACCTTCCAGCAACTTCGCAGAGATTTAAAGAGAAAAACACTGTTCACAACCAAAATCCTTGACAGATTTTTCTGCAGCCTATTTTCAGACCCTGAATCAACTTAAACACTAGATCTCTTATGCACTCAAAATCCTCTTGGATAAGAACACATTGGCACATGCCCATCTAAACCCCATTGTCCAAATATGATTCTGGTTTCAGGGATTCCTCAACTGTGCCAATGGGTCTGTGTTTCCAATCTCAAAAATGGACCTTTTTCAGAGCAGCACCATTCCCCCTCCTCCTCCTCACACAAACTTCACAAAAAGAAAAGGAGAAGGTAAAGGCAAGGCTTTCACCGACCCTTGTGTGTAGTTGTGCAGTTGTTTGAGGGAATTGGAGAACACAAGAGGCACATGAAATTGTGAGAAGAGGGAATTGGTGTGGTTGGGTTAATAACAAGGCATGGAATTATCAGTGGTAGGTGATAGCCTAGGCAAGTGACATGACTCACATTGCCATATGGTAAAAAATAAGCATCAAAATGGAAACTTGCTTTGCTGTTTCTTCAAATTTCTTCCCTCCCCCACACCTTCTTCTCTCTCACATTCCCTCTGTGTGTGCCTTTCCCTTTCTATTTCTATTTTCTACTCCATTTTATTTTATTTTTTTATTGTTTTTATTATTCCTAAGGTTTCTTCAGACGGTGACAGATAAACAGATGCTTCAATGGTACTATTTGGCATTAAATACACAAGTGTGGAAAAATGAAAAACAAATAGTGAAATACCCCATTTTTCAATAAATAAATAGTAGTTAACTTTATTTTAATATATACATGTATCTCTCTCATTTTCTTTTCTTTGCTTCTTTTCATTTTGTAAGTCAAACATCAATTTTTTAATGTCATTAGCATTATTATTATTATTACTGGAAGTACTATTACATTACACAAGTAATCAGTGTGATCTTGAATTAGTAAATGCCAGACTTGTGTATTTAATGAGAAGGTCAAATGAACAGACTACACACCCAATAAGCCTAAAGTCATTTGTTATTGCAAATTTCCATTTCCTTGAATTGCGTAAATTACTAAATTTCATTTGAATCTCTATATTTAATGAGACTTTGTTTTCTCATTCAGTAGGCTGGATAGTCAGGGAAACAGACTGGACACCATACCAATTTTTTTGTTATAGCCTATAATACCCCTATTCTAGAAGTCCTTTTCCTATGTATCCCAGGTGGGAAAGATGTAATCTTCCCCTCTTACCATAAGCACATTAAAACTTTGACACTGTATTCTCATCTTCAACCACATCTCATATGAGTGGATTCTAGTTTCTATATTCAACCTTGCTCTTCTTCCAAAGAGTAGGGGAAAAAAGAAAAAAAAATAATAGATGAAATTATATACACGACTAAATGTATGTTTGGGTATCCGTTGCAAATTGATATTAATAATAAAATAAAGATTGCAAAAATATGTAATTATATTCTTTCTTTTGCATTTAATTTATGGTAGACCATCGAATTTGGTCTCAAAATTTATATACAACAAGTTGAACTGAAAATCAAACATACTTTCAATTTTTTAAGAGTATTTCTATAATAAATCAATGTAAAAACTCATCTCACAAGCGAGGTTTGATGAAGGAAGTACTTAATCAAATACCCAATTAGGGATGAAGGTATTGTACAGTATGATGTGAAAGAGATATAGTAGAAAACAAAATGTTGTAATGTGATGAGAAATATATGACAATATATTTTTTAACTTGTTAAGGCTATACACTCCACACTGTATGAAGCAATGATTGGTTTGGAAGGCCTAAGCTTGCATACATTCCATACAGATGACACACACAAGCCAGTTGCAGTGATTTGCTTTTGTGGTCCCATGTTATTTCCTTTAGGAAAATTATTCTGATTTGGAAGTAGTGTGACACAGCTAGATGAATTGTTTCAAATGCTTAGGGGTGAATTGCTTCACATTTCAGTTAAATGTAATTCTTTTTTGGATTAGTGATTATAAAGTTACTACTACATATCATTCTATTTATAGAGAATGACTTGTTGTCATTCTCTACTATATGGTAATATTCAATGGAAGAAAAATTACATAACTTAGTAAGGATATAAATAAATATATATACTCTTATTTAAAAATAAGAAGTCAGATTTATAATACAAAAAAAAATCCAAATAACTTCTGTGTATTATTATTTACTTATAAGAATTACGTGACTCAAAATATCACGTCTAAGGAAGTAGTGATGTAAAATATTAAGGTACTCGTTTCATTTAACTACTTCATATAATATTTGTTTTAGTCTCAGCAAAAATAATAATAATATTTGTTTTAGTCTGCATGTGATGCATGCGAGTTTATACTACTTGATTTTTCTTTATTTTTTTCACTTTGTGAATCACAATATCATATTCTACTTACATGTGAACGAGTTAAAATTTGCAAATTTCAATTAAATTGTTTATCCAAAAAACGCGTGTGCTTCTGAGTTTTGACATTGTTGTTTAGCAAGAGATATGACTTGCACAGCATAATTATGTGTTCCTTCCAGAACAGATCTTGCATTGCAGTCAACAATGCCTCTTTTGAACACTAATTAATGTGTTTTTTCTCCAATAATTTTATTTTAAGTTTGATTTATACTTGATTAATCATGCGGTGCTTCTTTTGTCGTCAATTTAAATGGCCCCAGTCAAAAGAGAAAAAAAAATAGCAGAAACAAAGTACTGGGGGATAAGGTAAATGCCGGGTTAAAGCATAACTTTAATTTTATTCTATAAAGATAATTAAAGTGAGAGATTAGGTATACTTAAGTATTGTTATGGTGTAAGCGTAACTAGGAAGAATTCAGTCATGATTAAGAAAAGGTTGAAAATGTTTCTATGATAGCACAAGTAATTTCTATGCTTCTTGCTATAATATTTTCCTTTAATAAATTAATATTCTGTTTAATTATCGCATAAAACGAGAATCTTATGTTACGGTATTATATATATATATATATATATATATATATATATATATATATAGAGAGAGAGAGAGAGAGAGAGAGAGAGAGAGAGAGGACAGTGTTATATACTTTAAACTCACAATAAAAACAAGCTAGAAGCAAGTCTTTTTTTAGTTATTTAAGTCTTTTATTTCATTTTGCAGGGTTTCCGTTCCTTTTTTTTTTCTTTCCTTTCTATATAGCAAAGGTTAGAAAGCAAAAGCTAGATGTGAAACATTTTCAAGTTATTTATTCACATGGAAAACATTTATTCTTCGACATTTTTTTTTGTGTGTAACATCTTTAGCAGTTGATAAAAAATAAAGCAAAAGTTTTCTTTGACCAAACATATTTCAAAAGCAGCTCAGACAAAAGCTGATTTATTAATTAAGAACCGCCTAGCATATAGTTGCATAATTGCATTCCTAATAATGATGGAACATTACTTAATTGTTTTGTGTTACTTTGATGCACGCAATATTATTGACAGCGTGTACTCAGCTTATGGATCATTGCAAATTGCAATTATACAACCCAAAATCAAATCATTGGCAGCACACAGGAGTTTCTTTTGTAAACCCAAACTCTTGAAAATTATGTGAGTGTATATGTACGTGATCATCATTTTCATTCATTTCTTTTTCTTATATACAAAGTTAGTTATCTTTCTTCGAAAGGGTAGTAAAACTGTTACTATGCAGTAAAATCATTTCGAGAGTTCTACTTACCTGGTTTCCACACTTGAAAAAAGTCATAAAATTTTCTTCTAAAAACTCCGGATTAAAATTTGATATATTTTACTTTTACAAGAATAAAAAATATATTAAAAATTCTACTGACATAAAAATTAAATATTTCTAATTCTATAAGAAAAAAAACATAATTTAGCATATTTTAACTTGGTATATAGTGCTTCTACAGCTATACAAACACGTTTTATGTCTATTTTAGTATTTTGCTCCATTGTTTGACCATTCAAAAATAATTACACGCATTATAGTAGCCAAACTACATTACTACAGTACTACTAATTCCAATAACTATGTCTACTAAATCTCGTTTTGGAAAAAGTTAAAAGCTTTACTAGATATTATCAAGAAGAAAAATAGCTTTTCTTCCCTTTTCTCTGTCTCAATACATATTGGGTAAACGAAGCAGGGAGACATTGGTGGCAGCATATATTCTCACAGATAACCTAAACAAATGCAAAGGCTCTTCTTCTGCCGACAATGGCCAATTTGGCCACTAGATTTTTACAATAAAGTAAATTCAGAGTCAACCTCTCTCAAGGACATTTGCCTTCTATAGTTAGATTTTGTCAGAGACTTAGATACATTAGGAACAACTGAACTTTGAACTTTGATACACATAAATAAATAACGTGAAAATTATGTGCGCGATTCATTCAATCGACACACACAACTCACATTCATTTTCACGAAAGGACACACCCACACACACACACACACAAAAGCGAAATAACCCTTTTCGGTCATTAAGCATATTCCCTTTAAAATTTATTCTTGGCTTGTCTTGACCCTCTTGAAAGAGGGTCCTCCATGTCCTAAATCTATATTGCATAATCTCCTATTGGGACCCAAAACCGTAAAGTTAATTATGCTTCGTATACATTTATAGCTAACAAAGTTCCAAAACCAACACTACACATGTTTAACAAAAATAAAACAAAATTGGAAGTCTAGCACATTAGATTATACCTTGTCATAGACATTTCATTAATCAAATCTAGCCCAACAATACTCAAGACATAGACCAAAATATTACAAGAAGAACAACCATAATTGGATTACATGGTCTATCAGCGTAGGTTTTTTTGAAACAAACCACATTATATGTATCTTATGGAATGTAATTTTGTATGGGCGTAATAAGATCATTATGCACGTAAAATTCTTTTTTGAAATGTTTAATGCATATCAATCACATTCCAAAACTTAAATTTGAGACGACTAATTAAGTGAAAATAATTTTATATCAGCTCATTTATACATTCAGTGATTACTAGCACAGATTTCATTTCGGTTAAAAAGTTGCCATCATGGGACTCTTGCAAATAATTTGTTCTAATCAGTCCATGAACAATAATCCTTGGTGAGGCCAAGGGAAGTTTTCCCAAGAACAGGTCAGTTGGTGTGCCCTGATCTCTGTTTCTATTCTCATGAGATTTGAAATTGATCATGTGAACCATTAGGCTGGAATTTCTGGCTGGTGGGATATCAAAATTAGGATGTGGCTGTGCCGTTTGAGACATGTCCACACATGATTTTTAACTAAAATGTGAGCACATACGCAACATTCTGGTTTGGTGCTGCTGTTGCTTATGGATTGTGGTGCTAGCTAGTAGTTGAAACTGCTTTGTCCCTTGATGTTATACTTATAATATAGTTAGCTTAGCTGGTATTGTCACGACAGTTCCATTCATCCATCCATTTTATATGTAATCGTAGTTATAATATATATATATATATATATATATATATATATATATATATATATATATATATATGAGTGATACCGTAGAATTATGAGACCTTCAACAGTTCACAGATATTTTTTAATAATTATCCAGAGGTTGTGTCTGGTTCAGGTTTATACATGAATCCAATATTAATTTGTACAACTTAATGTGTCTCTTTTTAGATATATAAATAGTTTGTGCTAAGGATGGTAAGCATTTGTCATGAATCATGACGGTGACTAAAATCTTCTCCTACCTAAAATTGGGCATTTGCGGATTGGAAGTATCTTGGAAGTTCAGTAAAAAAAAAATGCTAATCTTCGAATTGAATTTGCTAATGCCTACGTGTTTCTTGGCTTCTTTCATGCTTGAAGCTTCAAACTCCGTTTAAAAAATGACAAGTTTTCAAACTGTCAAATATAAGATGGCCAATTTGTTCTCTTAAAAATAAATGGCATTAGTTTGATGAAAAATGGAAAGAGACATCAATTGTCTTTTAAATAAATCAAGCTTGATTTAGTTGCTTAGTAATATGAAAATAATATTAATTTAACCTATCGGTTGTAAATATTAATTTAGTTCCTCAATGATGAGAAATGACATCAATTTAACTCATCATAGACAATGATTTTGATGTCACTTTTCAATGATTGAAGGATTAAATTTTAAGACTAAAGTGATCATATCAACTCTTTCAGGAAATAAATTAAATACATGCTTGCTCTAAAATATATATCACAATCTATTGTTTTTGTATTTATCATCAGAAGTTTCATTAGTCCATATACGTAAGAAAAATGGGCCGGATCAAACAATTCAAATAAAAAAAGTGCTGTCGCAAGTCCAATACCCAATATCTGAGTAAAAAAATGATAAGATTGTTGAGCTGATTAATTATCAACATTGATAACAAACGATATTAATAAATTAAAGGGACATTCAATTTCCAAATGCATCGCATTGAATTATTGATTATATGTATGTATTGAACCTTGATAACAAATTATTGATTATTGTGTCTGGGTTCTACCGCAGTTTGAAGTTTAATGACAATATCATGATTGTTGCCCTCATTGGCGATGATAACGCATATAAGAATATTGACAAAGAATAATAAATTACTTTTTTTTTTCATATACTATAGCAATCAAATAGAGATATTTAAGAATTTATAATAATTCATACGATTTATTTAAACATGTGAATTAGACCTTCTTAAAAGAATAATATAACTACTACTAATTTGCTTCGGTACAATGAGCGAATATATATATATATATATATATATATATATATATATATATATATATATATATATTAAATTAGATATAATAGTTAAATTGGTCATATTTATAGTTGAGTCTAATTAATGAGTATCATATTTTGATACAAATTATATGTATTTTTGAGGGAGATAATTTTGTGCTACTCAAATTAATAGAATTATTATGAATGATAAAGAACGAGTTTGTTTAAATTTATTTATTAAAATAAATATTTATTTTAATAAAAATAAACAATATTTTATTTTTTTAAGTGTGTTTGTTTAAATTATTTCTATTTTTAAAAATAAATCTTATTTATTTCTTAAAAACATTTATATAAAAAACATTTATTTTAAAAATATTTTTTAAATTAAATAAATTCATCCAAAATTTACTTTTTAATATTTAATATAATTATATACTTAAAATCTTAAAATTTGAAATGATTGATTTTTTTATAATATACATGTGTGGATTGAATTAGTAGTACTCATAATTAGTACAACTATTACATAATTAGAGAGATTAACGTAACCACTAACTGACAGTTCATCAATAATCAATAATTACTAACAAAAGTCACCCAGTAAAATTGCGTGCTTCCATATCCTCTTTGGCAATATCATGAGAGCATCCATGACCCATGCACCTTTGGCAATATCACCACCCACAGGCCACAACATCATCAATGCAAAATTGCAACATATGACAGAATATTGTTATCTAATTTGAATTACTAGCGTGTAATTTCGTCGTTATTTGTTTATCACAAATTCGTTTTAATTTTTTTTTTCTTATTTTTAAACAGATGAGTGAATATTGACGATAGTTGTATGGTATGAGTTTTTAGGACAACAACTCCTATTAACAATCTTCTTTTTTTGCAGCACATGAAAAATCCTATAACCTTGATCCGAGGAACAGGAACTCCTGTGCTTGCCTTTGTCCTACTCTATGCCAGTTAATTATGCTGAACACAAACAAATCACCTCATTAAATGAATGGGAATAGACTGCTAAAAATGGGTTCAACATATAACAGGTGAAAATAAACCAAAAAGTATAAACTTACAAGGAATTTAAAAACCTTGAATTTAATAACGGGTTCACGAATTTAATAAGGTTTGTCAAATTTTAAAAACCTTGAGTATTATTACAACTTACAAAGACCGTCAAAGGTTGTTTTTTTCTTTTTTCCCCTTCAAACCCACCGAATTATTTTCTGCTAGAGAACTAAAGCTCATAATATAATCGATAGACCAGTGTGCATAAGCTGACGCAAGAATTTTGTAGTTTAATTAATAATTTCAAATTAAAATTAAAATATATGATTGTATTAAATATTTGAATAAAATATTTTAAGAATTTTAACGAATGCATTTTTTATGATATAATTATGTTATTAAGCTACATTACATTATTGTATTTTAAAATATTTTTTAGCTATAATTTGATAAATGTATTTATATTAAAAAAATTTGTACGTTAGCCAAATTTAATATTTTATTATTTATAATTAATAATCTAATCTAAATAAAAAAAGTAATTACTCTGAAACCAAAAAATAATTTATAAAGTAGTGGGCACTGTACTGTGTAGTACCACCAATGTTGCAGGTGCGTTACTCATCAAGTCATCCTCTGCTCTGCTGCATCACATTCACACCATTTCACGCACATGCTCCCTCACGCGCTTTCTTTTCGATTTCAACGTCACTCGCGCTCGCGCCATAGATCGCCACAATTTATCTTCTCCCACTTTTTTTCTGCACGTGCCCCTTTTTTCTCTTCTTCATGTTCCAGCGTTTGAATCGATGCTGCAACTCCAAAGATACGAACTTTACTTCATTTTAGGAAATGGGTCTTAAACAACTGCGGTCAACCCTTGCCAATTTTGAATTCTCGTGTAACTGAAACTGCTTCTGCTGCGGAAGCTTCTTTCTTTGGGGGCCACAAGGATTCTCGTGTAACTAAACTCCAATGATGAACAAAACTCTTCTCACTTATTTCTACTTGTTCATCTACATTTTGCTTTCTTCTGGAGTCATTTTGTACAACAAGGTATGTATATAATGTAATAATGTAGCCACTTCAATTCTTGGGTTAGACTAGTTTTTACTTTTAGTTAAAGCATTACCAATGTGGTATCATTTATATATATATATATATATATATATATATATATATATATATATATATATATATATATATATATATATATATATATATATATTTTTATTTTTTTTTTGTAGTGGGTTTTGTCTCCAAAGTACTTTAACTTTCCGCTTCCAATAACACTCACCATGATTCACATGGGCTTTTCTGGGGCAGTGACGTTTTTTCTTGTCCGGGTCTTTAAGGTATGTTATGCCATTTTTTGTGTTGTGTTGTACTTTGGGAATATGCTCCTTTTTCCTGATTTATGATCAATTTTGATTTGATTGCCTTTAATATTCAATGTGGCTTGACCACAAAGTTGTTGAATACAGTGGATGTTACTGTGCTCTTTATTGGAATTTAGGCTTTGATCTTGATTGCATCTAGGGACCTCTGTCATGTTCAGTTTGTTACAGTGTTATGTTACCTTTAATTATAGTTTTTTTTCTTTCTTTCTTGTCGGGTGAATCTCAATGATGTGATTTTTTAAACATTTTTTTACATGCATCTATTCACGTTGATGTCAGTGTTCACTTTCATTAGGATGTGGTCCTTCGCTTCATCTGCACAAACCTTCCTCTGTACTCGATTGAGCTTTTACTGCCTTTAACCGTTGTTTTCAGTGATTTGATCACTTTTATAATCTGGCTATTTGAATGGTATTACCTACTTATCTTAATTTATATTCATTTTCTCTGTATTGCAGGTTGTCACTCCTGTTAAAATGACATTTGAAATGTGAGTGTCTTTGAGTTGAAGCCTTTTTGAGCTTGTTCTCCTTTGACCAAATTATTTCTTAAACACTTCCTTCTATTGCAGATATGCTACTTGCGTGATACCAATAAGTGCCTTCTTTGCATCAAGTCTTTGGTAAGCACTACAACATGGGCAAACTGAACTTGCTCTGAGTTGGGATAAACATAAGCCTTTGATAACGGGAGATATCCCTCACGTTTATGTTTCTAATCATGTTTGATTTGATAAGTGCATGTGAAAGAAACAAATTGAGCCTTTATTTATTGATGAAATTTTGAAAAAGCAAAAATAGATGGTTTTGACTGCTTTTGGCCAGTTCTTGACTAGTTTTTTTGTTCCATCAGCTTTCTGGATTGTCCGAACTAGGGAGCAGGAACCAGCCAAGCTTAGATTGCAAAATTTTGTTCTACTGTAATTCTGTTTAAGAAAATTCTTATGCTTCCAGTGTGGTATAGAAGTTTTATTAGCCTGCATTAGTCTGGAGATGCCACTCTTGCAATGACCAAAACTATTAAGATGGCGCTGTAGGCATGAAGTTCTAAGTTCTAATTTCTCAATAGAAAAACCCTTTGTCAGAGAATCTGGCATAATAAAGAGTGAAGACCATCTGGTACTTGGAATTACTATGATTCTCCATCTGATGAAAGGGTCATTATCAGACTCCTCAGAATGGATTACCAGTGGCCTTAAATTTTTATAATATGATTGCCGTAGAGTAGATTTTACTTTTTGTCTCACCTACACATTTGGAATTTGTTCATTCTCTGTCATTTTAATCTGTTCAAAGTATGATGCTTCTAAGAAAAGAAATTATGATAGTTCACTTGAATAATTCAATGTTTACTTTGGCAGATCTTCTATGTTTTCTTATTTACATGTTTACACCTCATGTAATGTCAGTACTTATGAAGAAATAATTATGTTTTTGGTTTTTACAGGTTTGGTAACACAGCTTATTTGCATATTTCTGTGGCTTTTATCCAGATGCTCAAAGCTCTGAGTACGTATTTAGCGGTCTTCACTTGCTTGCTTACTGTCTGAATGATACTTTCTTAATTCTAAAACTTGATGTTTCAGTGCCTGTGGCAACATTCCTCATGGCTGTTATGTGTGGCACCGACAAAGCAAGGTGTGATATGTTCTTCAACATGTTGCTGGTCAGTGTTGGAGTTGTCATTTCCTCCTACGGAGAAATTCATTTTAATGTAGTTGGTACAGTTTATCAGGTCACCGGCATCTTTGCTGAAGCTTTGAGACTGGTCTTAACACAAGTCCTTTTACAGAAGAAGGGCTTGAGTTTAAATCCTATTACAAGCTTATATTACATAGCTCCATGCAGGTATATTATGTTGATGTTTTCAACGAGTAAATAAATAGTCAATTGAGTCAGTGTAGTGGTCATATTAACCCACATGGACAGATTTCTCTTTTCCCACTAACCAGACAATTCAAGCTCTAATGGACTTGGGGAATAACTTCTATCAATGTTGATATACTTTTCTCCATATACATGTGATTTAGTAGATAATTATGTTAGTAATACTGATTTTGGGGCAATGTACAACATGCATACATGTGAGTAATATGCAATATGCAGTCTTTCTTGTATTTTAGTTTCTTCGATTTATGTCAGATCTATTTCATTTCCTCCATTAAGTAAAAAAATGTGATGATATTGGGATTATCAATGTTTGCTTATCAACCAAACCATCATACCATATGTGATCTGTTCATTCTTTTGTACTTTGGTATATGTAGTTTTGTGTTTCTCTCTGTGCCCTGGTACCTGCTGGAAAAGCCTGTTATGGAAGTTTCACAGATTCAGTTCAATTTTTGGATCTTCTTTTCCAATGCTCTATGTGCTCTAGCCTTGAATTTTTCCATTTTCTTAGTAGTCGGTAGAACTGGCGCTGTAACCATACGGGTTGCTGGGGTGCTTAAGGACTGGATATTGATAGCCCTTTCAACTGTTATATTTCCAGAGTCTACAATAACTTGGCTGAATATAATTGGCTATGCTATTGGTAAGTTTTGTTTGAAATATATGATTTAATATCCCTCCCTCTTCATCCTTACATGTTCTACCTGCAGCACTATGTGGAGTTGTGATGTACAATTACATAAAGGTTAAGGATTTTCGAGCTTCTCAATCACCAGATGAAATTATTCCAGATCGAATCACCAAGGTATCTTCTTGACACACTTATTAGTATTTGTATTTGAGTCTATGTAAACTTGTTATACATCGTAGCAAGAGTTTTAAGAATGAAGTAACAGGTAAAGATCATGAAAATGTTTTCACGCATATTTTAGCATGGTCATTTTAATTTCTAGTTTATTGATCTGGTCTCGTCAAATTCGATTGACATACAGGACTGGAAATTCGAGAAGAGGTCATCTGATTTTTATGTGCCAGATAATGTTAGTAGCAATAGGGGAAGTGGTGGAGGCAATGGTTCTCTTTCTGATATGAAAATTGATGAAGAAGCACCGCTAATTTCTTCATCAAGGGTGTCTCATATTGGACGTATGCAGCTAGCCAACCATGCAACAGGAAAATGAATACCCCAATACAAGATTCATTTTAGATCTTCCCCTTTTGGTGAAAAGAACAAGAGGAAGTTGGGTCAAAAGAACCACTCTTTATTCTTTTTAAATAGTGTGCTTTATAGGAATCATGCATGCTTGCTCTTTGTAATCACATTCATGTTGAACCGTGGTTTAATTAAGACCAGAGTGCGGAACCAA
Organism: Glycine max; assembly: GCF_000004515.6. Lineage (NCBI taxonomy): Eukaryota > Viridiplantae > Streptophyta > Magnoliopsida > Fabales > Fabaceae > Glycine > Glycine max. The sequence goes on from NC_038253.2 coordinate 2,981,030, forward strand.
TTCTCCTCTTAATTCCTATAATAATCAATTTAAATTTATAGCCAGCATTGGGGGCACAAAATTGAAATGCAGCGGTTGGTTTTCTTTGAAAATCTTTATAGCTTTACTCCCTTAAGCGGATTTAGCTAACATATCTCATAACCAAAGTCAATAATCAAAGCAGTTTTCAGATACTAAGAGCCCCAATTAGAAAAAAAATAAAGCCACTTTTTTTTAATTTGATTAATCGCAGTTTGCATCATATGTAAATTTTAAACCCACTCATTTATAAGACTATATTTATTAAGACATTTAACTTAGTTTTTAATTTTTTTTATTAGCTTAAAAGCTTATTCAACTATTTGCTAAATAAGTATTTTTAGTAATTTTTTATTAGTTTTTAACGTTTTTTAAACGTTAGTTGAAGTATCATTTTTTAAAACACTAATATTTAACTTTTAGTTTTTATATTTTCTTTCATTTTTATCCTTAATATACTTGTCAAATTTCTTACTTATCTTTTTTAAAATAAATCATAATTTTATTATTTTCAGTTATTTCAATAGTTAATTTTATTAAATACTTATAATTTAATAAACTAAATTTGTAATTTCAGTTATCAATTTTCATGAACATAACCTAAGTCAAACTAGAGCTCTTAAAAAAGTCAAACTAGAGATGCCAATTTTGAATCTAATGGTTAATAAGAAACATAAGTCATGGATAGGTTCTTACTAATGGTTTGGCTTTTTGCCTGGCAAATTATTTGCCAAAAAAAAATTGTAGCACCCATTCTGTCGCATACTTGCCTACATGCATTTGCACATCAATCATGTAATCACATTTGTTATATTTTATAACTCCAATTAAAATGTTTTTTTTTAATTGAGTTAAATGTTAATTTACAGCCATTGGGCTTAGTAGTTAGTTATACTCTGGGGTCTGCATGATTTATTCCTGACAAGTGACAATCCATGAAAGAGTAGGACTAGCAAATAGCAACGACAAACAACCCATCACAATACTTATTTCAGGAAAGTTTTTTTTTACAAATTCTCTAAATAAACTGAAAAAACATTTTTTTCTCTAAAAATAAGTTAAATGAAACACATTATAAGGCTTGAAGGTCTAAGTAAAGAAGCTAAATATGAACAGCTGCAAGCCAACTCTGAATGTAATTTTACAAAACCAATCCAGCAGACAGTTTGGAATGTGTACAGAAATAAATAAAAAAAATTTAATAACAATGAAGAGGGGGGAGGGATAAATCTCCTTTGAATTAGACATATACAGAACGAATTTCACAGTATTGCTTTCTCTCTAGTCCTACACTTTTGGAATGTTACATAAAGAAACATGGCACTCAAGAAAAAGCAGAAGGCTTTCGTGTGATTTACATAAAATCACAAACAGGGTATGCAAGTGTGTGTGTATATATATATTTCATTAACCGATGAGACCAAAATAATGCCTCCAGACAGCAATCCTCTAACTTTCCCATTAATGAGAACAATAATCAAGTTGGTAGGACTAGGATGAAGTTCACTCTTGTTCAAATATAAGAATTAATCAAAATGATCTCCACTCCTTGCATACAAAAGCCTCCTGGTGGGAACTGGAGGTGCCAATCCTGGTATATCCCTAATATCTTTGTTGTTGGGATGCACAATCTACAAAAGATATTGCGAGTTAAATCAGAAGCATAGTGTCGGCATTGTACACATATGAAATATATAATAATGCACAACGGAAAATCTGTAGACAAGATATTGAACATAAGCATTTCAATAGGCATTCACTAGAGTGGATCATCATACAATATAAGTTCTCACCACTTCAGTGTTGTATAAGTATAATGATTTACCAAATTAAGTTATTTTAAATATTTCCAGTAAAAAAGATTCTTTCAAATAAATTATTGGAGCATCTTAGTTTAATTTTCAAAAATTGTAACAGTAATTGTCTATTTGAGAGGAAAAATATCCACAACAAATTCATCAAAGTAATGGATGAAATGAACACCATACCTTCACGACAATAATGGCAATTACACCACAGACAATAAGGAACAGAAAAAGCATGATGCACTTGTCAGTAGCTACCTGATAACATGGAAAGACAATTCAGTTCCATGACAGGTTTGAGGAAAGTAAATAATGCATGGAAGCAATGAAAATGAAGCAACCTGTCTACCAATCTCCTTAACAAGTTGGGAGGCCTTCTTAATTGAGAACTGAATTGAATCAAGCTCATTAACAATACGACCCATTTGTTCAGTCTGCATAATTTATAAACAGAAATAGAGGTCAAATTTGTTATCATTCACTCTTCCCTTCATATAGCATACTCAATGCAAATCAGACTTACTTGGCCTTTCAAGGTAGCAGCAGTTTGGGTGCCAACTTCAATTGTTTGATGTACAACCTACATTTTGGCAGGAGTAAGAACAAAGGTCCAGGGGCAATGGAGGTGTAAGTATGAAGTGACTCACCTGCTTAGATCTCTCAATAGCCTGATCAGTTTCATCCATTGTCTTCGTCCCAGCATTGATAAGTTCTTGATTTGACATTTCTATAATAGAAGCAAAATGACATTATTGCTAAGATAAATATGCCATTTACTAGTACTACCTTTGTTCCTATATATAAGAAACAATTACCTAATTCCTCAAGACCAATAAAAATGGTTAGATTAGTTAATTTGTCAAAAAATTTAATTAAGCTGTTTATTAAATGAAAAGCTGTTAAACCAAATGCACCCCAACCCCAAGAAGGATGCACAAACAAAGATGAAAGTCTGAAGTTTTCCATTGCAAAAAAAAAATAGCACTCAAACACAATGCACAAATTCTATATGGAGGACTGGTTACAACAGAAGCACAAATATACAGTGAAATCAATTTCAATTAATATGTCAGTTCTGACATCACCTCATTGCACCAGTTACAAATTCCAATGAACATCTTACCTGATGCCAGTTGAACATTTTCTTCAGCTGTAGATACACTTGCTCCTGCTCCATTGTCAAAAAGTTCAAGTTTTTTATTTCCAATGGTATTCATGTACCTGTTAATCATTGAAGTGATTGTATAAATCCTCCTTTCAAATAGACCAAGACCCAAAGGGGAAAAAATTATTTAGCAGTGGAAATCTACAAAAAAGGAAACTAAATTTTACTTTATTGGATCCACTAACACTTGCAGTAACATTTATCATGAATTAATGATTTAGAAAATAGAATATGACTGTAAAGAAAACCGGTATTGGCAATCTGATTTGTTCCATAACCTTCAAAAGAAGCAATTGTGTCAAAGGCAGAAATGGAAGAAATATGAACCTACGTTTTTCTCAATGCCACATATGAGTTTAGCTCCTTGATCTGCAAGAAGAATGTAAGTTAGCAAACATAAAGAGTTGGCTGTGTTTACATGGGCATGCAATGTATAACAAACAAGTGGACAATCCTCAGAGGCTCAAACTATTTTCTGACCATCTGGAAATCACTTCAGTTGATGTCTTGACAATACCCACAAAGTAATTGGCATTGCTTGCAAACTATCTATAAAGTCTTATATGTCAAACAGAATAAGCCAGAATGTCAATTCATAACATATATGATCTTGTGCCCCTTTCAAACTTTGAAAAGTTAGATACAAGATTTTCAACATGAGCAAGGAAAAAATATAAAAGAAGCATTCTGGGTACTGACCATTGATTGCTTTTCATCATTGAGCTGCTTATTCACTTCTGGGGGATTTCTTCCCTCTTCATCTTTAATCTCACGATCATACTCCTTTATCAACCTGAAACCATTAACATTTCATATTCTAAGAATGCAAGTAACATATTCCAAAAGTAAATTACAAAATATGCCAAAATCACAAGAAATTTCACTTCTTTCAGCAATATGGTGTATTGAAATGGGGCTAATTAATTCTACCTGTCAAATAAGAGGATTGGAAAGCACATAGGCAGTATGATAAACAACAATATAACTATCCATTTCTTTTTCATAAAATACTCAAAAAATAGAACAGGGTTCCATGTTTCCCATGTTATCATGATATCATCATTTTAAAATCCAGGAAAATTGGCAGGAGATGTAAAATCCATTACAGAACTCTTGTTTATGATATTTAATAAGGAAAATAAAAGGTGATATTTTGAATAGAATCTTCACTTTCCTTCTCGTTCACAATTTTTTTTTTAATCTCATTTAGAGAGCTACAGTTTCCACTAAGTCATACCAAGATTAAAATTACCGAAATGCGCATAACTTACCTTTTGCACTCCCTCATCTTGTCCGTGAGTTCTTCCAGCTGATTACTTTGTCTATTGGCATCTTTAATCTTATCCAGCTTCTGGAAGCCATTTCTGGATACAAAAGGTGAACCTTGTCAACAATAAATAAGCTAAGCAAAACATTACAGAAAACAACCACGTTATAACACATATCTCCAACTGCTTAAACAATGGGATCTATTTACAAAAAAAAAAAAAAAAAAAACTAGTAATCCCCGCTTCTTTCATTCCCTCCTCCATGAACTGATACGTGTTAACTGTGAATGTAGCACCAGTTAAAGATACATTATTACAAGACTAAAGCAGAAGAAAAATACAAGTAAACCAAAATTCACTTGTATAAAGATAAACAAAGGAAGGATAACGTAACAACCATCATTGAGTGAACGAGGACAACCTAGCTCGTCCGAGACAGTAAAGTTCACAGTTTCAAGAGATGAGAAATAAATCACTCTGACCATCCAAAATATGTGTAGTGGTAAATAAAAAAAGCAATTTTCCTAGAGTCTCACTACCCCTTAAAGTCCAGATGAAAACCTCTTCTGCACAATAAAAACAAGTCCCTTGTATAGAAAAGTTCAAATATCACAAAACCTAAAGGCCAAACAACACCAAGCTAAATTACATTAGAGAGGCTAATCACCCAATGTCAACAATCATAAAATCACAAATCACAATCTCTAGCACTAACAATATTTTTACAAATCAAAATCAAAAGGAGTAGGATGAAAGACAGCATCATAATCATAATAAGATGGAATTAAGAGAGGGGGCTTACGCGAGGGCTCGAAAGTTGTCGCGGATTTCACCGTGGATCTGCTCCACCTGAGGACTCATCTGCAAGTTGGAGGCCATAGCTGCCGGAGATTAAGTCTGCCCCCAAAATCCCGGCGAGAAAAAAAAACCTAACGTCGGAGAGAAACCCTAGGTGGTTGGTGAGAAATGATGCATAATATAAGAATTTTTAAGTAAGGAAGGAAGGAATCGAGAATGTAAAAGAAGAATGTGATTGAATCAAAATTGAAAATTGAAAGAATCGCGTGGAAAAAAAGAAGAGAAAGAGAAAGAGAGAACAGAACAGAACAGAACACAAGGAAGAAGTTGGGGCTGTGCTGTACAATACAATGATGGAACAAACAAAGGAATTAGGAAAGAGAACCGTTGTCAGACAATGTTTTATTATGAGATTAATCCATTCCGTTTTCTCTTTTCTTTTAATTTCATTGTTTTTGTTTTTTGAGCGATAAATTATAAATTAAATTCAAATAAAATAGCATGGATGACAGCTTGGCACAACGCGCGAGAGTTTTGTCGCCATTCGTTTGTTTTTTTTTTTTAACAAAATTGTAGAACAAAAAAGCAGTCGCATTTTAGTTAAAAAGAAGAAAAAAAAAAGAGACTAATTCTCAACTTTGAAAGAATGTTAATACAATATTTACAAGTAAATGATTAATTTAGTCCTAAATTTATATCTTACTGGTAATTATACAAAATAATCCTTATTAAAAGTTATGATTAATCTTTGTGTAAATATATATAATAAATATTTTTTTAACATAATTTATTTCATACTAACAATTAATCATAATTATAACAAACATAATATGATAATTATCCTATTTTATCTAATTCTATCCTAGGCACCAAGCATACCCTTAGTATGATAGTATCTAAAATTTCCATACTAGGGATCAAACTATATAAAAAAATAAACTCTAAAAAAAATCACTTTAGGAAAAATAAAATAAGAATAAAAGTAAAATATTTTTTATAAGCTAAAATTAACTTATACATAAGTTAAAAATAATCTTTTAGAGAAATTAATATAAATTTCTACAAAATAATTTATACCTAAATTAATTTTAGATTACGAACAAACTCACTTTATTTTATTTTTCTTTTGAAAATGTTTATGCAAAAGTTCAGCCCAACTTTCCAATAAAAGTCCCTCAAAGTTTCATTAATTTATTCTTATCAATTTACTTTGCATTAATCCCTAGGATCATGGTTCATAATGAATGCATGTTAGATATTGGATCTGTTTTCTTAAAAATAGAAAATTGATTATTATACCACCTTCTAATATAAATATAAATTCCAATAAAAGTATATAGTGTAGATTATTTTATTTTACATACATTGGTTTAAATTAAAATAAACGGGTACGTAGATTTAAAAATTTACAAGTTATTAAAATCAAACGAACAACATGAAGTTATAAAAGTGGGTTGAGTCCAATTTTAAAGGATAATAAAGAAGGAGATGGTGATGGTTGAGGTTGGTGTGTTATTCAAAGGAAATGAAATGTAATTTGCTTGTTATGAACTGAAGTCGTGAGGCAGTTGCAACAAATAATTGAGAAACTAAAAGGCAGAGAAATGAAGTGGAATGCGCTGTTTGTGGGTCTCACCACCTTAATCTTTGTCTTCTGCTCTGCCCATCATCAAGCAAAAGCAAGTATTTTTAGCTAAGGTTTCACTTTCACTTTTAACTCAAACTTCTAAGACCATAATCATCACCCATCTTAAAGCTTCTTCAAATACTTCATTTCAGTTAATTGCTTATAGAGTTCGCCTCCAAGCAATTAACTGAAAAAGGAGAAAGGATATTCTTAGTGGTGTTCAACGTGGGATTGGGCAAAATTAACGAGAAAGAATCCAATTATTTTCTTTACCTACAAGCCTACAACTCTTTCAGGAGATTTCCCCTTTTAGACTATTAATGTAATTAGATGGTAAGTCTTAATCAAGTTTAATAATGATTTTTATATTAAAACATATTAATTAAATGGTGTGTGGTACTAATTTTGATAATAAATTAAATGGATCCTTGGTTAGGAATATTTGTAAGTGAGAACTTAGTTCTTTTCTTATTTACAAAAAAAAAAAAAAATGATACTGGTTTTTGACGTTCTTTCACTTGTCAATTCTACACACTACTTAGTTAAAAGAATATTAAGAAAAAATGAAGATGGAATAGTTCGATGATTAAAGGAAAAGTCATTGCGTATAGTTCATTTTTTGTAATATTTATATAAATGGATACGTTGATAAGTAATTATAGAAATTATTTTAAAAATAAAATAAAACTTAAAATAGCCAAAAACAACGTAATTTTTTTTTGGAAAACAAATTAAAAATTTAGTCGAATTCATAGAAACTAAAAACAGATAAATTTGATGCCAATTCATATGATGATAAGCTCCTCTGAAATTTCAGCAAGGACGGAAATCAGGCTATTATAATATTTATGGAATCACCTGGGGCTGGGGCTTCATAATGTTATATTTGAATATATACAGATTACAAACATCTCTATTGCAGTCTTCGTTCGGGCTTATAAGGATAAACTTACTTTGATAAACAACTTATATTATTGAGTTTGGTGCATAGTCAAGCTAATCTAGTCACTGATAACTTAATAAGACCATCTAGATTTTAAACTAATCCACATTCTCTTAATTTTTTACCAGATTGCATCAATCTTTTGATTATTAGTGAAATGATATAAACCTTTTGCAGTACAAAAAAAAATATTAAAAGTGAGTTAAAAAATATATTACTAAAACATATTTATAGGATTAAAAACTTATTAAATATGTGTTCCACTATCTATTTAGTGAGTTCTATTTTCAAACTATTAAAACTAATAAGAGAAAGTTTATTCAAAAAAAAAATGTGTTACTTTTATTCCTCAACAAAAACAAAAAGAAAATACTGATAATAAATTTTCTTTGAGAGAAATTCATGTGATAGTATACTAAATAAGTGCCTTATTTTCTGTTGAATGAATCTTATTTTCAAGCTAATGGAACTCATACTAATTTATTTATTTAGACTAATAAAAGAGTGAGATGTAAGCACACGTAATTAACTTAACATACACGTGTGAGGAGCTGACACAGTCTCTCCACGTGTCAACAGCAGAACCTCTGAATCCTTTATTAACCTCTCCTCTGCAATTGATCCGAAAGCGCAGAGTACGGCAAAACGCCAGACAAAAACTGAAACTTAGTCATCAAATCAAAGCCTTGTTTTTCTCAAACCCATCTTTCTTTCCCCACCCCACTTGTCCACTTCTGTCCCTATCTCTCTCCACACTTCTTGGGACACTGTCGTTGTCGTTTTCATCTATGTCACTTCCTAGCTCCCGGTTTCATTTATTATATGTTGTTGATTTGTGTGTTGCTGAATTCAGAAACAAGGCATGGAGGTTAACATTGAGAAAACGTTGCTAATGTGTAAGAGTTTCATGAAAGAGGTAAAGATATGGGGTTGTTTGAAGCAGACAGGGGTCAGCCTGAGATACATGATGGAGTTTGGTTCCAACCCCACTCAGAAGAATTTGCTCATTTCTGCACAGTTCCTTCACAAAGAGCTTCCCATTAGAATTGCAAGGAGAGCCATTGAGCTTCACTCTCTCCCTCATGGCTTGTCTCACATGCCTCCTGTCTTGAAGGTACCACTCTTACCCTTTTCTTGATTATTGAGGATGTTTGGTGTCATCTGTTGGTTTTAGGAAAGCATTTTTTGGATATTTCTAATGTTTTGCAGTTATTCTACTGTTTTATTGGGTTTTGTTAGCATTTTTAAGAACTTTGCAAACTTTTTGGAGTTGCTATGAAGAGTTTGTGTTTATGTACCCCAAAGGGTTAAATTAAAGAGAGTTTGTGTTTAGTGTTTATATAATGTGTACTGCAGATTGTTGTCATCTGTCTTGTATTTGTGGACAGTCAAGTTAAACCTATTTTGCAGTTGACACTTGGCATATAAGAATGTCAGGTTCTTGTTATATTTGTGTTAAGTATTTCAAAAGGTTAAAGTCCAACATTGCGTGGTTTGAGATATTTTGAAGTCTTTATAAATGATATCTCATAAACTAAAATTATGTGACTTGGCTTTCATTGAATTTTATGTGGGTTTCAGTTGTGCATTTTATGGCAAATTTGGCAAAAGTAAAGAAAGAAGAACTTTAAAATGAACTTCTGGTTTTGCAGATGATTATTGGTCATTAAACTTTGGGCTAAAGTTTTATGTTTTTAGGTTAGACATTGGTACTTGGATTCTTTCCGTGAAATTATATCTTTCCCTGAGATCAAGAATATGAATGACGAGAAAGAATTCACCGAACTGATTAAGGCCATCAAGGTGAGACACAACAATGTGGTACCTACAATGGCCTTGGGTGTTCAGCAATTGAAGAATGTTTTTGAGGATCCTGATGAGATTGATGAGTTTCTTGATCGCTTTTACATGTCAAGAATTGGAATTCGTATGCTCATCGGTTAGTTCCGAGAACACACTCCCTAGCTTTTTGTGAGACTAATCAATGTACTTGCTCCAAGATTTGTGTATTCATATATTTATAGTGGAGGATGAAATTCTAAAGCTATTGTTTGTGTTTCTCATTTTAATGTGATTCAGGGCAGCATGTTGAGTTGCACAATCCGAATCCTCCTCCCAATTGTGTAGGTTATATACATACAAATATGTCTCCTGTGAATGTGGCAAGGAATGCTAGTGAGGATGCACGTTCTATGTGTTATCGCGAATATGGCAGTGCCGCAGAAGTTCGCATTTACGGGGATCCTGATTTTACTTTTCCGTGAGTAAAATCTGTGAATTCATTTGCCTTTTTGTTTTTCATAGAACCCTTTCTTATTTCTAGTGCGTGGAATGGTCTGTTATCTGTTTTTTCCTTTTATTCTATGTTTTCTCTAAAGGTATGTTCCAGCTCACTTGCATCTTATGGTATTTGAGTTGGTTAAGAACTCGCTGCGTGCTGTCCAAGAGCGTTTTATGGACTCTGACGAAGTTGCTCCTCCCATTAGAATAATAATAGCAGATGGAATAGAGGATGTTACCATAAAGGTAAGTTTCTATAACTTTTAAGCAGAACCTTTTTTGGGGATATCTCCACCCTGTTCTCAGTGTTATTTGATTCTGCAAATTGCCTCAGAACACAGCTTTTAAGGTGGGTTTGTGAGTTAGATTTTGAAGGAAAAGGGAGGACAATTTTGCACTTTGCATTTCTAATAAATTATCTAATTTCACAATCTCTTTTAAATGAAAACAATAAAATGACAGATTAGCATAGATTTAATGTCTTAAATTTTCATTTACTTTTATAAACATTATATAACTATCTTTTTATTGTTGAGAATTTTAGCCTTTTGTTTATATAAATGACATGTTAGGTCTCAGATGAGGGAGGTGGAATACCAAGGAGTGGTCTTCCAAGAATTTTTACATATCTCTACAGTACAGCCAAAAACTCATCGTCAGTTGAACATGAACCTTCTGATATTGGAACAATGGAAAATGTAACTATGGCTGGATATGGTTATGGACTTCCTATTTGCCGCTTGTATGCTAGGTATTTTGGTGGTGATCTTCAAGTAATCTCTATGGAAGGATATGGTGAGTAAACTATTACTTCATTAGTTCATAATATTTGTTATTTAGACTTCTCTTCCAAATTCTAACATTCTTCTGTAGCCATTGGAGTATGACAACTTTTTATTATTCTTCTTTGTTTCACATATGGATGGATAGGGTTTTGAAAATTTGAATGTGATACTGCTGTCAACCTTTCCCAAAGTTTATATCCCACTAAAAGTCCTACTTCTAGAACTGTTACATTGTTAAGTCTACCAGTAACGTTATATCCTTTTGTAATATGCACCTTATGCAATTTATTAAATAAAAAAAATGTGTTCAATATTTGAAAATATAATATGTGGATATTACAAGAGGATTTATAATTGTTTGAAATCTTATACCTTACATTTGCACTTAACTGGTTTGTCTTTATTTTGTTGTGAGAATTCTGAAGCTTTGATACATTATTTGCAGGGACTGACGCATATCTCCATTTGTCTCGTTTGGGGGATTCGCAAGAACCTTTGCCCTGAATCACGGAGAAGCACCAAATTATGCTGACGCCAGCAATAAGAACTATTTCTGTCAATGTTTTTTCTAATTGTAACAATTTGGGACTTGTTATAGACCAATATATTTCCTGCTAGGCATGGAGAACCTAATTAAGAAAAGTAAAAAGAATTTATCTTAGAGTGTAACTTTTAAGGATATTTTCATGTTAACTATTTTGGGTGTAATTACTATTTAATAATATTTTTTTAAAACGAGAGAAATTAAATAGAGTTTCAGTCAGGAATTATTTCAAAAAACAATTTAAAATTTGAATTCCAAATTCACGTGGAATTTCAAAAAACAATAGATTTTCAATCTTTATTCTTTTTGCCCATAAAAACATTATTTTTTCTCAAAACTTTATTTTTACTGATTAAGCAAACCTTGATTGTAATCTTTGACTCGAAGAAAACATAATAAAAGGTTACCAGAAAACTAAACACAAACACATGGAGTTTTAATTTTAAAACGACGAATTCTAGGGTGTGAAAGTGAAACTACTTTCGCACCCAAAGTGAAACTACTTTCGCACCCAACGAAAGTTGCTGGAAAAAAAAAAAGTAATCGCTCTCGTCCGTGTTTAAAATAAGAAAATCAAGCGGTAGAGATCGGTTAAGCTATGATGGAATTGTTTACACCAGAACACCACCCACACCACCACCGCAGCACTTCCTCCTCGGATCCCTCCGTTCAACGCCCTCGTCACCTACGACCTCCGCTCCCGCCGCCGCCTCTTCCTCTCCTCCCTCCCCTCCGAAGAGATCGATGCTGCCAATGATGTCATCGTCGACCACCACGGCAACGCCTTCATCACAAACTCTGGCGGAAACTTTATCTGGAAGGTCACCACCAATGGAAAACGACAACACCACCCACCGAAACAGCACCGTCAAGAAACTCAAACACCCGCACGACATGCACCCCATTTCTGAGGTCGAGATCCGTGAGGAATTCTCCCACCACCATCGTCGTCGCCGTCATCCTCCAACAGAGAATGCATCATGTCCGTTCGAGACCAAAGGAGAGAGAAGCTTAGAGAAGAGAGATGGTCAGGAGAGAAAAGCTTAGAGGAGAGAAAGGGGTAATCGAAGATTAAGGACAACTCAGAGAAAAGAGAAAAAAAAATTCCATAATAATATTTTTATTTTATCTTGTGTAAACACTTTCATACTAGCTTAACCACCGTATTTTTTTGTTTAAGGAGTAATGGGCGTCTTCTAGAGCAATTAGAAGAGTACAAGAAAACAAAACAGAATCACGTGAACGTAAATACTAATTTAAACTATACATTAAAGGGGCCGCGCGAACGCAGGCCCCCACTACCACAAATTATGACGTAGGCTCTGCCACTTGGGCAGACCTTAGGAAAGCACCCCTCCTAAGTGCAATGGAGGTCACTTCCCTAGGCCATGGACCTTCTTGATCATCCATTGACCCCGTCCAGGTAAGTATGTTATAACGTGTTACACATCTCGTTTTTATAGGTTATCCTTACTGCTACTCTGACAATTGTTTTCGATGTGGGATTTATTTCAGCAGAGTACTTCAAAAAGGCTACAGTGAAATTGGTCTAATTAAGTGGAACTACATCTAACGGAGGAAGGATTTGCCTCCCAGAATCAGTGCTCCGTTACTATATACTGCAAATAAACTCAAGACAAACCAAAGAAAATAGGATAAACAGCATCAATGGATGTGCATATACCAACGAGAGAAACTGTGACTAACAATTATACACATCCCCAGATTAAAATACAACCAAAGTCAGTCTGAATCCCACCTCTACAAAATGCTGGGGGATGTTTCTTTATATGCTCCCTTATTCTATTTAATGAGTAGCTGCACACGTTTAATCCCTTGCTTGAGTAGTTCCAATTTTGTTGTTACATGCATAGACACGTATATCGGTCTCAAAAGTAACAAACTATCTACTTTTCCTTAACTTTAAAAAGAAAAGAATCAAAACATCAGGCAAAACTCACCTTCATTATGAAGTTAACGCCACTGATAATACATTACTTTCTCGACTGATCAATAGCTGCTAATTCTATATCATGTTATTCTAACCGTATTCATGAACTCTTCATCGCTACTCAGGAGTGCTCCACATACTAATAGCAATTCTTCCATTTTCCATGAACCCACACGCGAGAATAAACTTACATATATATATGTATATAAATATATATTACCTACCTTAACTCTGTTTAATTTCTCTTCTGGAAGTCAAAAATTAAACTGAGAAAATTAGGTTGTTCCGCTGTCTTTTGTCTGGACAAGGTATAAAAATAACAGGTTCACATTAGTGTCGGATACCCAGGACTAACTAAATTTTTTAACTCCCAATAGGGTGTGCCAAGCCCAAGCTATAGTGCAACGCATGGACGACACGCGAGAGACCCAATAGCAAGCTACTGTGTTGGTCTCTCCCCTTTAAAAAAGTAATTTAATATCGTGTGGACCAATGGTCCACATATCAGATATTAAACTGATAAGAACAGATACTACACTTGATCTTAGCCAAAAGGCCGAGAAAGGTATGAGTTGTTCACACTCCAGAGTTGCGTTTTATAATAAAACATCATGTTATTGTTTTCTCTTCTCAGCAATGTGGGACTTTCTCACTAGTTCTTCTGCTATATCCACCAAATCGCCTTTTCTCTTCTATTCAGATTTTGTTCTTGTGCTAACGTTGGATCGCGGATTCATGACCCAGTTAACACACGAGTAATAATATTAACCACAGAATCTATCTCTCCATTCAGGTTTCTTGTTGCGTAACACTTTTAATATTGACGAAAAGGACAACAATTCTGAGCAATTGAGGCTGAATGTTATTGCTGTGTAGAAGAGGGACAATAGTTCATGGACCCTCTTCAATTGAAATCTACTCACCATTTCTGGCCACCTCTAAAATCCGTTCAAGAGTTCTTTCTTAATCAATATTCCGCAACCTAATGGTGCACTAAAAATTTGGTACAATAGCCTGCGTAATTGAAGAATGCGGGTTATAAGAGACGATCATGAGTTATTCACACTCCCACGTTCCAAAAACTACTATGGATTCAAGCTAAATCCAACATATATCTGATTAATTGTGAGATTACTGCTTGGGAGCACACTGCGCACTCTTCATCCTCCTTTAGTTCTCTATATAGCTGAACATTAAAGAGACACGCTTTAGACCGAACCTACTCAACCTAGGAGTTGACTTTGAAGAAACAAGAACCAACCAAGGAACCTGGTTGCTACTACTGATATGGGGAACATACGATCCAGCATAACAGTTTTATTTGTTAGAAATCCAAACATTTTAGCTTAATTTGATGATTAGATACATAGATATATGTTAAGCATGCTGCTTTTGGATTCACATTAGATATATAGGATTTATACATTTTAACAAAAAAAGAATAAAAAATGGTAACTGATCACAATTGTAGTTACCAATAGTCTTTACAAGAACACTCTCCATTACTAAAATAGTGGAAACGGCTCCTATCTCTTATTATTATATCATAATCATAAACCTTGGAGATCATTTTACTTGCTTGGTGACAATCTTTACAGACCCTCAGATTCTTGGTGACGCGAAGGGTCTCTCCTCGTTTGGTCTTCAACAAACCATAAGCAACTGCAAGTTTTTCACTATGGTAGAACAGGGGATTCTCCCTTTCCTCCTCAACAAGATCATGCAACACACCATCCGTGTAAGAAATGAAGAAGAATGTTGATAGGATATTTATAAAAAAAAAATGAAATGAAAGCTAACGAGTAACGACCCAACAACCACAAACATAGTTGTGGTCGTGGTGGAGAAGAAGAGAGAAACCAAGCAAGCTGAATTGAATGAATGGAGGTGTTGCAGTTGCTGGGTTCCGATTTTACCCTTCGCCATTCCCTTTCCAAGCCCACCGTCTCCCTTCCTCCCACTCATTCACTCTCCGGCGGCGCTCGGTGGTGGGAGCGTTCAACGAGTTGACGGAGAGAATGAACGTGCTGTCGACGAGCTCTCCGCGTCTTCTGTTCAAGTGCCTCAAACTTTCCATTCCCATCTTGCAGAGTTCTCCTCTCGCTCCCGATGGTCGTTCCCTTCTCTCCAAAGCCATATCCGTCGCTATGCTCCTCGCTGATCTCCAACTTAGTTCATACTACTACTACCACTTTTTTTTTTATCTGCAGAGGTTAATGGTTAGTTTATTAGTAGGAAGGATCCAACCTCTTTTCTTCTTTTTTTAACCGCTCAATCCACCTTATATGCTTATATCTCCTGCTACTACTTACTAACCACTCTTTTCAACAAAACTCTTTTCATCTTCATTCTAAATGTTACTAGTACATTAGCTTAAAGGATAGATCATTGATGTTTGTTTTTTATATAATTAAAATTATTAATGGTTAATGTGTAATTGTTGACACTTTCTTTTAAAAATATACTGAAATTCAATTTAGATATAGTGATAAACGTAGGGTAGATTGAGAGAGATAAAATAATCAATGGATCAAATGTACTTATAAAGATAAAAAAAAAAATGAAATTTTTTGGCTAGTTATGGGTTAGTGTGTATAATACATTTCTAAATAAAAGAAAAAGAAAGAACATTGGTAATGTGTGATTGAGAGTAAGTGTGGAAACTTATTTTTAAATTATTTATTCTAATTTATAACATGGGATTATATTTAATTTAATTAATTTTAAATCATATAGTATTTCCCTAATTTTGAGCATCTCTAATACAAAAACTCAATTTGGGTTCTTAACTGTCTTTTAGTGTCCTCTCAAAAAAAAAAAAAAACCCTCTTTCAGTCTGTCCCTTGTTGTCGTGTATAGAATTTAATAATACTCACTAATTTTTACTTCAATGATAGAATTCCACTTTAGCTTTTATTTTACGTCTCCACTTACACAAGAATTCTCATTTTTACTTTAAAAATTGTTTTTAATGCTTAAGCAACCTTGCTGCTCATATAAACAACTTCCTTAAGAACTCTTTATTTGTTCCGAAGATACTCTAAAATTGTTTAATTTTAAGACCCAATATAAGCAATTACATCTGAGTTGCTCTTATAGTTCTGTTGTTCCTTTTTGGTTGTCTTGTATGGGACATTTTATTATTTTCGTTGCCGTTTATTGTTTGTTTATAGTAAATCTGAATGGAGATGGATGCAGAAGTTATCTCTGCTTGGATATTGAGAGCGGTATTGGAGGCAGGTGAGCTGAGCATACACGAAATTCGGAATCAGATGGGTCTGGCCACTGCTCATTTGCTGCACGAGAGTTTGCGTGTGAACAATTTTCCATCCAGAATAGATGTTGTAGATGATGATAATGCTGCTGCGTTGAGAAAGTTCTGCCTCACTTAGTATGACATCAGGGCCTTGATTCTGGACCTGGCTTTGAAGCTTGACATGATGAGACACCTTGATTATCTGCCCCGATATCAGCCAGATAATTTCTATGGAGGTTATGAAGATACATGCTCCTCTTGCTCATGCTGTGGGAACTACCTACTTGTCACTGGAATTGGAAGATCTCTCGTTTCAGTACTTGTTTCCTTATTCATATCTTTATGTGGATTTTTTGTGGTTGCAAAGTCACGAGACTGGGGGTGTATCTCTAATTGACATCTACAAGGAGGAATTGCTCCAGAATCTAAAGGCTGATCCCTTGCTTGCTGAACTTGTGGATGATGTCTTGATCAAAGGTCGCTATAAGAGTCGTTATAGCACAATGAAGAAGCTGCTGAAGGATGGTCGGAAGCCAGAAGATGTGAATGATGTACTTTTGAGAGAGCATGTTATAGGACTCATCAGATCATCCAATCTATGTGGAAGGAAGTCCCTTATCGGACAAAGGATTATATTGCCAGGCCAAAAGCAAATGGATATAAAAGTTTGCATTTGGCAGTTGAAGTGATTGAAAATGGTAAGACAAGAGCATTGATGGAAATACAGATAAGAACAACTGAAATGGACAGGCTAGCAGTTGGTGGAACAGCTGCTTATTCATTATACAAGGCTGGCCTTACTGATCCTGAGGAAGTTGGTGTCTTCTTTCAAAAATGAGAATATAAATTTCTATCATAGAACATTAGGACTATACAAGGAAAATTGAAATTAATTCCATCTCTATACATATATCTAAAAACTAACTACATATGAAGACATTGAACTTATTTTTATTCTTTTATCTTCTTGAGAGAACACAAAGAAGGGAATTGACATTTATGTTTTAGTTGTTGATGCTCAGGCAAAGTGTCTGAAGACCATCATCTTGGCTGCAGCTGAATTGGCTGCACTGCGCCTTAAAGATTTTCTGACAAGTACAAATCATTAAGGAATTGAAATTGACCAGAGAGATAGAGTGTTTCGCCTTCTTGACAAGAACGGAGACGGTAAAATTAGCATTGAGGAACTTACACAAGTGATGGAGGAGCTTGGTGCTCCAGGAGAAGATGCCCGAGAAATGATGCAGCTCCTTGACTCAAACAGTAATGGCCCCCTCAGCTCTGACGAATTCCATATGTTCCAAGAACAGGTGATTTGATATCTTGTGACAGATAGAATAAAATTTGATTTGTTCTTTGTTGTAAAGTGCATCTTCGTGCATAATTTTTTTAGTTATGTAGAGTTTCTAAATGATCCCATTATCAGATTACCAAAGCTTACTTTCACTACATGTTCATGGTTAAGTTAGAACTTTGCAGATTGTGTAAATTGATGCATGATTGTCTTCCAGATTTCACAATTGGTCAAAACTACTATTACTTAGGCCTGAATTCTCGATTGCTGTCATTTTCGTGATATGATGCTGGTTGTAGACCTATGATGGAGATCAAGATTAATGCTTGCTAAATCTCCTGTTTCATTTGTCGTAACTTGTATTGTAGGTTGAGTTGGTGCGTAATTTAGAGGCCCGAGATGATCAAAACAATAAATTATTGGATGAGAAGCTTCATATGGCAGATGAGAGTGGTTTAATTCAAGTTTATAATGAGTTCGTCACCAGGCTTGCGAGCTGGTGCTTGATCCATTTGAAACGAATGACAGAACAAAACACACTCAATTTACTCCACTTGTGATATGAGCATTAAGCTAGAGCCACGTGTAAGTGATGTATTTTCCATGTAAATTAATTAATGACATAGGGAAATTCCAATGGTTAATAAATTGTCGCAAAATCTTATTTCTGGCCTGTTGTAACTTATTCCCCGCAAGCAAATTGATTATCCAAAATTTTAGTTTGTCCGCATTGATGGTTCGGCTTAGCGAAAAACTTCCACGATAAGTCATTAGAAAAGCCCCGAGGGTGGGGAAGTGAAGCTAATGCAACACATACCCAATTTCATGTTCATTATACATGGAGATACCATCTTTGGAGGGACAACTATTTAATGAATTGCTCAGTTCAAAATCAGTGTCACCACTAATAAAATATCTAAGTATAATGCATTTTACAATTTCTTTTCAGATCAACTACGTAAAAATATAATTTAATGCAACTTCGGTTTTTACATAAATGCAGCTGTAAAACTGGTTACTAACCAAGTAAATCAATAACGGTATAACTGACTGCAATAATAATGCTGATAATCTCAATGAATAATACATAAAACAAGCTGAAGGAGATTGTCATATGAAAATACGTCACGAAGAGAAGCAAATAATCTCACTATTATTAGCTAAAGTAGAGATCTAAACCTGACCATAATCAGTTTCTGCCTATAGCAACCCATACCGTGGCACTCCCACCACATACGAGATTAGAAAACCCAAACTAACTGAAAAAGTTTGACTAAACGTAGGGTGTGCCAGGCCCAAGCTATAGTGCAACGCATGGACGACACGCGAGAGACCCAATAGCAAGCTACTGTGTTGGTCTCTCCCCATTAAAAAAGTAATTTAATATCGTGTGGACCAATGGCCCACATATCAGATATTAAACTGATAAGAACAGATACTACACTTGATCTTAGCCAAAAGGCCGAGAAAGGTATGAGTTGTTCATGTTCCAGAGTTGCATTTTATAATAAAACATCAGGTCATTGTTTTCTCTTCTCAGCAATGTGGGACTTCATAACTAGTACTTCCGCAACATCCACGCTTGCTCTGGGTCTGGCTGCAATAGAGAACTGATAATTCCAAAACAAAACAAGACAGGGTCTGGTTTGTATTGAATCTTCAATCTTTCCACAGAGAAATCCATGGACACTCCTGAATCAAAATTTACTCACCCTTTTTAGCCTCCGTCTCAAATCACTATGAAGAGAGTTCCTTTCATATACAACACTTTGTCACTTAATGATGTGCTAAAACTAAATGGTTGAAAAGCTTACGTAATTGAAGAATGAGGGACATCAGAGATTACACACACCCACATTTCACAAACTCATCATCGTTCAAGCTAAACCCCATATACCTGATTCATCGTTTCCCTAGTAGTTACCACCAGAGACTTGTCATTACAAAAACATTTCCATATAGCTGGAATGGTGGAAACAGTTATTATTATCTCTTATTTTTATTTCACAATCATCATAAGCCTTGGAGATCAGCTTACTTGCTAAGTGACAATCTTTACCAAGTTTGGAGAACATAAGCGACTGCAAGTTTCATAATGATCCCACTAATCTGATTACCAAAGCTTACTTTCACTACATGTTCGTGGTTAAGTTAGAACGATTGGAGAACATAAATTGGTACCCGGTTTGTCTCCCAGATTTCATAATTTGGTTCAAACTAATTTTAATTTGACCTGAATGGTTGCAGATTTCATATCATTACCAAAAGCTTACTTTACTTTCACTACTTGTTCACGTTTGCAGGCATTTTTATTATCTATGATATATGCTACTACTGATTTGATGGCCTACTATGGAATCATGATAAATGCCTGCTAAATCTCCTGTAGTCTCATCAATTTGTAATCTATAATTTATAAAATGGTATTTGATTTTGTTGTAGGTTGAATTGGTGCGTAACTTAGAAGTCCGAGATGAATATTAATAAAAGAAAATATTGGATGAGAAGCTTCATATCATGACAGATGACAGATGACAGATGACAGGCTTGCGAGCTAGTGCTGCATCTAATTGGAACGAATAGCAAACAAAACACTCATCTTACTCCTTTTATGATTTATCGTAAGATCATTAAGCTAGAGGATGTGTTATGCACCTTCCCTTTTTGTCAGAGTTCAATTTCGGAAGTTTGCAAGCAACTCTAGTCCAATGTTTAGGATTGGATTCACTAGCTGTAGTGATGGGTCAGGGTCACTATACTATACAAGTGGCTTTAAACATGTTCTATTGTTATTGATATTTTCAAGAAGTAATTATCAACCTCTCCCAATGTTAAACACTTATAATAGTTGACAGTGACACTTCTCGATTGGAAAGATTTAACCGCTTTCCTTACATTTGAGCTGTTATTACATCTAACCCCCTTTTTCCTTTGACATATGTATGTTTCCTAGACCACATACATGACAAAACAGGAAAGAGAGGTGTATTTCCCCAAACAAGAGGGGTGTGATGAGTGTTATTGGTACAAGGGTGTGTGTATGTACATGCATCGACATGCAGTGCCGTGGTTGACCTTAAACCATAAAGGTACTTGCTAAACGCGCCATATTTTGGAAGGCCTAAAAACAATTTAATGCATTAAAGTTTTAAATATTATTGTAATGTGTTGATTTAGATAATTAAATAAAATTTCATTATACAGTAATAATTTTTTAAACGTATTACATTACATAAAAAGATTATATTCTTTTTTATTATTAAATCTAGTTTCTATTCTATCCTTTTCCTTTGTCAATCCTTAAATCCCCAATACTTAAAAAAGTTTTTATCTACTCTCATTTGATGGTTCGGTTCAGAGATAAACTTCCATGAAATGTTGTAAGGCCCTGGAAAAAAATGAAGCCATGCTTTTCAGGTTCACAGTTAATGAGACATGGAGAAGCCATCTACGGGATTAAACCATTTGATGCAATTCAAAATTGGTGCAATCATTGTCTAACATGAGTGCATTTCTCTACTCTTTAACTATAATGCATTTACAATTGGTTTTTATATCATCTGTGTAGCTATCCACCTGAGCCAAAAAAACATCCTACACATAATCTGGCTTCTAATTTGCTGCTGATCTCACTAGCGGTTGCTTGGGGGGAATTCCCAAATCATTTAATAATTTATTGCATAACTGCACCATATGAAAAAACATATATAGACATCAATCACATTATCAACCTCTGATTTTAGAAGGGGAATATAGAAAGAGTATAAACAAATACCTGTTTATATACAGAACCATCTCCATAAGACTTCCTTAATTCTACTACATACAATGATGAGCTTATTCCAAACACCTGTTATATTTGAAATGAAGTTAGTTTCTTAGCAGCAGAAAATTATGCAGATATTGAGATGTAAAGATTAGTTTACGATGGATTAGCTCATTCTAAACGTACTTTACCTCTACTACCACTGAGAGGCAGCCAAGAGTTTTGTGCACTTTGTTCTCTCGGATCACTTTCAACTGAAATATTGATATTATATTTACTTTTAGCTTAGCTAAACTAAAATTTAGTTTATTTGCGAGTTTATTGGAAACAGAAGCAACTTCAATAAAAACGTAAGTTATAGTACTAACTTTGCCATTTTTCTTCTCGACTCTAAATTCCATTTCTGTCGCAGTATCTTCAATCCTCTCGATCAGATCTTTAACCGAAAGATTTGACGCAAATCTTATCTTTCTCTCAGAAACATCCTGTAACTCAAACCACATTGTGCATTAAAATGAGTTAAATTTCATTAGGAGGTGGTGAATGTCCAAAGACACAGAAAGTTATGCCCAAAATTTATAATAGTACAAATACTGCAAATTGACTTCCATGCTCACCTCTTTCTCAAAAAAGCCAGAGAGGTCTAAGCATGAAGACATCCCTATCAACTGAAATGCATTGATTAGGGATGGTGATCCTGAATTCCTCTGTTCTGCTTCATTTGGCTATTACCATGAGAAGAGTTTTAGATTACAAGGAAAAAAAGGGAGGAAGGGTGGAAGAACACGAGTATAATACCTGTTCATGGATGGAAAAGGCTTCTTGGTCAACATATACATCCTCATCCTCAGGATTTACTGGAATGTAACCCTTCTTGAACCATGGATCTTCTTTGATCCCAGCCATTGTTATCCGTGTTTCGGGGTTAGGATCAAGAATTCTCCTTATCATATTCCGTGCACCCGGTGTTAGCCATTTTGGTATCTGAACATCTCCTTTAAAAATCTGTGATCCCTCAGGAAAAAAAATAATTGAGAATTAATTTATTTAACTACTACATTATGCGAAAGGAGAACATAGAGGCAACATACGAATCTACCTTCTGATAGAGAACTACAAGATTTCTATCGTCAAAAGGTAAGTGTCCTGTTAGGATCACATACAATATAACACCACATGACCATGTATCTGATGTTGCACCGTCATAGCCCTTATTAGCAAGTACCTCTGGTGCAACATAATTGGGACTTCCACAAGTTGTATGCAGCAATCCATCTTCCTGAAAATTTTCACACAGTTATTAAATAAGCCAATACCCAACCAAAATGGTATGCTTTACACTAAGGTGTGGTTCAAAGAATAATATCTTACCCTAAGATGCTGGGGTAAAGCACTAAGACCAAAATCAGTTATTTTGATGTTCCCTTTGTTATCCACTAGTACATTCTCAAGCTGCAAGGACATAGACAGCATCACTTGTGTGTAATAAAATGCAAGACATAAACCCCAAAAAAACAGATAACCATGTTGTGGAATTTCAACTTGAAAGTACCTTGAGATCCCTGTGGAAGACACCTTTAGTGTGGCAGTAGCTCACCCCATCAATTAACTGTTGGAACAGCTTTCTACCTTCACCTTCGATGTGTTTACCTTTGGATGCCTATGAATACAACTAACTCATCAAACACCATTGGTCATAAATCACAAGAGTAATTTTTACACTGTTATTCAATAATAACAGTGTTGAATATAATAAATTTGTTAGTTTTTATCATAATTAATTTATAAGTCATATTAACATTTAGCAACAATGTTTGATTGATTGATAGTGTAATTTTTTAACATTAATAGTGCATAGAAATTAAACTAAAATCATAAAAATCACCCATTCAAAAAAAAAATCATAAAAATCACTAAAAAAAACTAATTGATTCTTACAATTATGTCAAATAACTCCCCTCCATTCACGTACTCAAGTACCATATAAATTTTTGTTTTGCTAGCCAAGACCTGCGTAATGATAGTTATTAATGATAATCAGAAGCATCAATGATACAAATGCTCTACCAAATAAATTAATAGATAAATAAAACGCAATAGATTACTTTAATGTGTAAAGGAACCAACCCATAACATATTTCTATCCAGAGCAACTGAAGCAATAAAACATAGGGGAAAAAATTACAGTCAACTGTGTGCCAGACCAATTCCATTCATACACTATGTATGTATGGTCGGACCATTGGATTTGAATATAATGTGTGCTCATGACTCATGACGGCACTTAACCAGGATCTCATCTCATCCAATATTTTTTAAAATAGTATCTTTTTTTTTTGTAGTTATATTGATTATAAAAATATTAAAAGATATCAAATAAATCTAAAAAAATGTGAATATAATTGAACCCGTAAATTGTTACTTTGAGCTAAACAAGTAACTGCTAGATGCTGAACAAAATGCTAATACAGGTAACCATAAGTCCATAGTAGCAATCCAAATTTTGATATGCAAAACAGATATCTATATTCCTAACGTGGTATGATTTTATTGGTGCTGACAAGTTGCAACAGAATTTAATATGAAAAATTGACCACCTGCATATCCTCTCACTATGAATCAATCTCCCTCATGAGCTCAATGTCACACATCATCAATAATAGTCAAATAAAATAAAAGTGTTTGAGGTCCAACCACCTCCTTCTGTTTCATTTAATTAATCAATGTGATACCAGAATCCGAGGATGAGTTGGTGTTCTCATTTCTGACTCGGTTCAACACCACTTCCATGAACTCAGCTAAACTCAGTAATTGATTCGAAGTGGACGTTTGCCCACATATAACGTCGGATATAGAGACATAAAAGATATACTAATAACGCAGCGTTTGCTGTATTGTATGTGCAGAGCATTAAATATTACAGAGACCACAAGAGAGGAGAAAGAAATGTTGATAAAGTGCTTGTTGTAAAAGAGAGGTAAAAATGTTTTTGTAATTTTTTTTAGTAACAATCATATTGTTCAATATTTCAAAATTAAAAAAGTAAATGATAAATAATTATATTTTTGATATAATACTTTTTTTAAGGATTAATATAATACTTTTTTATTTAATTACATTTTTAGTTTTTAATTTAAATTTTGTATGATTTTAATTTTAATTTTTTTGAAGCGCTTAATGTTTTATTTTTAATAGTAATAGAATTTAAACAATAATAGCACGTATTACGTTATTAGTCTATTATAGTTATTTTCTCTCCCCCAAAACATGATAGTGCCATGTCACCTACTTCACAAAGTCCATTAATTTTGGAGATTATGTTGCTATTTAAATACTACTAACATAAAACTGCAGTTTTAATGTGCTTGGTTTTTCGTTAGAATAGATGTTTCACATCTTTGACCTAAAGTATAAAAATAGAATAAAAAAAACTGTGATAATTTTTTGGTTAATTAAGTTTTTATTCCTTAAATGATAGGGGGTTTAAAAATTTTGGTCCCTAAATTATTTTTTAAAAATTTGGTCCTTAAAAAAATTTGTCGTTATTAAAGATAATATATGCCATTAATATCCTCGGTTAAATATTAAGCTGTGTAATTAAGTGATCACAAATATCATCCTAAATTATTGATGAATTATTGTTTTTCATTGCAAATCTCCTCCTCATCAATAATTGTTATACATTCATCGGTGTTTGAAGCATTAAGATTCTAGGACTCTTTTCTTTTTTTATATTTTAATAATATAATATTTTAATTATTTACCTAAATATAATAAAATTTATTACAATTCAAAATTTAAAAGAGAATATTAACCGCAATAACTATTTCTTTTAATAACGATGATTTTTTTAAAAATCAATTTTTTAAAATCAATAGTATATGGAACAAAAATTCAAAAACCTATAATTTAAGGATTAGGCTAATTTTTTCTTCTTAACGAGCAAATTATAATAGTACATCATACATGCCAGATCTAACAGTAACCGAGTAAAAAAAATCCAGTCCATAAATGAATTTCACTGAGATTAGGTGCGAGTGTGCAAAAACTTGAGATTTAGGATAGTAGTTTTTTAATATAATAAAAATAAAAATGATAAGTGAGAGATGAAATGTAATTAACTATATGAACAGAGCATGAGTGACAGTACCTCATATAATCTAACAACGTTGGGATGCCGTAGGAGCTTTAAGGTCGCTATTTCCCTAATTATCTGCAATTTTCACCAGAATTATTACATCTATGAGGTTTAGACCTTGTAAACATAAATATAAGTAAGAGACTGCATGTGCATTTAAATTAAAAAAAAAAAAACAAAAAGAACAAAGAAAAACAGATAGATGCTGAGTGGAGGACTTGAGTTTTCTGATCAAAACAAAATAATGACTACATAGTAGTTGTTGTTGTTTTTATATGTCACTGAAATCATCATGAGGGAACCAAACCAAGAAGTAAGAAGAACCTGATTGGTGATGTTGATATCGACGATGGTGTTCTTGTCAATGATCTTAACAGCAAAAGCTTGGCCAGAATCAGTGTTCCTAGCGAACTTGACTTTGCCAAAATTGCCCTCACCAAGAGTCCTACCCAAGTCGTATTTCCCAAGTCGCATTCCTTCTCTCTCGCTCTTCTTCTTCTTCTTCACAAGGTTTATAATCACCATTTTTCTTCTTCCCCTGTATTTTGTTTATGTATAACGCATGGAACAGTAGAAGAAACAACAGAAGGAGAATACTATGCGATTCCACAAAAACAGAAAAAATAAACGAAAGAAGAATTGAAATGCGAAAAATGGCCAAACAAGGATTAGGAAGGGATAAAGATGAGGGAACACACGCAAAATGCGTATTAATGCTGACAAAGTTACTACTACATTAGTACCGTTTTTGGTATAATAACTCATTAGGATATTATTAACTTATTGATTTTACTATTGTTACACAGTAAGAGATGCCCCACACGTAAGTAAAAGATTCATTCAATTATTCCAACCTACCCCACGAGGCCACGATTGGTATTTCGGTTCCCCACATTTATTGCAATTCCCATCCTCCACCAGTTTTTTTCTTTTTTATGATACAAAGCTTGTTTTGGTTTATTTTTTGTTTTTGAAAATACAATCATTTCTTGTTAGCTTGTCAATTCACTCTCAAATAATTGTGACGATCTATAAACTTTAACAACAAATATTAATTTCATCATTTTAATTTAAATATATAATAATTTATGTTGTCATTTAATTTTATATATATATATATATATATATATATATATATATATATTATGGTGATATATGATAATATTTTTTATCAATATATCATTCATCGATTCAACAGAAATTAATTATTAATAAAATCAATAAATCTCATAATTTTTAAGACATTGATAGGCTAAGGGAGTATATCCTTAATCTTAATTTCTAAACAATATGATACTATTTTCATATACTGAAACACTAACTAGGAATTTTGTTGGCTTTAATAGCCTCGTCTTCTTGTTTGAACTTTTTTTTATACATAAAAAAATTAGAAAAGGAGACAATGTCCTAATTTTAGAGGGGAAAAAAGCTTTTGAACTCCAAGAGAATTTTAAGAGAAACTTACATTTTATTTAATTACCTTACATCAAATAAATGAGTTAAGTCTTATACCTACAATCTATTAAATGTGAGGCCATGTCTGACTCTTTTCGACTACTCAAAGATACAGTTTTAACATAAATAAGATGATTTAAACCTAAAACAATATCAATATTAATTTTGACTTAAATAGAACTTCATTGCGCTTTTAATTCCTCAAGTATTACAATGTGATTTTGGTCTCTTCCTTCACCCCAACAACACAAGGCGCAACAATTACCACTAAGTCAAAGTATTAGTTTGAAATATAAATAAAAATTATATTATAAATAACTTAAATGGGACTTCCAAATTTCACACATATTTACTACCACAAAATAAATTATTTATTAATACATACCAACAATATTAAATATTAATAAATTTAAGAAGAAATCCCTAACAAGTTAATTAATATTTTTATTGTATATTTATTAATTTATATGTACTAATGTTTAATATTATAGATGTATCAATTTACTAGTATTTAATAAGATTTAATGTATAATTTATTATCTTACATTCTTAAATTTATTAATATTCACTATTACTGCCATATGTTAATAAATTGATATTAATAAATAAAAAAATTTATCATCATAAAATAAACTATTTGTACAGTATATAATTGAATTTATATTTATCAATAATAATTTTTTATTATTATTACAAATAATTAAATAATAATAAATGATAATTGAAAAATACTAATACATTAATAGAAATATAATAATAGTATTAAATATTAGTACACATAAGTTAATAAATATATAATAATAATTGTAAAATATGATTCACTATTCAATGTTAATAAATATATAAATTTTTAAATTTAAATTAATAATTATAATTAATTTTTATTTATACTTTAATAACTTATACTTTATTATTAAAATCCCAAAATTCTTTATTAATAATTTTTTTTATCAAAAATACAACAAACGAGTTAGAGAGGCATTTTTTCTCCAATAATGTGATATAACTGTGATGTATTTGTTATTCTTCCTGTGAAATTAGTTCATTCAAGAACAAACTTTATGTTAATAATATAATGTTAAGAAAATATAATGTATTATATTCCTTAGTTGTCTTTTTCCTTTTTTGTTTTCTCTGTCTATCCTTTCAATTTGTGTTACTGTTCTGGCTTTTGTATTCTGTGGAAAAAAAAAACAAACAAAGCAGCTAAACCAAACGTTTTTCTTTTCGTTTCGACCTTTCCTTTAAGCAAAAAAGCTTATAAATCTTTGTTTGCTTGTCTTGGTGGTTTCCGAGATTTTGTTTAGATGCATTCTTATAATCATTAAATGGGACCCTCGGACATTTCCTTGTGTCCGAGTGAAATTTCTTCATTTTTTCGGAAAGTAGACATTTCCAAAAATCAAATAAATAATATTTTGTCGGAGACTCACCTTTCCTAACGTCGAATAATTAGATTTTTCTGGGTAATTATTTTTTAAAGCCAATTGATGTGTTATTAAAACACTCGGTTAACCGATAAGTTATTAAATTTGATATCCTTAATCAAAATCTTGAATTCAAGTATACTAAATGAAAAAGCATAATTGAGAAAAAATATTTTAATAAAATTAATCAGTCAGTAATCAGTAAAATAAATGGATACATTATACTAACAGGAGTAAAGTTTTTTTTATATAACATCCTAGTGAATTACACATAAAAGAGAAAAATTCAAAAATTATACATATATGAGATTGTGCACTGGATCATGCTTTAAAAGAATTAATTAATATTATTTTTATTAACAAAATATATTTATTTTTTAGTAGACCATTATTTAAGAATTTTGTAATTAAATGTGTTTGACTTAAATTAGTTATAAAATTAGTTATAAAATGGATGAATTTGTGGAGAAGTTTCAAAAAAACATAAGAGTGAATATTAATCATATTGAAAAGTCTTATGTTATTTTTTAAGAAATAATCATTAATCTTAAAGTAATAAAGATCTTATAAAAAAAATTGACGGATGAAAAGTTTTAATTAACAAGGATATTAAGAGAAATATTATATAAAATATCTTAATGTACAAGCAATTAATAATAGACAATCACGACATGCTACATTTTAACTATTCTTTTTTAGTATGATACTTAAATTTAACACTTTACGTTTAAGAAAAAACAATTTCTTAATTATCGGAACAAGTAAATATTGACTATAATAATAATTAGTAAACAAAGTACATTCTCTATGGTTGACCACTGCATGGTCATTTGCTCCATAAAGCAGAGGCATTTTCTTCCGATCATGTAATTTGCTCCATAAATTTCTAGAGAAAAAAATTAAACACTCGTATGTATTTTTTATGTTTTGAAATTTAATTAATAATTAACTTATATTTTTTTTTATCAATAATAGCACTTTAAGGATATTTTTTGAATTTTTTTTCATTCTAAATATATATGTACAGATATAGTAAAGTATATTATATGTTGATTAATTGGAAATGAATGTACTTTGATTTCTATATATTTAAGAAATTTTTAAGAAACTGTAAATTAAATACCTAAACTTTAAAACTGTAAGGTTGAAAATACAAAATAAAAAAATATGAAAATGTAATCTCAAGAATAAAAAAATGAAATATAACTTCAATAAATTAAAAAATCCAAAAAGATTACTTCTAAATATTGGTTTTAAATTTTTAATCCTCATAAAGTTTTATATATTTGAGTTCTTATATTTTTTAATATATATATATATATATATATATATATATATATATATATATATATATATATATATATATAAATACTATTTCATAATATTTTAAAAGGTAAAAAGATATTTTACCCTTAATAACTTTATTATATAATCCTCAATTATATGTGACCAGCTAGGAAGCAGCGCACAATGCACATGCGCCACATTACTGTGAAATTTATTTATTTTTTGTAACTGTAGATAAACGTTTTAGTTTTAGTCGTTAAATAATTATATATAATACACTACTTTAATTTAATAATATCAGCCATCGGGTTTTTTGTCTTTTCCATTTGGCTATGCATGGGCACTGAATCCTTTGCATTTCTTTTTTTTTTTAACAAATCGTTTCAGGGGTGATATGTGGTAGCAATACAGTTATACAGATACAGGGATTCCTTATGTATGATGGGCAATGATGGGTAAGAGAAAGGGATCACTATATTATGTAACTTAGTCATTTTTTTTTATAAAAAAAAACACTAATATTGATTATTATTTTATTAGTGAGAGGAATTTAAAGATACAATTTCTTTCTCTTTAGTTCTCCTACTAGGTCAATTTTATAA
This sequence comes from Glycine max, assembly GCF_000004515.6. Lineage (NCBI taxonomy): Eukaryota > Viridiplantae > Streptophyta > Magnoliopsida > Fabales > Fabaceae > Glycine > Glycine max. Next base: position 3,011,439 of record NC_038253.2, read on the forward strand.
TTATTTAACTTAGTCATACATGTTGCTCTTGTATTTGCCACTTATACTTTTTCTTTAATTTCTTTTTTAGTGATAAAAAAACAGAATTGACTTTTCAGAACCTTGTATATATATTTTCATTATATAATCATAACAAATGATAAGTGAACATTAGTACAAAATGGTCTTTTATGATGTTGGTTCAACAACGATTTTACAAAAATTGATGTCGGTTCAAAATATAGTGGTATTTTTTATAATTATAATTTCCTCAAAATCGTTTTGAAAACGCACTATGACATCACAAAACTTGTGTTTTAAAAAATCGTCTTCTAATGGAATGTGTTTTCTCTTTTCATTTTCACGCAATCTCTCTTCTTGAATCCTCTTAGTGTCTCTCTCTCACTCGCACCCTCTCACATTTTGTAAAAGTGCAAAGCCCTCATCGTTGTATTGTTGTCGCCTCTACCACATCGTGACGCTCACGTAGCCCTCTTGTGCTTGACTTCTTCTTTCTGTGCACTCTTTCACTTTATATGGTCGTCGTCAGAGTTGTATCTTTCCTTCTCCTTTTGTTTTCACTCTCTCACTTTCACTCCCATCCGTCGTCGCCGTCGAATCTCCCTTCAATTTGAACCATTGTCAGCAACATGGCCACCAAGGAACATAAGCTCTTGTCTAAACTCTCATTTTGAATCCCTTCTCCCCCGAATCTCCCTTCTTCTTCTCATTTTTCTTCTTCTATGTTTGTTATTCTGTAAAGCATTTCTGATTTTTCTTTTCATGGTAGATTTAGGGTTAAAAAAACTAGATTTAGTGTTGGAAGCACTAGATTCGAGGTCAAAACAACAAATTTGACATTAAGACAACCAAATCAGGGGAGTAGTGGTGTGTGCACAAAGCTCTTGGTATGGATCTTCAAGTTTGTGAAATAGGGAAGACCCCATCTTATATTGGTGTCATTCTTTTTATGATGTTTATTTTCTCAAGATAATGAGCATGGATCTTTTTTTTTCACTAGATGTTAATTTTCTCAACGTGGGTATGATATATGGTGAGAGTCCATTTAAGGGAATTTTTTATTCAAGGTCCCTTCTTTATTAGTTTAAGTCTTTCTCAATTTACGCAAAGACTACCATAGAAAAACCATTTATGATTTTACTAATTTGTAAAGCTCAAGCCTTTTAGAATTTTAGATAAGAAAAGTTTATAATTTTATTATTTTTATTTGATATGTACTAATGGTATGTATTATATTATATGATGCAAGATATTGATAGAAAGGATGTTTCTCTTAGCAAGTTTAAAGGGAATATTTTATTGATTGTCAATCATGCTTCACAATGGTACGAATTATGCACTTTTCAAGGAAGATATGTAGCTCAATATGTGTTATGGAGCCTTATTTTCTTTAAATTTCCCAATTTTTAATGTAAAAAATGAAAATCAAATAAGCTGTAGCTTAAAATTTAGAGTCAAATTTTCTTAGTTTCTTGTCAGTTATGATACCATTGAACTAATTTCCTTCATATGATAGTGGTTTGACATCATCAAATTATTGGAAGCTATCATGCTTGCATGAAAAATATGAGAATCAAGGTATGTTATGCATAGAGGATGGTTATTTGTGTATCTTCTTAATACTTTTGAGTATGAATTGGTCATGTTTTACTTGGTGTTTGCACATGTATCTTCTTACCATTTTCTTCCCCTACCACCAACTTTATTATTCTATTAACCTAGTTGTTGTCCTGTTTTATAGTTGAACCAACCATGTTATAAAGTTATACACGTGATCCATGGTAGTAGCATCACGTCTCTACCTCACCCCTAATAGCCACTAGAGACCTCTAGCTGTGAAAAGCAAAAAAATCTTGCCTCTCATGATGGCGTGGCGAGTATTGCACTATTGCCTGAACACCACTTGTTTCTCAAGGTCTTGACTCTTGTTGAGTGATCCATGTGTTAAAAATCTACACGATATCTCGGAACTCATATATTATGTTTACTTGCCTTTCTGGAAGGGAGAAGAAATTATTATATTAGGTGGGTTTTTTTATCACTATTTATTTATGGTTCCTATTAATAAATAATAATGATATAAGATGCTTATATTTTATAAATTATATAAAAAAAATATTTAATTTTGTATCTCGAGAAATCAAAAGAGACTATAATTATTCAACATCACTTAATAATTTCTTACAAGGCATGATGCAACTGGCCGTAGAAGGGACAAATCATATATGACTCTTCAGGCTCCCTTTACTTTCATACACGAATACCATGCTGTAACGAATAACAATATTCTTACTGTAATTTTTGTTTGTGCTTTTTTATATTTTATTTCTCTACATATTTTCTCAACACATACCTCCTTTTATCTTATATATATATATATATATATATATATATATATATATATATATATATATATATATATCTTTAATTCCTAACTTTGTTCTGAGAATACAAAATTATTGTGAGACATTTATGAAGAAATAGCATTACTTTGCTGCAGATATCTCAATGAATTGTGAGTGGTTGACCCTAACAAAATATAAAAACACTTTTATGGCTTGGATGTAGATTTCCTTGATATAAAGCAATTTATCGTTTAAGTTTCTAAATTTAGAAGTTTGAATCTTTTCGTATTAATTATTGAATAATTAAAGACCTATGATTAATTATTCAATATATTAGAGAAAAATATGTAAGTTCTAGAAAAAAATAGACCACAAAAATCACACAAAACACACATTTCATATTTCGGAAGTCCAATACATATTTTTTTTTGGAACCCAAGTCCAATACATTTTGGATTACACTTTCCGGGTGCAAGTAGCTTTAGCCCAGAATATGTTACCAATTCAAATAGTTTTCAAATGTGCTTGTGCTTTCATGCCTATCCCACTGACATTAGGCTCAAGATTCATTAAGATGGATCTCAAATAGTTTCTTTTTCTTTACAAAAAATATTTTTTAGAATAAGAAATATTATAGAAACTAATTTTTAAATATGCATCCTAATATTATAGAAACTTATTATTGTTTTTCTTTCCAACACAAATTCATGTGTGACGTTATTTATAACATTCTCTATAACTCCTGAACTTTCATATCACATTCACACAATGCCTCCTCTGCCATTCGCAGGAAGTGAAGATTAAACTTTAAAGCGCTAAATACACATCATACATTCATATGATATGTCTCCAATTCAGCTAGATGGATCCTACAAATTGGGCACTTTATTCAGAGAAATGACATGCTGAGTATCTATTATATTTTAACTATACATAAAGAAAACATCATATTCAATACAAAATATTCCAACCTCGACTATGTAGTTGCTAATATATCAGACCACACCCCGTACATAACACAAAGACGGACACTCCCTTATATATATACGCACACAATATTATTTCTGGCAGAATTGGACAACTATTGTGGCATAATTAAAAGGTACAAAGTGATTAAAAACCGTCTCAATTCTCAAAGCTCAGCATCCCGGTGTTGTCCACCTAATTTGTCTTTCAGCTCTTGTGATTTTTGCTTTGCAGCCTTTGCAATGTCACTAGCCTTCTCTGCTGCTGCATCCTTCATTTCTCTGGCCTTCTCTGTACTGTATTGACCAGCCTCTGCACATCATACATCAATAAATTAAACTAGCATTACCATAACTTGATTTTATTCTTAAAATACTTTACCCTTTTGATTTAATACCTCACTTAAAACTTAAGGCATCTTTATATCATACTGAGATAAAGGGTGTCATCCGAATATCTGTATATGCCGTACATGTTATAAGTTATTTGCTATGTGAAACCTTTTGAAACATAGGACCAAACATTAAGGGTGTGTTTGATTTAATCAAAAACTGTTTTTATTTTAAAATAATATAAAAAGCTCATGCCTCATCACATGTAGCACCATTTACATTCTAGATGAGCAGCATCTTAAAAGGGCAAACGTTATATCGATTGCTGACTAGTAACTAGCATTAAAGTATTTTAGCAACAAAAATTTAATGCGAAAAATTGAAAAAGAAATCAAGCCCTTAAGTGAGTCAAAAATGGTTTTTGTCTATAGTATGTATTGCTTGTGCAATGCAGAAATGTTTCTAAAGTTAGTGTACAAACCAGATGCAATGTCTTGGAGTTTTTCCTTGGTTCTCTGAGCAGTGTCACTGGCGTAGTCTTTGGTCTTCCGAGCCATGTCATTGGCATGATCAGAAGCCTCTTTGCTTCTCTTGGTGGCATCACCAGCATACTCTTTGGTCCTCTGAGCCGCATCACTAGCATATTCAGAAGCCTCTTTGCTTTTCTGAGCAGCATCACCAACATAGTCTTTGGTCTTCTGAGCCGTCTCACTGGCATAATCAGAAGCTTCTTTGCTCTTGTGAGAAGCATCACCAGCATAATCTTTGCTCTTGTGCGCTGCATCATTTGCATAATCTTTGATATTCTGTACAGCATCACCCGCATAATCTTTGCTCTTTTGAGCATAATCTTTGGCATTCTGTGCTACATCACCCGCATATTCTTTGCTCTTTTGAGCACCATCACTTGCATGGTCCTTGGTCCTCTGCGCAGCATCACTTGCATAGTCCTTGGTCTTCTGCGCAGCACCACTGGCATAGTCCTTGGTCTTCTGCGCACCACCACTGGCATAGTCCTTGGTCTTCTGCGCAGCATAATCCTTAGTCTTTTTTGCAGCATCAGTTGCATCACTTGCATAATCCTTGGTCTTCTGAGCAGCATAATCTTTAGTCTTTTTTGCAGCATCAGTTGCATCACTTGCATAGTCCTTAGTCTTCTGAGTAGCATAATCTTTGGTCTTCTGTGCTGCATCAGTGGCATAATCCATGGTCTTCTGAGCAGCATCACCAACATATTCTTTGGTCTTTTGTGCAGCATCACCGACATAGCCCTTTGATTTCTGAGCAGCATCACCGGCATAGTCCTTTGATGTCTGTGCAGTGTCACCGGCATAGTCCTTGGTTTTCTGAGCAGTGTCACCGGCATAGTCCTTGGTTTTCTGAGCAGTGTCACCGGCATAGTCCTTTGATTTCTGAGCAGCATCACCGGCATAGTCAGAGACTTTCTTAGTGGTGGATTCTTGATCATGTTTGAAGCCAAGACCTTCAGTGAGTTTCTCTTTAGCCCATTCTGTCCATGACTCTGCGGCTTCTTTCCCATCTTTACCAGTTTCCATGGCCTTGTTCGCAGTTTGTGTTGTCTTGGCTTTAGCCTCCTGAAAATCGTGACCTTCCTCTTTGGTTGAAGGCATGTGGCCAACACTAGTGCAGTTACAGTTCATGGCAAACAACATCATCGCTATCACCAAAACCGAAACCACCCTCGAAGCCATGATATTTATATGAAAGGCTCAAATAAAGAAGTGTGTAAGGTGTGTTGAAAAAGTAAACGATATAGAGAAGTTTGTTAGATTGAACAACAAACGAAATACAATGCAAGTGTGGTGGTGGAGGTTGATTTTGATTGGGGTGGTTTTTATAAGGGAGTGGAGTGAGTTGATGAACATGGGGGGTGTGATGCATGCAACGTGGCTTAGTTACAAAATATGTCAAATTTTACGTGTCAGTTGAAGAAAGAAAGGTATCAAACTGCATGTCATCATTTGGTTCTTATGCTGAGTTTTCCGAGTTTGCACGTGTCAATTCCCGGATGGAACAGGGATGCACCGAGTAAAAGGATTGTAGATTGGAATTGGATGGATAACTAGTTCTTTTCTGGCTGCTTCTTGTACTCTCTAATCTCTATATTGCTTTTGCTTCTTTTTATTTTTTTCCTTGCCACCGCCAAAGAACTAGAACTAGAATTCCATTTGAGAATGCAAAAAGCCTCCAATGTTCTGTCTTATCGAGTTAACATTGCTTTCTTGCTTCTCCCATTAATGATAAATTATAGAAATGCATGACAACCAGCTTATTTTCCGTTTCAAATTTGTATTAAAAACACCTTTTTTTTAATACACTTTTATTACTATTCAAGTGTATTAGAAATTATAAATAATTTTTATGTAAACTTTACTCCACATTTAATAAACTTTATTAATGATTTTTAATAATGAGTATGTACTAGATTGAGTGTGTTATAAAATGTGTTCTTCAAACTAGTAATATACTACTTAATGTTTCCTAATTTCTTTTGTAAATGAAAAATGGATTAAAAATATGTCAATTGTTTACAAGTTGCTTATTGAATCATGGCACGACCCAGTCAGCTTACATCACGAATCAAACTGAAACTACGACATAAATAATAATCAGAATATCGCCAAGGTGGAACACTATTTTTCACTGGAAAAGAAAGTCAAAAGCAAATAAATATTAAAAAAAATTCAATTTTTCATTGTTTGAAAAAGAGAAATTCCCAAATTGACATGTCAAGAGATCTCTCCTTTTTATTTTTAGTTTCTTAAATTATAAAATAATGAGAAAAAAATGATAAATAATTTAATTTACAAAAATGATAAATTTAATCCATGAATTTTATCTTGCTACCATTTTAGTCTCAAGAACTAAAGAAAACACAAATGAGTCCCAAAATTTTGTAGGATTTCATTTAAGTCCCTGAAGTTAAATCTTTTTTTCTCTTTGGTCCCTTAACTTGAGTTCCCAAACTAGGAACCAGAATGAAAAAAAAAAAAGAGATTAATGCCAGAACTTAAATGGAATCCTAAAAAAATTCAGGAAATTACTTGAATTTCCTTACTTTTAAACAGTAAGATATGAAATTAGAGACTAAATTGATCGTTTGCTCTATTTGGGCTGAAATCAAATCTACACCTGTTTGATAAATTTGCCTCGCGAAACAGAGAAAGGAAATCATATGAAAATACCTTTAAATATCATTAAGAAAGAGCTATAATGATTATAAATTTTGCATTCAGTGAGGTATGCAAAAGACACTTCACATAAGCACTCTTACAGCTTGTATTGTATGCAACATGTATCTAGATGTCTTCCACCGGTCATGATGAAGTTAAGGAGGCATCTCCTATAATGGCTCCATAAGAAAATCACAAGCCAAGGTAACATCCAAGTTAAGGAGGCATCTAGTTCTTTAGCCAAGAACTAGATTCCATTAAATAAATAGAAAATCGTAACAAGGAAAGCCTACTCTGAGAACTCTTGGTTTCTGTTCTATCTTAACAAAATATATACACTTCTCAAGACCAAGTAATTTGTTCCCTGGCAAATAACATTGGATAGGGCAAAAGGAGAAAAACTGACTAACTAACTAACTAATATCGCAATTTGATAATCTCTAGATCATCAGCACAAGAATTTTGGAGATCTGAATCAAATCCTATGCAGCCACTAAAATATATCTCAATTCTGTACTGTTGTTGGAAATAGCTCAGAGATGTGCATTTTGATTAAAAAACGATTCCCTGTGCAAACAAATGTTTCAGATTTCTTGTATCAGTTACTGGTAAAAATAACCATATAATTCCAAATAAGCAGCTATGGATGATTAAACAGTTCACACAGATTCAATGTTTTAAGAAGGCATCAGACATACTATTATGTAAAAGATTAGAATGCATGACATGCTGACATATGACATCACTGATGAAACACAAACTCTTGCTGTTGAGGTGTATAAAGGCTTTCATGAAAACAATCCAACAGATAGAATCCCCTATCCTTGATTAAGAACAAGTGTAAGGATTCTAAGTTCAACTGTGATTGGCTCATTAAAGACATTCATAATTAACAATAAAAATTCATGAGTGTCTTAAACAAAACATACAAAATTAAGGATTTCAGAATTCTCAAATTGCAAATTTACCATTATTAAAATGCAAATAAAAATAATGTTTTCTAAACTTCAAAATTCAACCAATTAGGACGAAGAAATTAAGAATTGGTTATATACTCTTTGAGCCTTTTCTTGTTGGGTTAGAATCATAGTTGTGCTTCAATTTGTTTTTATCATCACTATATAGAGTGAATCTCCGCTTCTTCTTTTTTTTCTCTTATGCAAAAGGGAGGGTATCCCTACTGTTTTCTAGGGTGTGGTAACAATCACAGGGAAGACTGCTGGAAGAGTCAGACATATTCTCACTTGAGGCTGGATAGATGCGATTGCTTATGTAAGGCTATGTTTGTATTAGATTTTCTTGAATGCTGACAAGCATTCATGGGAAAGAGAAATTTTCTCCTACTCATAAAGGCTAAGGGTTGGAAGTGTCTAAGTGCTTTAGAAAGAATGTGGAAGTGGCATCGCAGTAGAAGTCCAAACCAAATAGGCTATAACAAGTTAGAAAGGCCTAAAAAACCACATGAATCCAATCCAATAATTTTATGCGAAAATCTAGCTAGGCAACAAAATACACGCCCAAAAGTCATACATTGTTTAGAGAACCAAGTGCGTGCACAAAGAAAGAGAGAGAGATAACTTCTTACTATGTTGTTAATTGTGATACTATGATAGTTTGCATGTCTTCCTATTGTGGCCAAGTCCCTTGCACTTACTGCACTGAAGCTGACGTTTAATTATGTCTATTGATTCAACTTGCTTCATTTTTGGCCGACCTGGAGGGCGCTTTGTTGGTGGAGGGGTTACCATAACTAAAGAAGTAGATTCACCCTGGACTGGTGGTTTGTCAACATTTGGCACAGGGTGAATAGATTCTGCATATGTTAATCGATAATTCTCAACTGTGAAGTATCTCGAACAATAATCATATGGGCTCCTACCAACACATTCAAACACAGCAATGGCATGACAGCAGGGCACACCAGTAAGTTGCCATCCCTTGCAGCTACAATCCCAATTATCAATGTCAACAATATCCACAGATTCTCCACGGACCTCAAATGTGCTACCTTGTGAGAACAATACTTGAAGTGAAGGAGCAACTAATGTTTCCTTTTGGAGTAATTCCTCCTTGGATGGTGTCAACTTTGTCATCCATTGATTAGATTCTACTCGTCGTGTATAAATTGTTTCCATCATCTTACCTCGTAATGCATCAATCATTTGAGTAATTGGCAATTCATGTGCCTCTGACACCCAACTGTAGAATTGCTGTCCAAAATTTGATGAAAGAAGATTGTACCTTGCCCCATTAAAGAATGCATTTGCCCAGTGCTCTGGCTCGCTTTGTATGACCCAATCATAGGCTTCAGGAGAAATACCTTTAATATTCTCAACACTACGTTCAAAAGTCTCCAATTTGGGCGCATAAGCAGCAGCATAAAAATCATTAACCATGAAACGTCTGGCCTCATGAGAAAATTGTCCCTTCAAGTCCTTGTTCAATTTCTCAGCAAGGTGGCGTAAACAATAGCTGTGGTAGCATTTTTCAAATACATCAGACAATGATTTTTTTAAGCCATTCTGAAAATCTGCAACAAATGTGATCTTCTCGGATGTTGATGTTGCTAACTTCAGTTCCTGTAGAAACCAGCGCCAGTTGTCTTCAGTCTCAGTGTCTACAACTGCAAAAGCTACAGGAAAAATGCCATCATTTCCATCCACAGCAGTTGCAGCCAATAACTCCCCTTGGTACTTTGAGTTTAAAGGAGTTGTGTCAAGGAAAATGAGAGGGCGACAGCCAAGCTGGAAACCAGATGTTGAGGCATGAAATGCTACAAAGAGACGATGGAAACTTGAGTCCTCTTTAGTTGTGAATGTTGCAAAACTCCCTGGATTGGTCTCTTTTATCTTCTCACAGAACAATGGTAACTGAGTATATGCCTCTATGTAGGAGCCTTGAAGCTGCTCTCTAGCAATTTCTTTTGCACGCCATGCTTGAGAATAATTTAACTGAATCCCATACTCCCGTTTTATGTCATCAGCTATATCCTTTGGCTTGTAATTAGGTGAATCTTTCAATTTCTCTTTTATAATACTTCCCACCCAACCCCTAGTTGCTCGATACCCAGCTTTAACGGCAGATCCTTCACAAGTATGATCGCAGTGCATTTTCTTAATGCAAATCAACTGAGTGGTTGACAACCTTGATGCATATACTCTCCAAGGACAGCCTTGAGATTTACATTTGACTGTGACACGATGACTATCATTTTTCTTATATTTGTAAGCAAACCCATGAGCAATAGAGTATTTATGCAAAGCTTCTCGAAATTCACTAAAACTATTGAACCTTTGGTCCACACCAGTGATGGTATTTTCCCACTGCTGTGCAGCTTTACGATGATTGTCATCATTGCCCCCAGAACAAATAGAACGTACATGGACTTCATTAGCTACATCTACCACCTCTACCTGATCCATGCATTGGACAGCATCAACAATGACATCAATAGGAGCAACAACAGGTACAGTGGCTTCCGACACAGTTGTCCTGCTTGACCTGCAATAACAAGTTTTCTATAAGATTTTCAAAATAATGCCCAAGTAAATGCATATGGATCTAAAATATCCTATGGCCATTCATATTTGGTCAAAGACATGGCATCTCAATTATGTAGGTCACATCTTCAACTTTAGACAACAGGAAAATATGATATTCCGAAGATGTATGACTCTTAATCATCATATCCAAGCAGCAGTTTCTACATTTTGGCCAAATTACGGGCAAATTAAACTACATAAATAATAAATGTCTGTTATTATCAAGGGAAGCCTATGAAACAAAATGAACAATAAGCAAACAGAACTTGTAATAACTACCTACTACCAGGCATGTTGGAATTGTTATTTCGAGCAGCTCCTTCCTCTGACATAACAAACACATCAACCGTGTTAGCATCTCCGAGGAAATTGACCATGCGCTGCAAATCCTTGTCTTTTGACACTGTAATAAGTGTTTTCTTGTTGCCAGGAAGGAAGTACTTGATAATTATCGTACTTACATTGCAATTGAACATTTCTGCTATCTCTGACTTAAAATCACTCAAACTTGTCTGCTGATCAATGTCTATTGCATAGGCATCTCCCCCACTGTATGACAACGATCCTTCCTTATCAGTCACAAACTCACCCCCTGATTGACATATAGCTATAACTTTCCTCGTAGCCATTACCTACCAAGTAGCAACATATAATTTTTTATTTTATACAAGTGTGAAATTGCAACTGTGATAATTCAAAGTTAAATTTCAGAAGCGAAATACACATTAAACAAACACAACAAAGTCTACCATAGAAATTTTAGATAAAAATTAAATCTTTATAACCAAAAAATAAATAAAAATTTAACGGTGCCCACATGAGAAACCTATGATTTGGAGAAAAGAAAAAACGTTGATTGATGGAAGAAAAAAATTATTTTGATAGGGGGAAGGCAGAAGAGTGGTGGCAGAAATGTAATTGAAGGGAAATATGGAAGAAAACCCTAAACCAGAAGAAGAAAAAGATAGGAACCTAAAATGCAGAATGGAAGGTGCAATTGTTGGAATGCAGAGATGATGAGAGGGAACCAATCGGAGGGAGAAAGCTCTGTCCTTTTGTGTTTACGCCCCAAATTCTGTGAAACCTGCCTCTACGACGACGTATTGACAATGTCACTTCACTTTCACCTTTCTGATTTGCACAAAACCACCACTCCACTTCTTCTTCTTTTTTCTTTTTTTTTTTTATCGCTACCATTCTACCCTTAATTTTTAAATTAAATTAATATTTGATCATTTTAATTACTAAATAATTTTATTGAATTTTTTTAATATATAAGAATTAAACATAGTACCATAGGTTTACAAACATGATACCAACTTAATAATTTTATTGAATTAACTATAAATCTTCAGTGAAATAGTATTCAATTAACTCAAATTATTTTTTATTAAAATAATTAAATATTCTTATTTTAATTTATTGAGTCATTTAAGCTGTCCCATATATATTAGAATAGCTATATTGAATGAAACTGTTTTAACTTTTTATCTCTTATTCTTTATATATATATATATATATATATATATAAAAGTTTATCTCTCATTTTTCAACATAAGCGTTTTAAATATTTTTTGTTAAACTTTTCTAAAAAAATATTTTTTTCAAGATAATTACAAAAATGATTTTTTATCAGATTTTACTTATCTGACGATGAATTGGAGAATTAAGATATTTTTTAACAAGACTATATTTAGATTTTTTTTCAACATGTCATCTTCTTTTAATTTGTCCTCTTACCTTTTTAAAATCTATCATTTTCAACCCTTCTAACTTAAAATTTACTATTTTTAACTAAACGGTTTAATTTTAAGTTCTTATCTCTTTTAGTTTATCATTTTCATTATCCTTAGCTATAACTTGAATTTTAATATTTTACTATTTTATAAATAATTGAAAATAACAATATATGATAATATAAATTTTTAATCATATATCTAAAATATAAATTATATGTTCAAATATATATATATATATATATGTATTTATTGTAAATTTTAATTATAATATAATTTATATATTTAAAAGTATTTTTTTATTATATTAAAATTTTAGTTGTATAAAAAACTATATTCTACAAAATGCACATGCTTAAATGTTAGTTTTTAATCCAATCTTATGTTTTACAAATTTTAATCTGCTAATGAATATGTCACACATATAAGATATTAAAACAAAGCTGCTATTAATCGCCTGAACCATTTTTTTATTATTAAAAAGGGTTTAGTTTTAAGTTCTTATCAGTTTTAATTTATCATTTTTAATATCTTTAGTTCTAACTTAAATTTAAATATATTTTTTTAAAAAATCAATAATGAAAATAATAATATATCACAATATAAATTATTTATTATACATTTAAAATATAATCTGTATGTTAACAAGTATTTGTTTATTATAGATTTTAATTATAACATATTTTATATATTTAGAAGTATTTGTCTATTATAATTTATAAACTATAAAATTTCAGTTATATAAAATAAATATCTCTTTATACAATACCCATGTTTAACTATCAGTTTTTAAGCGAATACAAACCTATGTTCTACACACATTAATCTAAATACATTTCAAAGTTTAGGAATATTTCACACATAAAACATATAGTAAAGAAAAAACTAGTTGGTCTTGTAATTATTCAATAGACAACGTGAACCGTTATTAGTTAAATTAGTCAATAAAAACATAAATTATTTGAAATTTTTTAATTAAGTTTTTAAATTAAAAATATATATAATTAAATACTTGATCTTGTAATTTTTTTTTTCAATTGAGTTTGATGCTTTAGAATTTTTATAATCGTAAAAATTTAAGTCATCATAAATTTCTAAAAAGTCATTTTTTTTACAAAATTAAATACTCCTGTGTCTAATTATAATTTTTTTTTTCATTTATCTTATAGACCCGTTGGAGCAACCAACCAACAAGACAGGACTGGTTTATTTGCAGGCTAAAATGGATCCGATTGTTTCATACGCAGATTGTGGTTAGTATTGACAAAAGTAAAATGGATAATGAAGAAAAAGAGTGTTGATTTTGTGAGAGATGATGAGTTATGCAATAGGAGCACTTGTTGTTCCGTCTCCAACTCCCCTACCTTTTGTATTACATTATCTCTCTCTTCTCTTCTTACTCTTTCTATGTATTCTTCCCTTTTGTCTCATCATCATGACACTTTTCTTTCGTCGATTTTAGTTGAATTCCACTGCTCCAGTGGAAGTGGAACATGGTCATGGTGTGAAGCCCATTCAAGATTGGTATAAGTGGCGCCTCGTTTTGGCTTATGATGGAACCAAATACGCAGGTTTTCTTCTCTTTTTTAATTTTCACACTCTGCCCTTTCCTTTTCATCTATAAAGCTCTTTACTTTCTCAAACATTCTCACCTGGGTCTGTCGTTATCTATATCTTTCTCAAACATGCTTTGAGTGTTTCTTTAATTTTTCTCTTTTTGGTTCTATAGCTGTTGTACTAACACCGCAATTTCAATGAATTGATGAAACTGCTTTGTTTATTAAGATATGGTAAATTTAGGCTCTGAATGCTGTAGCTCTTTTGCATTGTTGCATATATTCAATTTTCAGTTGCTTTGATGAGTCTTAAACATTGTGCCTATCGTTTAGGGTGATCAACTTAATAAACTGAGCATATTGTGATTATAATCATGAGATCAGAAATTTATAAATTTTATAGTTCTATTTTCTATCTGTTAGGCTGATTTGGCTAAACCTTATCAAAATCCACGTTGGAAATGGTTCAGAGTCCCAAATTATGAAATGATTTTTTGTGCTTAATGTAATGATAGTTAGTGTACTTTAAGGAATAAACCTCCATTTTCTTCCCAAGATTGTAAAACATGAATCACTTGAGTCATGACTGACTTTACAAAATCCTCAATTTAGTCCCTGACTGTTGCAAAAAGTCTTTCAGTCCCTATTCACTTCATTTTCTAACAGTAAAATTGCACTTTTTGTCTTAACTCTTAAGGCTTTTTAGAAAGGTGCATTTTTCCAGTATTAATAGTAAAAGTATAGTTTAATAATGGAATTTCTTCTGTTTTGCCTATATCTTGAATGATGATCATATTTCAGGTTGGCAATATCAGCAGTCTCCCCCTACTGTACAATGTACTTTGGAGAAAGCTTTAACTCGAGCAACAAAGCTTCAAAGGAAGGATTTCTGTTTGGTTGGTGCGAGCAGGACCGATGCAGGAGTTCATGCTTGGGGTCAGGTCTGACTTTGTTCCTTTTATGTGGCTTCAACTTTCAAGTGACAACCATCAGAAATTTATAACTTACTGTGTCTGCAGGTTGCTCATTTTTTTACACCTTTTAACTATGACAACTTGGAAGAACTTCATGCAGCTTTGAACGGTCTTCTTCCTACTGATATTCGAGTTAGAGAGATCAGCCCTGCATCAGCTGAATTCCACGCTCGATTTTCTGCCATAAGTAAGATTTACCATTACAAGATATACAATGATGCCATCATGGATCCATTCCAACGGCACTTTGCTTACCATAGTGTGTATAAACTCAATAGCGCTGTTATGAGAGAAGCTGCAAAATATTTTGTTGGGAAGCATGATTTCTCTGCCTTTGCCAATGCATCCAACAATGATGGGGTACCGGATCCAGTGAAGCATGTATTCCGATTTGATTTGAAAGAAATGGTATGTAACTAGTTCTAAGTCAAGTTTCTTCCACTACCATCATCATAAGTATTGTGCACTGTATTTGCCCTATTTGTATCTTCTTTCTTTATTCTCTGTGAAGACTTCAAAGCTTAAAAGGCTGATTACTTCAATTTTCTTGCTTAGGGAGCTCTTTTGCAAATAGAAGTTGAAGGCTCAGGTTTCTTATATAGACAAGTCCGAAACATGGTAAATAGTCTTGTTCCTAAATAATCTAAAATATTATTATGCAGTTGCAAAATTACTGTATAGTTGTTCCACTTTTGCAATGAACATCTATGTTTGCTTTTCTAGGTGGCTTTGTTGCTTCAAATTGGTAGGGAAGCTATACCTCCTGACATTGTTCCACATATTCTGGCGAGTCGAGATCGAAAGGAGCTTGCAAAATACTCCTTGTCTGCCCCTCCTCATGGCCTTTGTCTTGTTTCTATCAACTATAATGAAAGTCACCTGTTGCCTCCACCGGGGTGTCCCCCTGCAAACAGTTTTGGTAGGCATCATACCATAAGGAAATGCAAGGTTCCATTCTTTTTGTAATATAGGCAGCAAAACAAACAATCTAGGTATCTTAGGACTGATTCTTTTTACATTTAGATTTTAAGGTTGTTTCAACTTCAAAGATGTAATTAGATTGAAGTACTCTATTTGTTTGATTCAAATATGCAGTTAAGTGAAGTTACCGGTATTTTACTACATTTTTATGTTAAGTAAAACATTAAATCATTAATTCAGTCCTCTAAATTAACACCACCAATCAATTTGATCCACAATACTACCCAAAACACAAATTTAGTACATAGCTTTGAAAACCTTAAATCAATTAATTTAATTTGTACTCGAAAGTTTTTAAGTTAGCTTATTAAATTATAAGTATTTCATAAAATTATCTATTAAAATAGTTGAAAAATATAAAATAACAAATGAATATATTTATATGATATTTTTATATAAATTATAATTTAATTTTATGGATAAAATTTTTTTTTGAGCTGCTATAATTTTTTAATTAATTTTAAATCCTTTTAGTTTTTTTATTTATAGATGAATTATTTTTATTTTTCTACTATTAATCTTATATTATATCTAAAAATATTTTTAATCAAGTTTAAAATGAAGTAAAAAAAGTATGGAATTAAGTAATTATTATATTTTTACTTTGTTAATTAAAGTAGCAATTAAAATAAATCATCTATTATAAAATTATTAAAAAAAAATAGTAACATATAAAATAAATCTAACATTTATCATATCAATTTTGTGAAGTATAAGTTCAAATAATAAATTAAATATCTTAAATAATACAATGATTAAAATAAAATAAAAAAGTGTAGGAAGAATGAGTAAAAAAATAAATAAATAATAAAATCATATTTTATTTAAAAGGATAATAAGAAAATTTAATAAATATTTTAATGGTAAAAGAGATAAAATATAGAAAAAAAACTAGATCAAATCATAAAGGGAATTGCATAACATCTATCATGATGGTGGGAAGACAGTTCATAAAAACGAAATATAGGATACACTAGTGAATAGTGACTTCCCACGTTTTGCCAAATTGTCAATCTGGTTACATGAAGAATGTTGCTGAATTATAATTCAATTCATGCCAATTTCCCTTCCAGTTGGAAACAAAATTCTGGCATTTTCCTCCCTTTGCTTGGGTTTCTATAACCAGTGGCCAACTAAAACACCACTTGACCAAGGGAAAAATGCTACCGGGGTCTACACAGGGTTGATATCAGTTTAAATAATACAAGGTATCGTTATCATCATCACTGCATTAAATACTGTTACAATGAACATCTGATCATAATGTCAACAGCAGACTCTTATTTCTCCTACTTATCCTCCTTTATCTTCCATTTTGCTCTAGGAAGAATTCTCATTATAAAGTTGTGAACAATAGTATGTGTATGAGTCATGCGCAAGGTTCTGCAGAGCACAAAGAAGCATATCTAAGTCAGTTTAAAGTCAAAACAATAACCTTATGCTTTATATGATTAAAAAACAGTCATCTGAATACCTGTTCCTGAGAGCGGAAATACATGAAGGGTGTATAATACAAAAAATTTGACACCCTAGATGTATAAATATCAGCATATCTGCAATAATAAATTTAAACAGTTCAGTATCAAAAGAGTAATGTGATAAAATAGAGATCAGGGTCATCAATAAGTAACCACTAAACCACATACTTCTCAATTTGTCTCATCAAGTGGCTTTTATCCCACAGCCCAGCACGAGATAGAAAACCCCACCTAATGCAGACGTGTAAACCAAGTTAATAGCAAAACAAGTCATAAAATAACCAAAAAGCAAGACAAGCAGCATCCAAATTTTTGTTAGTAGGAATAGTCCTGACCCAAATAGTAAAGGGCAAAAAAATAAGATATCCCAACTTCTCTGCATCTTATTAAAAGCACAAAAACTATGATTATTGATATGGCCTGTCGTTTGTCTGCTATTTCGTTTTTTATGACAATGATTTTGATTTTTTATATTCATCTTCACTGTACCAAGAACAGTTTTTCATTCACTGTGTGGCCACGAAAGAGAAGTAACCAGTGGGGAGGGGATTGAAGGTTTGCTGGTTCAGAAATATCATGACAGACGATCTTTGATCTTTCTAATAATCTTAGGGAATATTTTAACACGGGAAACATTGACTGAAGTCTGGACTCAAAAACCAGCAAATAGTAATTTTTTTCCATGAGAAATAAGTTATTAGCATGAAGTAGGTTCACATATTTAGCCATGTGGCAGAAGTCAATAAACTAAGTACAGATCAAGTACGATTAGGGAGCTTCTGAATCAAAAGTCCTATCCATTGAACTTACCTTGAATTGAAGAGCTCCCCATCTGCCTCCAGCATTGGAGCAATTTTCTCATCCAGTCTTTGCATAACAATAAGTAGCTTTTGCATGCTATCAGTGAGGTCTTCATCATCCAGATTAGTTGCTGCTAGGGTCTTTTTAAGAACACAGAAAATCTTTCAATCAGTACTAAAGCAATACGCCAATAATATATAATAGTCTTATCTGGATAACTTCAAAAAATTATAATAAAAAGGTATGTCCAATACCTCTAAACAAAGTGAGAAAACCAAGTAATCAGATAAGGTTAATCTAGGGATAATTTGTAAATATTCTGAGTAGTTTGGGCACACGAAGCTTAGTTGAAGAGTAAAAAAAGGCTTCAACATATGGAAGGAAAAAGCTTTCCAAAATCAAAGAAAATTATTAACTAGGCTAATAATGTCATAAGTTTACAACAAAATAAACTATGATTAATTACTGAGATATGTTGGGAAGATCAATGAATGCATTGAATGATTATATTTAGATTAGGAAGGTATAAGGAAACAAACTAATAGCAGCAGCAGCAAATCTATCACTAGAATGCAAAAAAAAATTCTCAAGTGCCTAATGCTTTTAATTTTCCAACAATGGTAAAAGGTATTGCCATTACCGCAATAAAGCATAAAAATGGAATACACAATGGGATTATATGACTGAAACTTACTTGAGCAGGACGGTCTTTACTTCGCCTCTGCAGAGCCAGCCGAAGTTGATTAAAGAGATCCCCTACAACCTCCTTTTGACTAATAAGCTCCACCAATGATTCTCTATAACCACGGCTACCAATCAAGGCACTGTACTGCAGTTTGAACATTTACAAAGCACAAGGAGAAAAATTAAGTTCTGGAATTTTTCTTTACTCAGAAACATGAGTCAAACATAAACTGATTGTACTAACCTCTTCTTCCAGTTCTCGACAAATCAATGCTGTTCGCCATCGCAGATGGACTTTTGATTGACTGACATCAGTGTAAATATGGTCGCCAACATACAATATTTCATCTCCATGAATATCTAGGGAATTTTCAACCATTTGTGCACTTCCCCCTGAGTACAAACCACCTACAGAAGAGGGTAAGATAAAGTGCCATGATCATAATTGATAAGTATTAAAATTAGCGGCCCAGTTATCCACAGTGAAAACTAACACGGTGAATGGTTGAATAGTATTGAAAGAAATTTTAGAAAAAACGTCAGCCAACAGTCGTTTTGCATTTCAGCTATATATTATCGTCACAGAAATAATAAGATGCAATACAATCATTATTTCTGAATCTGATCAAACATAAAATATCCAGAACTGAGTGGTTGAAAAATTTTAATGCATCATAAAAATATCATTAGTGTTTTTCTTTGTATTGGTGGATGTCAGATTAGTAGTTAACTTGTCTACAATCTGTGACTTACCCTCCATTCCCATTTCTGTAAAGTAGGCAGCAGCAGATCCAAAAGCTATCAGCAACAGATGCATTCAAGAAAGGAATGTCGAAATACAAATATATAACCTTCTTTTTTTTAGATAAAATATATAACCTTTTTGGTTTTGCTAAAGGAATAAAAAACCCATTTGTCTCAATTTGTATGGTTCGTATTCCATTTTTGGAAGTCTCAAAATGTATTTTGAAATAATGTATTTCTCATTTTCAAACCCTATTGTTCTTGTATTATCTTTTTAGTTAAAAAAAAAGAGGACAGTATTCAAAACCATGGTCTTGATTTATATATTAACCTATAAAATTAAAAAAATTAATTAGAAAATATGAATCTTTATCTTCTTATACAGTGAAAAAGCAAATGATTCAAAAAAATAAGGAACAGACAAACTACTAATTACCAGTTTGAGCTTTGAAGCATGGACGCAGAAGGCCCTCGCCTGTGACCACTTCATACATGGGATGTGATGTTTGGAAGAACTCTGGTTTTCTTGCTGAGACTATTACCTATCCATGAAAAAACCATATCCATTTATGCAAAATTTATTTCATAATAAGATAAGGTTGTCAATTTAGGGCAAAATAATGACGTGTAGATAGTGTATTTCATTCCTCCAATGTCGAGAATGTTTCAGTAATTTTCCTCAAGAATAAAAATATGGAAGAAATAATTTACATGAACTTACAATGTCAAATAGATCTCGCCAACCCATATCGTTGGGAAGGAATCTATTAAAAGAATGCCGCATCATTTTGTCTGTGTAAAGATAATCTGAGTTGGTAATTAGTAGAAGTTTTTTGCCAGCCTGTTTAATGAAGACAACTAAATAAGAAATAGAAGGGAATTATATGTTATGCAAAATATAAAGCATTAGAAGTAATACCTCCTTCTGATCCAAAAGTGCCAAAGGTAATTCTGGATCAGGCTCCACAAACAGTTCAGGCTTAGACATGATCTCACTCTGCATAAATTTCATATGTCATTCATTGCGAATGAAGCACAATTCTATAACTTCACAGTGGCCAAATACAACAACGTGAATGTGTTTACCTTAAGGCGACCTTCAACATGTGCCCAGAAGAGAGCTTTTCCAACAGCCTGAAAGTTGTGGCAATGGTAAAGAAAAAGAACGTCACTAACCAAATACATTATTTAATGTTTCTAAAACATTTGCATCATATTACCTTATATAGCCCTTTATAATCAAGAGCAAGATCTGCCGGTATAGTTCCATCATCCAATCTGTCAACCATCTGAGAGAAATAATACATTATTAATGAAGTCTCATCATAATAAGACGTTGTTACATTAAATAAAAAGGTATCCTCCTTTTTTATTAGGTAGGTACTATGATTAGTCATGTTATTATCAAGAATTAGAGAGAGCAAGGCAGCTTACAGGAGCTGCCTTATATTCAAACTACACATCTTAACCCAATACCTACTTGAAATTTAGAATACCTAGTTGGCCTCTAAAGAGTCAACAAGAGGAATAGACATTTTCATGACTTTCCTCTTGCCCCATCAGGGTTCATATGACATAGCTAACAATGTTCAACATAGCAACAAAACCCATGACTCATTGGAGAGATAAAAAGAAGCTACATAAACCAAGATAAAATTACATCAGAATATATCTCTGCTACTGAAAGTTTAGTGGTTTTCAACAGCAACTGCAACATACCTGCATGTAGGCCACAGCTTCAGACACAGAAAACAGTGTATTGAGAAACTCCCATCGACTCTCCTTTCGCAGGTCCACCAGTTCTCTCCCATACATCTCACTTCCATTGCATACAAAATTAAAAGGCACTACAGAAACTATTACTCCAGTTTTTGACAAATGACATCTACTAAGCTATTAATGTGTGTGAGCATGCATGCATGAGTGTTAATAGTGTATACATATCATATATCAATTTGAAGGCTGTGCTGCAACAGTCAATCAATGAATAGTAGATGATTCATGCACAAACTTTTAATGCATAAATGAGAGTTATTTTAGAAGATGGATTTGTGTCAGCCTAAAGTGATGTATGTTTTGATAAGTTACTGCAACTTATGTTGATATAACAGGTGAGCAAGAAGACTGACACTTACCTAACAGCTCGAGTAGATAACATTTTGGTACCATGCATAGCTCTTTTTATGTAACCAAATCGATCAGCTTTAACCAAATTGCCTTTCTCTTTGTCTATGACAAGGCCTCTAATTACCTGAACAATTTATAAAGGAATGCAAAGATCAGTTCAACCAAAAAGAGATAATATGGATTGCCAAATGCCTTCAGCTTGCAAGAAAGAACTACCAGGTCAGGATCAAAGGCAAGTCCATCAACAGGGAAACCCATATTCTTAAGGTTTTCCATACAGTAGTCATAAGCCCTCCCTTCCCAAGCCTGAAAGAGCACAAGTCAACATCATAAAAGTCCATTTACCAGAATAGAAATAAACCTACAGTTCCAAGAAAAAGTAAAAACCACACAATAAATAACCTAATTCGCACTTCTATAATTTGAAGCACCATGCTAATGATTTTAACATACAAGGATAAAAACATCAAGCACAGAGTAAGGGGAAAATACTTTGTATTTTTACCAATGTGGTAAAACACAACAACTAATAGAATGAAGTAGTATTATAAAATAGTTTTGAGCATTGACTCGTTTAATGATTCAGTAGAGTCAGTATTACCTTACGCTAAAATTACAAAGGTGGTGTACTGCAGAAATTTTTGTTTATAAATGTCACATACAACACAATTGAAAATTGAACAAAGGAAGTTATAGTTGTGTGCTAAGTGATTAGAGTTATTATAGTTCATACAGACTATATGGTACATGGAACAGAAGTGTACCATCACATTATAATGGATCAAGGTATAGTCCATGTCATATCCAATGGCACTAATGGACCGCAAATTCAATGTACGGCTGCAGAATATTCCACGAGGCGAATTTCTCGATGAAGAAGGGCTCTACACAAAAACACAAACAAAGTGATATTTACTTATAGAACATGAATCAACTTCCCAGCCAAGAATGGCTCTACACAAGAACACAAAAAGGAGCAGGTCTACTGCACCGGAATGCCCAAGTCTTGTAGCAAATCCTCAGCTTTTCTTGCCTCTGATCTAGCCACTTCCTCAATTGGACCATCTAATGAAGCATGACCATCAATTCCTACAAGAGAGGGGACCAACATTTGCCTTGTTTAGCATAAAATTACAAAACCATATTCAATCTAGTAAGAGTAAACAAATAGTCGATGCTTCTATAGTATCATCCAATCACAATTGTAATAAATTTGTTGACATTTATAATAACTAGTTAGCTACCTTAAAAGTCAGATACCTAATATAAATTCTGGTTGATTGAGAGTATAAATAGTAAACATTGAAAACTAGTTGGCGGTAATAAAAGACATGCACTAGAAGCTAATAAAATCGGTAAAAGCTGATTTTTTTTCCCCAGTACATTAAGGAACAAACGACTATATATATATGGTCCAATGTCCTATTCTATGATACAAAGAAACATTCACATTCAGAAACACCACTTGATCGATAAAAAAAACGCACCCCAAAATACAATAAAAACTCGAAATTGAAACCTTGGATGTGAAAAAACGGGAATTTTGAAGAAAAAAGAAGTTTCAAGTTTTACCAAAAGCCTCAAGATGCTCCAACTTGACGTTCAAATCACCTTTGGTGCTCTCTCCGAGGTAGTCCACGTCGGACTTGTTCGACTGAGTCACCGAGAAAACTTCGTCGCCGACGGAGGACTTTGAGTCAACACTGCAGCGACAGAGCGTCAAAGCCTTCGCCCACCTCGCATTCACGCTGTTACGGAAAGTGGGTGTGCTGAAAGCTGCGATTTTTAAGCAGTTGGTGGTGGGAGCCACCGCCGGAGAAGCGTTGCCGCCGCGCACGGCGAAGACGCGGAAAACCTCTGCCGCGTACATGAATGGATGGTGATCGAAGTCAGAGAAGAGTGAAAAGAAGAAGAAGAAGAAGAATGTGTTGTTGGGAAACACTGGAAGTGAAGAGTGAACACTTGTGTTGTGTTGTGGATACAACTTATTGCAAAGTGACACAACACACTGAACAGAGAGAATCTTTTTTCTTTTTTTGGAATTTGGAATTTGGATTTGGTCAGATATTCAGATTGGGATTGTTAGGTTAAGCTCCAAGGAAATAAAATATTAGATTTTTTTTCTTTATTTAAATTGCGTTAGTGATATTCATGGTAGCTTTAAGAAAATCTGTTAATACAAACCTAGCACATCTTTCTTAGGTATAACTAATAATTTTATAACTAATAAAATAAAATAAAATCAGAATATCAACTAAAAATTAAATTTGATACTCATTCTCTTTTTTTTCAAATTTTCTTCCTGATTTTTTGTTAAATTAAAAATACAGATTATGGACCAAATTTTTTAAATAACAAAATTTTGTTCTGTATAATAAATTTTTACCAATATAAAAATATGCCAAAAATATCTTAAAAACTATATTAGTAATATTTTTTATGATCAGAAAAAGTTTAATCAAGTACAGATAAATTATAAAAAAATACATAATTTAAATTATAGAAACAATTAAACACCTAATTTAAATAAATTAATTATAATGACAATAAATTGAAATAAAAATTTCTTTAAAATAATTTTGTTAATGTATAATATTCATGTTTTCTATTAATGTTGAAGGTAAATCGAAAACTTTTCATAGAAATTTGATTTATGAAGTGTATGAGATGCAAAAACGGATAAAAAAATATGTATTAAAACAGGTTTAAAAAAGTGAAAAATATGTATTAAAACAAGTTCAAAAAAGTGGAGTGAGACTTTATTCTATTGGTTTAAATATATTTTGATACTAAAAAATAGATTATTTTTATATTTTTACTTAAAATTCATTTTTTATTAATTAATTATTTAAAATTTTTGTTATGTTTTATAGTAATATTTGTTATTGGTATCATTTGTTAAGTGGTGATGTGATAATTAAGTATAATTAATGGTATATTATTTTTTATTATTTAAATTATTTAAAAAATTCTTCTCCTCACTGCCATCCAACCCGGGCCACCAAAATCAACTTTTTTTTTTTATTTGCATTAATAAGTTATTATTTAAAATAAAAGACTCTACAATTTTACACCACCAAAATATATTATTTTTAAATTTAAATTATATTTTCTAAATTCGAATTAAAATACTTTATATATATTTCAATTTTAATGCAATTTAGCAAACAAAATTAGGAAGAAGATTATAAAATAAAAAAGAAAGATTATCAAATATAATTTTACTTGACATTTTGATTTTTTTATTTATTTTATTAGTTATAAAATTTTTATTGATGGTGTCTAAGAATGATGTGTTGGATTTGTGTCTATCTAAGGGTGTGTTTGATTTGTATTTTTATTTTCTATTTTTATTCTTTGAAAACTGTTTTTATTTTCAAAAGATTAGAATTCTGAAAATATATTTTGTTTGACTTTTTGTTTTCTGTTTTTAGGAAATAAAAACACTAAAAATTTAAGATGTATTCACTTTTTGTCTTTTTTTATTTTTAAATTTGCTTAAAACGAAATTTTATTGTTTTCATTTTCGCTGAAAATATTTTCAAAAATTCAATTAAACACATTTTTATCACTATTTTTTTGTTTTCGGTGAAAATGAAAACATAAGATAGACAAATCAAACACCCTAAGATTTTCTCCTTTTGTTATCATTTTTGTTAATTATTTTTTATTGAATATAGCTGATCATTTTTTTTTGTTACAATCAAGATTATATTTATAGTGAATTACTTAATTGTTTGTATTTAATTATATTTCGTGCCTCGAATCTATTTTAGATTGACAATTGTGTGTGGTAAGATGTTGATTACATGCGGATAGAAAAAGGTAAGATAATGATTAAATATATCTACGTTATATAGTAAAATAAAATTGAAAGAATATAGTAAATTTTATTTGAACACTGACTGTTGGCCTAATTTTTTATTTTATAATAGTCACCGATTATTTTTTGTTAAAATATAATTTCTATCTTCGTATTTTTTTAAATTTGTAATTTTATTTTTTTAATTTTTTAATTGAGACATTTTATCTTCAAATATATAATTTTAAATAGATAAATCAAAATTTTTAACATTAATGTATATTAAATAAAATTAAACTGTTCCCATTAATTGTATTTAATAAAACATTAATTGTTCACATTAATGCTATTCAATATACAATTTTGATTATCTATTTTTTATATAGTAAACTTGAACAAATCTTGACTGCGTATTGAATTTTTAAGTTTATAATGATTATTGATATTTTTTTAGTAATATTTTTTTAACAATTATATTTAGTAAAGCATTAAATTATTCACATTAATGTTATTTCATATATAATTTTGATTATTAAAAATTATATAGTAAACTTCACCTGAATAAACTTTGACTGTTGCTCAAATTTTCAACTTTATGACAGTTATTGATTTTTTTTTTTACAATTATATTTAATAGAGCATTAATTTATAAATAAGCATTGTGTTATTAAAAATGTGTTAAACTCAGGTTAAAGGATTGTCTAATACACTTTTTTAATATATATTTTATTAGTTAAAACTGATTAAAATTTATGAAACTAAAGATAGGATTCATTAAAACACACAAAAATTTGTGATTTTTAATAATTTATAATCAATAATAATTATTATATGTTAAAAATGTATTTTTAATATTTTTATTTTATTTAAATAAGTTATTGAGAGTAAGCTAGCTTAAAGAAATAGTTGTGGGGAGGTCATTAAACGGGTTATTCGGATATCATGTGGAAGCACACCCTCCCCAAAACATTGTGTTTGTATGGTCATAATTTTTGTTGAACTTGCTTTGAAAAAGTGCTAACACCCTAATAATACAAATACACACTAAAATGTTGGACCCTCTCTGCTTCAATCATCTCTCTCTCTATTTTGGAATTGTTCATGCTCCTTAGGTTTGTTTTTGTGCGATTTATGAACCATTGGTTTTTCTGGGATTGTTTATTTTGACAAAACTCGTGTTTTTATTGGTAATCAGAAAACACCTTGAGCTAGTTTAAAAAAGACAAGACGAAAGTTGATAAAATTAAACTTCGGGGCACATATGAATCTTAATTTTTAATTATGACTTGATTATCCTCTAAAAAAAAATCATGACTTGATTATTTTTATTTTTTTATTTTGAAATTATAATAAAGCGAATGGTGTTTTTTTTTTTTTTAATTTTCATTTGTAATCACGGTTTTATAATGTGTGTGCACATTGTTTTTTCTTTTAATTTTTAAATGGTGACTTGATTCTTTTTTTTGTTATTTAAAAAACTAAAAAAAATGAAGGGTGACCATTTTTCATATTACTTGTTCATATTTTAATTTTTTTAATCATGGTTTATTTCTCATTTTTCATTTTTATTTTTAGAGTATGACAATGTCTTGTTTATGTAATGATGTATCTAAAAACTTTAAATTTGTATAAGCACTTTTAATGTGTATATCTATGGTTTGTTGGGTATGTTTGTTAAAAAAAAAACAGTTTTGTTAAAAAAATGTTTGAACTATTTTTTAAATAAAATAAGCAGTTTTATGTTTTTTTAATGTGTTTTTTTAAACTAATTTTTACTTAAAAAAATACTTATTTTCAGAAGTAAATTATATTTGCTTATTGAAAAACACTTTTTTAAAAAGAGAAAAAATGAATATATACTGAAAAATATTCTTCAATTATAATTTATTATATATGACAAATTTATTAGTTTTTAAAATAATTATTTTAAACTAATTTGAATAATAATTTATAATTGAATGACGTGTAAAATAATTTTAAGTAAGTTTAGATAAATTATATATATATATATATATATATATATATTATAATTATGCATATAATCAATGCAAATGTAATTTTTTTACATCAATTATGCATGTATCGATGCAAAAAAATAATACACATGAGTTTGGATATCCGAAATATTACTCTAGACATAAAAATGACACATTTTAATTATATGAACGAATTTTAAATATTTTTATATTTATGAGAATAAAAAATATATTTTAACCTAAAAAATAAATACTTTTAAATATATAAAATATATAATCATTGAAATTTATAATAATTTATATTGTGATTCGAAAATATTTAATTATTGACCATTTTTCTGAAAAATATTAAATTTAATTTAGAAATGAAGATAAAAAATAAATTTAAAGATATTAGAGATTAAAAACATTCTTAAATCTGATAAAAAAATTCCTTAAAACACTCTGTTAAAGATTTTTTTATATCAAAAAAACACTTTCGTTAAAAATATCCCTTACATACGCTTTCATTTAAAATACGATAACTTTTTTAATTTCTACACTGAGACTTGAGAGAGAGAGAGAGAGAGAGGATGTTCCGCTGCTTTATTTTCAGTACATCTACATTTATTTTCTCCATTTAATTGTAGGTAATGTAAATTAAATTAGCATCTGGGTCGTGGGTAGGTTATTTCGTCACATAACGAAGAAGAAAAGTAAAATAAAATGGACGACACGGGTGGATGAAAATTATACCAAAGAATCGTGGAAACAGTGTTGACTTTTCAGGTAACAAATTGTGATCATGGAAGAACATTTTACGAAAGAGATTAGCAATAAATATGAACTTCTTTTTTTGCTCCCCATTGTTTCACTGTATCTGTATGTGTCACAGTGTCTCAACGATGCTTCCAAATAATTGCCAAGAAATTGGGCAACGTTGAAAGCTCAAACAGGAAGACCAGGTGGTCAATGTTGCGCGCTTCCTCGTTTTCTAGAAATATAAGATTTTCTATTTTGTTGCCTAATAAAATACAAAAAATTCAACATTTGTATATTAAATTAAAGATATGACTAAAATGGTAGTTAATATTTTTTATTGACCTTTTTAACTATTTAGATGAAGATTAAATAATTTCTATTTTTTTGACATGGTAAATTGTTTTAATTACTTTGAGTAAATAACACTTTTGTTCCTGAATGTGTAATCCGTTGATAAATGTATCTCTCAGATGAAAATATAAAATTTAGTCCTTGTAAATTATTAACTTCTGTTCGTCAACGTTATACGTAACATAGAGACAAATTTGTCACTTAAGTGAATTGTCAAACATATTTGTTATAATATTTGTTCGACTTTTCATTTTTTCACTCTACTAATGCGCCCCTCAAAGATGAATTATATGAACGAATTTGTCATAATTATAATTATGCCCTTATGTTGACAACCCACATTGGTAATCATTGAGAAATTTATTCTTCCGTGAAACATAGATTATTTTATATATTTATCGCATTTTTTATATTTTTAAAAATTAAATTTTATATTTTTGTATCTTTTAAGAACTCATTTAACAGAAAATTACAGAGACAAAAAATCATTATTTACCCGAATACTTTTATTCCTTTTTCTGATGTCCTCAATGCTCATCTTCAAAGGTGGAAAAGTAGGGAATACGGAAAAGTGTTAACTTATTTGGGCATCACGTAACGCATCTTTGGATCTTATTTTATTTTTTGAAAAGTACGGACGACTAATCTCTCTTCACTCGTGTTGGGTGGCAATTTCATCACGACCCTGTGCTAAGGAAGCAACCAACCTGCTTACTTTGTGACCTTGTAAAATAAATAAGGCTTAAATATATTTGTCTTATAATCTATTATCAATTAAGATTCATTAAGTAATGATGCATTTTGAGAAATGGTCTTTTTTTTATCCCATATATCCTATTTGACTTTAAGAAATTTTAGGTTAATTGATTGAATATGATGAATAAATTATTATAAATTTTTTGATGCTGTTTTCGATTTTCAGGGGTAAAAAAATCCTATTTAACTTTTAAAACATTTATGAAAAATGTCCTAATTTGAACGTAACACTGATATGTAATGTATTCACGTTAAGAAGTTGATAAAAGAAAATAAATCACGTTGGGATGATTATAGTCACAAACTTTTTAAATTAAATACTCATAATTTCAAAAAGCACACAAATGAATTAATATGGGACTTCGATAGTCAGAAGAAAAAATGGAGTAGAATTACTGAATTAGCTTGCTGGCTAAGAAAGGTAAAAGTCCATACTTGTAATTAATTTGACTAATGCTATATGGTATTCAACCCATTGTACTATATAGAAGTTGGCATCCGGGTTCAACTTCCCAAGCGACAATTTATTTTTTAATTCATTCCTCTCTTGTTGCTTTCTACGGCTAGTTTTCCAACTTCTCTGAAGGCAAATATTGCTTCAGCTTCTTGTTGTAAAAGGTTCATTTCTTCTTCTGTTTTGCATGCACTCCAATCTCTCCACTGTTTGCTGTAGTTTTTGATAGAGTTAACTTGTTACCATTATCTTTATATATATGCTGAAATCTTTTCAAACTTGACAAACTCAGTGCACACACAATTAACCAGGAAACGAAAAAAAGATAAAGAAAAAGAAATAATGAGATTTCATGATGAAGTTACTGTTTGAAGAGGACTTTGTTGTTCTGTGTTACTATC
This sequence comes from Glycine max, assembly GCF_000004515.6. Taxonomy (NCBI): domain Eukaryota; kingdom Viridiplantae; phylum Streptophyta; class Magnoliopsida; order Fabales; family Fabaceae; genus Glycine; species Glycine max. Next base: position 3,041,380 of record NC_038253.2, read on the forward strand.
TTAATTGATGCATTTCATGTAGTTTTTTTAGGTTTAAAGTCATTGGTAGAGGGGCTTGTGAGCAAAAGGACTCTTCCTCCATTGAAATGGAAGGGGATATCAGTGTGAATGGAGATCCTAACATTAACAACAATCATGACTCAAAGAAGAGGGATGACAAAGATGAACCCGCCAAAACAGTACCCTTATACAAGCTTTTCTCATTTGCTGATCCTTTGGATCTCTTGTTGATGTTTGTGGGGACTGTTGGTGCCATTGGGAATGGAATCTCCATGCCCTTAATGACTCTGATATTTGGAAGTCTGATCAATGCATTTGGAGAATCCAGTAACACTGACGAGGTCGTGGATGAAGTTTCCAAGGTATTTCCTCAACAACCCCTTTTGCTGTAACTAGTTTATATTTGTGAAACAGTATCATTAGAAGTTAGAACTTAACATTTTGCAATGAATTACTGTGTTCAGGTGTCCCTGAAATTTGTATACTTGGCTGTGGGTACCTTTTTTGCGGCATTTTTGCGTAAGTACATCAGATTATCTGTTCGTTCTTACAATCTAGCTAACTATTTAGTTTGGCTCATTCTGACTAAAAAGGAAACCTTGTTTGCTTTGCTATGTACCAGAGTTGACATGCTGGATGATCACTGGGAATAGACAAGCTGCAAGAATTAGAGGATTATACCTTAAAACAATTTTGAGGCAGGATGTCAGTTTCTTTGATAAAGAGACTAGTACTGGAGAGGTTGTTGGAAGGATGTCAGGTGATACTGTTCTTATTCAAGATGCCATGGGTGAAAAGGTATAAGTGAACCACCATAAAAGCAAGAGTTCAAGGCAAACATTTGCATATTCTTTTTTTTATATTGTTTATCTCCTTTTTCGTACCAGGTGGGACAGTTCATACAGTTAGTGGCAACTTTCTTTGGAGGTTTTGTTGTAGCATTCATCAAGGGATGGCTTCTAACTGTTGTCATGTTATCTTGTATTCCACTTCTTGCCTTGTCCGGGGCTATGATAACTGTGATTATTTCAAAAGCATCATCTGAAGGACAAGCTGCTTATTCTACAGCAGCAATTGTAGTAGAGCAGACAATTGGTTCTATCCGAACTGTACGCACACCAGAAACAACAAACTCTTTTTTATTTTATTTTATTGCAGAGTATAATCAGTATATAAATGACTTTATCCCTCCAATGCAGGTTGCATCATTCACTGGGGAGAGGCCAGCTATAGCTAAATACAATCAGTCCTTAACCAAGGCATACAAGACTGGAGTGCAAGAGGCACTAGCTTCTGGTTTGGGATTTGGCGTGCTCTACTTTGTTTTAATGTGCAGTTATGGTCTGGCTGTATGGTTTGGTGCAAAAATGGTAATAGAGAAAGGATATACAGGAGGCGAGGTCGTGACCATAATATTTGCTGTATTGACTGGCTCCTTGTAAGTTGTTTGTTTCTTTTTCTTTCTTAAAATCAACCTACATTTTCTAAACTTGACTTAGCTAACTCCCTCCTCCCACTTGCAAACTCAGAACATATGAATAGATAATTAGATATTATATTATCCTAACTAACTACAATTCCAATCCCAGCTCTATTGGGCAGGCATCTCCAAGCTTGAGTGCTTTTGCTGCTGGCCAAGCTGCAGCCTTTAAGATGTTTGAAACAATTAAAAGGAAGCCAGAAATTGATGCTTACGGCACAACTGGTCTGAAGATTAATGACATTCGTGGCGATATAGAGCTCAAGGAAGTTTGCTTTAGTTATCCTACAAGACCTGATGAACTGGTATTCAATGGATTTTCGCTTTCAATACCAAGTGGCACTACCGCAGCTTTGGTGGGACAAAGTGGGAGTGGGAAATCCACAGTTGTTAGTTTGATAGAGAGATTTTACGATCCACAGTCTGGTGCAGTACTTATTGATGGTATCAACCTCAGAGAATTTCAACTGAAATGGATCAGACAGAAAATAGGCCTAGTCAGCCAGGAACCAGTTCTCTTTACTTGTAGCATAAAAGAGAATATTGCCTACGGCAAGGATGGTGCAACTGATGAAGAAATCAGAGCTGCAGCAGAACTAGCTAACGCTGCCAAATTTATAGATAAACTTCCTCAGGTGAGCTCTTAAACCCCATTTAAATGTAGAAACTGATTCCAATTCCTCATAGTGTATAAGACAAGAATTTTTTTTCTTACTTCTATCTTTGTCATTAAAGGGGTCCTTTCACCTCAATAATTTTTTATGAATTATATACTTAGGGACTAGACACAATGGTTGGCGAGCATGGTACTCAGCTCTCTGGGGGTCAAAAGCAAAGAGTGGCAATAGCAAGAGCAATTTTGAAAGATCCAAGAATCCTACTTCTGGATGAAGCTACAAGTGCCCTTGATGCTGAATCTGAGAGAATTGTGCAAGAGGCATTGGACAGAATAATGATAAACAGAACAACTGTCATTGTAGCCCACCGCTTAAGTACTATACGAAATGCTGATACCATTGCTGTTATCCATCAGGGAAAAATAGTTGAAAGCGGTAAACATATTATATAGTAATAGAAATCTATCTTTTCTATGACTCCATTTTTAGAAGGTTCGCGAAAACTAAATGTCTATATACCTCATTGCATCAGGTTCACATGCGGAGCTCACCAAGGATCCTGATGGAGCCTATAGCCAGCTTATCAGACTACAAGAAATTAAAAGATCTGAAAAGAATGTAGACAACAGGGACAAATCTGGAAGTATTGGGCATTCTGGAAGACATTCAAGTAAAAGGTCTTCTTTCTTACGATCTATAAGCCAAGAGTCACTGGGAGTAGGAAACAGTGGTCGCCATTCATTCTCAGCATCATTTAGGGTGCCCACATCTGTTGGCTTCATAGAAGCTGCTACAGGCGAAGGGCCTCAAGATCCTCCACCAACAGCTCCTTCACCACCAGAAGTGCCTCTTTATCGCCTGGCTTCCCTAAACAAGCCAGAGATTCCAGTTTTACTGATGGGGACTGTAGCTGCTGTGCTAACTGGAGTGATATTACCAGTTTTTAGTATCTTGCTTACCAAAATGATAAGTATTTTCTATGAGCCACATCATGAACTCCGTAAAGATTCAAAAGTTTGGGCAATAGTGTTTGTTGGACTTGGTGCGGTATCATTACTTGTTTATCCAGGTAGATTCTACTTTTTTGGTGTTGCTGGGAGTAAATTGATCCAAAGAATTCGGAAAATGTGTTTTGAGAAAGTAGTTCACATGGAAGTAAGTTGGTTTGACGAAGCTGAGCATTCAAGTGGAGCAATTGGATCAAGGCTTTCTACTGATGCAGCTTCTATCCGAGCTTTGGTTGGGGATGCACTTGGTTTGCTGGTTCAAAATATTGCCACAGCAATAGCTGCATTGATAATTGCCTTCGAATCGAGCTGGCAGCTTGCTCTTATAATCCTTGCTTTGGTGCCGCTACTAGGACTAAATGGATATGTGCAATTAAAGTTCTTGAAAGGATTCAGTGCAGATACAAAGGTCTGTTCCTGACTTCTACTAAGTCATCAAATAACATTGTGAATGAATAATACGAAAATGTGTTCTCAACTTGAGGGGAGGTGAAGTGATAATTTTGAATATAAGTAATTAATCCATTTCTTAACATTTTTGGCATCATACTAATAGGAGAGGAAAATTTACTTATGTTAATGAGCATGGATGAAAAATGTTACTAGCATATGCTCAGAATGCATTTTTGACTTAGCTATATGATATGAATACTGATATTCTGTATGCCCACAGAAATTGTATGAGGAAGCGAGTCAAGTGGCAAATGATGCTGTGGGGAGTATAAGAACAGTTGCTTCTTTCTGTGCTGAAGAGAAGGTGATGGAATTGTACCAGGAAAAATGTGAAGGACCAATTAAGACAGGCAAAAGGCAAGGGATAATCAGTGGAATTAGTTTTGGAGTATCATTCTTTATGCTGTATGCAGTTTATGCAACCAGTTTTTATGCTGGAGCTCGACTGGTGGAGGATGGCAAATCTTCATTCTCAGATGTTTTCCGGGTAAGTTACTCTCCTAACTTGTTCACCATGTAAAATATCTTATCACTTTTCTCTTCTCGTTGGCACAATTATTGCCAAGTCACCATTAATCACCAAGATAGGATGGTGATGTGCACTAGGCTTCCACCATGTTTTTAGCATCGATGATTTCATCTGCCAATTTGCAGGTCTTTTTTGCTCTCAGTATGGCAGCTTTGGGAATCTCTCAGTCTGGCTCTTTGGTCCCTGATTCAACTAAAGCAAAAGGTGCTGCTGCTTCCATATTTGCAATTCTTGACCGAAAGTCAGAAATAGACCCAAGTGATGACTCTGGAATGACACTGGAAGAAGTCAAAGGAGAGATTGAACTTAGGCATGTCAGTTTCAAGTATCCTACCAGACCTGATGTTCAAATATTCAGAGATCTTAGCTTGACCATTCATACCGGCAAGGTAACCTTTTAGTTTGCACATCTTGTCTCTTCTTCACTACTCTAAATTGTTCATCCTAAACTTATAGACTGAGTATACTGATATAATGAACAGACAGTAGCACTGGTTGGAGAAAGTGGATGTGGAAAATCGACAGTGATCTCATTGTTACAAAGATTTTATGACCCAGACTCAGGTCACATTATACTGGATGGAAAAGAAATCCAAAGTTTGCAAGTTAGATGGCTAAGACAACAGATGGGTCTGGTAAGTCAAGAGCCTGTGTTGTTTAATGACACCATCCGAGCCAATATTGCATATGGAAAAGGAGATGCAACCGAGGCAGAAATTATAGCTGCGGCAGAATTGGCAAACGCTCATAGGTTCATTAGTAGTTTGCAGAAGGTAAATTGCAGTATTCTATTAACTCAATCTCTACTCCATCTATAGTATTCTCAAATTCTGAATTAGTACATGTTATTTAGACATTATATGAATATAGGTCTGAAAAGTTGAAAACAATATGCAGGGTTATGACACGTTAGTAGGGGAACGAGGAGTTCAATTATCTGGGGGACAGAAGCAGCGTGTGGCAATTGCACGAGCTATAGTGAAGAACCCAAAAATATTACTGCTAGATGAAGCCACAAGTGCACTGGATGCTGAGTCTGAAAAAGTGGTTCAGGATGCACTAGACCGTGTCATGGTGGACCGAACCACAATAGTAGTGGCTCATAGGTTATCCACTATTAAGGGTGCAGATTTAATTGCAGTAGTTAAAAATGGGGTCATAGCAGAGAAGGGAAAGCATGAAGCATTACTTGACAAGGGAGGTGATTATGCTTCCTTAGTAGCATTGCATACAAGTGCTTCTACATCTTAGTCTCCTGCTGATTGTATCTGAGCAAAATTTACTTTCTCAGGATTCTTGTCCTTCTCAATGATGAATCAAATTTAAATGTCACTCAGATAGCTTTATTTAAGTGTACTATATAATGTTTTTTTTGTTCCTTGAAAGTATTGTAAGAAAGTGTTTATTTTGTTTCTTCTCTTATTGATTCAGGAAATGGATTCTTGTATGTCATTCTCATTTATCACTTTTACATAAAGATCTGTCTAAAGAATTGGTTACTAATTTACTATGTAGAAGTCACGAAGCTATGAGCTTGATGTTAAAAAAATTGATGTGCAAATATCAAACCCTCTTTATATCGTACCAAATTCCCCTCTGTCGAGAACTGATTATTCCTCAATCAATGGGTTTCGTGAATGTAGTTGTTGAAGATTGAAACATTCAGACAAATATTGAAATCCTTAACTGACTGGTAAGCGCCAATAGATGAAGACAACAAAGACAATATTAATGTAGTAGAAGCTGCATATGATATAACCGTGGTTTGGGTGCAGAATCAGCCTATCATTATTTTTTACGATTTAAACAACTAATCGTAGGATTTTTGGGGCCTTAACATAGCTTACGAAACCACCAACTTTATTAATATATCCTATTTGGCCTATGAAAAAACAAAGTTCCTAGAATCTCTGGTACGTGACTCGTGCTCAAGTGCTGGCTTCGAGGGCCAGGGGCCTCCCAGAAAAGAAGAAAAGGACAGAGAAAGAATCACGAGAATGAGGAAGAAGGAGCGTAATTGTTCTTATTCATTTGCTAGTTATTTACATATATTTATAATGCCAATTGCTACATGTAATTATCAGATTTGCAGGAATATCTGCATAACGGAATTTGATTCTCGATGCTTCCTAACAAAAGACATTGTGATCTAGCAAATCCTGTGCTGCCAGCTCAGCTCCTCGTCATTTGTAATTCCTTCCTCAAGCATAATCTCTGAGATACGCGGGCCTGGTAATCCTCCTTTTTGGTTTTGCTGTTTGTACCCCTGTGTTCATGTCTGCTGCTTTCTCTATTTCTTCTTCTGGTGTTGCTCTGTTACTATCATCTTCCCGTGGCCCTTGGAGAATCACCTTGTCCTCAAGGTGATGGGTCTGCTTCAGCTGTTCCCAATCTTCCCAAGAAGTGTCGTCAGGTAGTAATCCCTTCCATTGAACTAAGACTTCCCATGACCCCTCGGGTGTCGCAGCACGGCGTGTATCTAAAATAGCTAAAGGAGAGATAATGGGCTGGTTATTGAGGAATTGGTCCGGCAGGGAAGGTGTATCACTGGTGACGGAGGCACCATGAAAAGGTTTTAAAAGTGAACAGTGGAAGACGGGGTGAATTCGCGCGCCCTCGGGTAGTTTCAATCGATAAGCAACCTTACCAATCTTTTCGAGAATCAGAAAGGGACCGTAGAAGCGTTTAGCTAACTTGCCGGAGTTGGCCGGAGCTTCCTTGGCGGAACGCTGCCGATATGGGCGGAGTTTTAAGAGCACCCAAGCACCCACCTCATACTCAACTTCACGCCGCTTGGCATCAGCAGTTTGCTTCATGGCAGCCTGGGCCTTTAAAAGCTTCTGACGGATGCAAAGAAAGACTTCCTCGCGGTGCTTCAGAATGTCGTCCACCGCATCTAATTTAGAAGACCCCGTAATATAGTCTGGAAAAGAGAAAGGTTTGCGCCCAAACGTTATTTCATATGGTGTAGAGCCCGTGCCGACGTTCCAGGAGGTATTATGAGATAATTCAATCCAAGGAAGGAAGCGGCCCCAGGTTCCCGGCCGGCGATGCACGAAAGCCCGCAAATATTGCTCGATGACTCTGTTCATGACTTCAGTCTGACCATCACTCTGTGGATGGTAGGCTGAACTCATTCGAAGTCGTGTACCACTTAATTTAAAAAGCTCTTGCCAAAAGGTACTCATGAAAAGAGGGTCGCGATCGGAAACTAAGCTCCGGGGTTGACCATGAAGTTTGACCACGATGTCAATGAAGAGAGAGGCGACCATGTGTGCCGTGTGCGCAGTGGGTAAGATACCCAAATGAATGCCCTTAGAAAAGCGGTCCACAACAACAAGTAGCACCGTTTTGCCTTGATATGAGGGGAGCCCCGTGATGAAATCCAGGGAGAGATCCTCCCATGGCCGAAAGGGAACAGGTAAGGGACATAGCAGACCGGCCGTGCGTTTCGTCTCATATTTGGTAAATTGACATTCTGTGCAATTAGCCACAAAGGTAGCAACATCGGAACGGAGTCCCGGCCACATGAAATTTTCCGATAACCTAGCCGTCGTCTTGGCGACGCCCATGTGGCCACCCATCGGAGTCGCGTGATATTCCTGCATGAGTGTCTGAATAAGAGGAAGCTCGCGGGGTAACCAAATTTTTCCTTTGTAGAGGAGGAAATTTTGACTAAGAGTGAAATCAGGGTAGGAGGCCGGAGAATTGATGAAGTCTTGTTGGCGCTGACAATATTGAGGATTGTTGGCTAACTGCTGGCGTAATTCCTCAAGAAAGGTCAAACAAGGAATGGATAAGAGCAGCGAGAGTGAAGGATGGAAGTCCGGCGACCGTGACAGGGCATCAGCTGCTTGATTATGCTTCCCGGAGCGATACTGGATTTGATAATCAAATCCCATTAGTCTTGCTAAGTACATATGCTGTTCGGGTGTCTGAATAACCTGAGTGAGCAACTCTTTCAAGCTCCGATGATCTGTGACAATGGTGAATGAGTGGCCCAAAAGATATTGGCGCCACTTCTTCAAGGCCGAAGTAATCGCGAATAATTCACGAACATAAGTCGAGGCCCGGAGGAGTTTCTTAGGGAATGGCTTGCTGAAATAGGCAATAGGGTGTCCTCTCTGTGATAGTATGGCACCCATGCCATTGCCGGAGGCGTCCGTCTCAACTGTGAAAGGCTCCTGAAAGTCTGGAAGTGAAAGAACAGGAGCGGTGGACAAGGCCGATTTAAGAGCTTCAAAGGCTTGTTGAGCTTGTGGGGTCCATCGGAAAGGGTCTGACGTGGCCTTGACCAGCGGTTCAGCAATCATAGCATAGCCTCGAATGAATCTCCGGTAAAAACCGGCGAGCCCTAAGAAGCTTCGAACAGCTCTGGTGGAATGAGGTTGAGGCCAATTAACAATGGCAGCAACCTTATCGGACATGGGTTCGACACCACGCTGGGAAACTAAATGTCCCAAATATTCAACCTGCGATTGACCAAAAGAACATTTAGATTTCTTAAGAACAAAATGGTTGTCAAGGAGAACCTGGAAGGTTAAGTCCAGATGACGCAGGTGATCTTCAAAAGAGCTGCTGTAGATAAGTATGTCATCAAAGAAAACGATGACGAAGCGACGAAGAAAAGGCCTGAAAATGAAGTTCATTGTGGCCTGAAAAGAAGATGGAGCATTGCAGAGGCCAAAGGGCATCACTCTGAACTCATAATGTCCGTGATGAGTTCGAAATGTTGTTTTAGGGATATCCTCTGAATGCATGCGGATTTGATGATAACCTTGGAGAAGATCGAGCTTCGAAAAGCATTGAGCACCCCCCAATTCATCCAGTAATTCGTCTATAGTGGGTATCGGAAATCTGTCCTTGACGGTGAGGGAATTCAGTGCCCGGTAATCGACGCAAAATCTCCAGGACCCATCATGCTTCTTCACTAATAAGACCGGGGATGAAAAGGGGCTAGTACTGGGTTGGATTAAACCCTTCTGAAGCATTGATTCAACTTGCAATTCTATTTCCTGCTTTTGAAAATGGGGGTAACGATACGGTCTGACGTTGACCGGAGTTGATGAGGGTAATAAATGAATGTGGTGGTCAGTGGGACGTGGTGGGGGAAGTGTCGGAGATGGTTGGAAGAGGACGGCATACTTGGTGAGCAGAGCTTGAAGGGAAGGGGGTAAGGTGTCTGGGGAAGAAGGTGGAGTGTCATTAGCTAGAATCGTGATCTGAAAATAAAGTCCCTGGGGCTGGGTCCGACAGAGACGGCGGAATTGGGACGAAGACATGGAACTCAGGCTAGCCTCGGGATCCCCCTGCAAGGTGATTAATTGATCATTGTGAATGAATTGCATACTTAAGGTGGAGTAATCAGTCAACACAGGGCCTAGTGTTTTAAGCCATTGAACCCCGAGGACCACGTTGGCACCCGAGATTGGGAGGACATGGAGGTCGACCGTGAAGTTGTGATTCTGAATTTGGACGGAAATGGCTTCACATATGGAATGGCACTCCAAATATTGGCCATTACCCACCATTACACGCAGAGGAGAAGTGGTTCGGCAGGATAAGCCTAATTGGGTCACTAATTGTTGCTGAACAAAGTTGTGGGTACTGCCCCCATCAACCAGTAGTAGCAAAGGGTGGTCGGAGATGGCACCGATGAAGCGTATGGTCTCCGGAGCAACGTGGCCAGCAAGGGAATTAAGTGATATTTGGGCTGAGTATGAAGGTGGGCTTTCGGGTGGATCGGTGGGTTGGGTAGGTATCGGGTCATTAGTTAATGTGATGGGCGGGTCAAAATTAGGTATATGAGAAAGGGGCGGGTCGTCCTCATCTGATATGAGGAGAAAAAACCTAGAGGAGCAGCGGTGCCCTCGATGGAATTTCTCCTCACAGTTGAAACAGAGGCCACGTTCCCTTCGAGAGGCAATCTCCTCCGGGGACAACCGTTTCCAGGTTTGGGGCGGTGGTCGCGGGGGCGGGGGTGGTAATAGAGGGGGTAAGGCCGAAGGGGGCGGCGGAGAGGGTGTCTTGAGGATAGGGGAAAGAGGTGGGAAGGATACTGGGGAATTAGGGTTGATTTGAGGGAAGGAAGGAAACCCTGAAGGTGGGCACTGGAATGGGGGCAAAGGGGAAGGGCGAGGACGAGGCTGTGAACGTATGTCGGAGAACTTCTCCTCCTGCAAGCGCGCGAGGCCCGCGGCTTGAACCAAGGTGGCCGGCTGGTGGGCTTGAACCTCCCGCCGTATCTCCGGGATGAGGCCGGAGATAAAGCAACTGAGGAGGAAGGTGGAAGGTGGAAGGCAACCCTGTCGTGCGGTTGGCGAGGTCCTCAAAATCCGAAAGGTACTGCGTCACTGTCCCAGTTTGGGTAAGCTTACTCAGAGCTCCTGAAGGGTCCTCGAATTGGGAAGAAGCAAAGCGGGTGCGCAGGGCATGTAAGAAGGCAGGCCATGACGGAAATTGCTCAGAGGTGTTCATCCACTGAAACCAGGCGAGCGCGCGACCTTCCATATAAAAGGAAGCAATGGTGAGTTTGTCTGAATCTGGGGTACCATGGTACTCAAAAAATTGAGTTATTTTGTAAATCCAGCCAAGTGGGTCTGACCCATCAAACCGTGGCACATCTAATTTCAACCTGTGGATGGGTGTAGGTACAGGTGGTGGTAATGGTGGTGGAGTAGGTGGGGTGGTGGAGAACACCGGGGAGATTCGTTGAATGAGTTCATCAATCTTGAGAGTCATGGCGTTAACGGACTCTCCAAGATATAGCTGCTGTTTAGTGAGGCGACTGAGGACATCTTCCAACTTGTCCGGCGAGAGTGACGTGGATTCAGGGTCAACCATAGTGAAGAGCAACGAGAGCACCAAATTGGTACGTGACTCGTGCTCAAGTGCTGGCTTCGAGGGCCAGGGGCCTCCCAGAAAAGAAGAAAAGGACAGAGAAAGAATCACGAGAATGAGGAAGAAGGAGCGTAATTGTTCTTAATCATTTGCTAGTTATTTACATATATTTATAATGCCAATTGCTACATGTAATTATCAGATTTGCAGGAATATCTGCATAACGGAATTTGATTCTCGATGCTTCCTAACAAAAGACATTGTGATCTAGCAAATCCTGTGCTGCCAGCTCAGCTCCTCGTCATTTGTAATTCCTTCCTCAAGCATAATCTCTGAGATACGCGGGCCTGGTAATCCTCCTTTTTGGTTTTGCTGTTTGTACCCCTGTGTTCATGTTGCTTTCTCTATTTCTTCTTCTGGTGTTGCTCTGTTACTATCAATCTCATAAATTTTCTAATGTTGTAATTGATTTGATGGTGAAGGAGACGTTGTTGTGTTCCTTCCCCTGGCTCCTGAATGGAAAGAAATGGTATTTTTTTATTTTTTATTTATCATCGGAAGCAAAGTGACCAGCTGTGTTGAATTTAAGTGGTTTATAATTTTTTAATTAATAAAGATAATAACAGTTTTTAATCACTATTATTTTAAATTAATTATTTTAAAGTTAATAATATATTAATGTTTTTAATATAAAATTGGAAAAGAAGACTAAGTTGAAACATTTTGAAAAGATAAAGAATGAAAATAAGATATTTTAAATTTAATGTATTAAAATGAAAGCAAGATCTTAATTTATTTATAAATTTTATTGTCTATCAACTAAAAAAGATAATTAATATTATATTAAAAGGTTAAAATAATAATTATTTTCTGCCAAATTTTTTCTACAATAATTATAATGAATTGAGGAAGTAATGTGTATGTTTCTGGACAATTACACTTTCCAAATAACATAAATAAAACCTAATATAACGGAAGAATTAAGAGAATATTCTCTATCTCAATTGACCAAATTAATTAAAAAATAAACCAATTTTTAATATGTTTGAATTAGAGGGAAAAAAATATTTTAGTTGAGAAAATAGAACAAAGTGGAAAAAGTTAGAAACACATTTGATATTTTCTTTATTTTTGTAATTTTAATTTTAATTTAGGAAAGAAAGAGATAGAATGAAAAAGAATATATGCGAAAAGAAAAAAAAATGATAAAATTAACTGAAAACTGAAAAATTATATGTGTTTGGTAAAATTAATTATTAAAGTATTTTAAAAGTATAAAATGATAAAAAAATCATGATTTATTTAAAAGGAGAGTAATAAAAAAACAAATAAATATATTGAGGTTGAAATTAGAAGAAAATATAAAAAGTTAAAAACTAGAAAGAAGCATTATAAAAAAAATTAATTCAAGTAGTGTTTTAAAAAAAATACTATGAAATATTAAAAAAAATTATTTACCAAATAGTCAAACTAATTTTTCAACTTATTAAAAAAGAAGTTAAAATGACTTTGGAATCAGTGAAAGTATTCGACTGTGATTCACAACAAAAGAAAATTGATGAAAAATAATAATCTTGACAGTGATTCACAACAAAAGAAAATGATGAAAAAACTTTATGGTCAGAGGTATTCGACTGATGATGAATCATTTACTTTTTTTTAATAAAATAATAATCTTAATTTCAACACTATACAAATCAAAGCAACTAATGCGGCTAGACCAGCTAAAACATAATTTAATTAACTTGCGGGTTAAGAAATTTACTGATTCAATTTTTCCAATTTATTTACTAAAATATTTAACTCATGTTGTACACTGTACAGCATCAACCATCCAAGCTGGAACTTGTTACATTAGTTGGAACCAAAAAATTCCGCTTTCCAACTATATATTTCCGCTTCTGCTGCATGCTATGACTAGTTTCCCTTCTTTCTGTCAAGGTAGAAATTGTTTCAGCTTTTTGGTTCTAAAAGGTTCACTTCTTTTGGTTTTTATTCTTCTAAAGCATAGTTTTCCTCTTACACAGCTTCTCTCCAGCGCTTGATGTAGTTTTTTTTGTTGTTAACTTGTCATTTTCCGCCGCTTCTGCTAAAGTAAAATTTTTCAAAGTTGACTCTTGATTTTCTCTGCTGAAGTATGTCTTGTGTTTGACTGAGTCTGAATACAGAAACCCATTAAAAAAAAGCCATCATCTTCTTCACAAACTCAGTTCACACACAACAATCCAAGAAGAAGAAAAAAATGAAATTTCACTATGAGGTTACGCTTTGGAGAGCACAATCTTGTGTGTTACTAACTTGAACCTGTAATGCATTTTCTGCAGGTTTTTTCCGTTTACAGTGATTACTAATTAGTATAAGGGTGTGTAAAGTCTTCAATGAAGAAAATGGCAGAGGATATTGACTTGAATGGAGATCCTAACAGCAAGAAAGACTCAAAGAACAGTGAGGCCAAAGATGAATCTGCAAAAACAGTGCCCTTATAGAAGCTTTTCTCATTTGATGATCCTTTGGATCATTTTTTGATGTTTATGGGGTCTGTTGGTGCTATTGGGAATGGAATCTCCATGGCCTTAATGACTTTGGAAATATCATCAATTCATTTGGAGGAACCAAAATCTCCAACGAAGTTGTTGATGAAGTTTCTAAGGTAATTCCTCACTAATCCCTTTTACTAATACTAATTCATATTGGTGAAATGTCCAAGGTGTAATTGCTGAAGCTTGAGAAGTGTAGCATCTGTTTACTATCGGTATATTATATTAGTAACTTAACACTTTACTATAAATAACTGTGTTCAGGTGTCTCTGAAATTTGTATACTTGGCCGTGGGTACCTTTTTTGCGTCACTTTTGCCCAAGTACATCACATTATCTGTTAGTTCTTACAGTGTAAGTAGCTAACTAATTAGTTTGGCTTCTTGTGACCCCAAAAGAAACCTTGTTTGCTATGTATCAGGGCTGACATGCTGGATGATCACGGGGGAGAGACAAGCTGCAAGAATTAGAGGCTTATACCTTCAAAATATTTTGAGGCAAGATGCCAGCTTCTTTGATAAAGAAACTAGAACTGGAGAGGTTGTTGGAAAGATTTCAGGTTACACTGTTCTTATTCAAGATGCCATGGGTGAGAACGTATTAACGAAACACCACATGAGTCTTAAGTCATTATTATCTTGTTTAAGCTAAATTTTGTTTCTTCATTGTTTTCCCCCCTTTCATTTCAGGTGGCACAGTTCATACAGTTGATGACAACTTTCGTCGGAGGTTTTGTAATAGCATTCATCAGGGGATGGCTTCTAACTCTTGTCATGCTATCTAGTATTCCACCTCTTGTTTTGTGTGGTTGTATGTTAGGCCTGATTATTACGAAAACATCATCCAGGGGACAAGAAGCTTATTCTATAGCAGCAACTGTAGTAGAGCAGGCAATTGGTTCTATCAGAACTGTATGCACCCTGACAAAAAAAAGTACTAACTTTTTTCTTTTTGATATTGCTGAAGAATATATAAATGACTTCCATTTATCCAATTCAGGTTGCATCATTCACCTGGGAGAAGCAAGCTATAGATAAATATAATCAGTCCTTAATCAAACCTTACAAGGCTGGAGTGCAAGAAGCACTAGCTACTGGTTTGGGGTTTGGTTCTCTCTATTTTGTTTTTAACTGCAGTTATAGTTGGGCTACATGGTTTGGTGCAAAAAATGGTAATAGAGGAAGGATACACAGGAGGAGAGGTTGTGACAGTAATTATGGCTGTATTGACTGGCTCCTTGTAAGTTGTGTGTGTTCCTCTTTCTTAGTGTGAGCCTATAATTTTTAAAATTGAATCCCTCCCCCTATCTGAAAACTGAGAAGATATGAAAGGAGTATCATCCTACCTAACTAGATTTCCAATCTCAGGTCTCTTGGGCAGGCATCTCCAAGCTTGAGTGCTTTTGCTGCTGGACAAGCTGCAGCCTTTAAGATGTTTGAAACAATTAAAAGGAAGCCAGAGATTGATGCTTATGACATTACTGGTCGGCAGCTTGATGACATTCGTGAAGATATAGAGCTTAGGGAGGTTTGCTTTAGTTATCCTACTAGACTTGATGAACTGATATTCAATGGATTTTCTCTTTCAATACCAAGTGGCACTACTACAGCTTTGGTAGGAGAAAGTGGGAGTGGGAAATCCACAGTTGTTAGTTTGGTAGAGAGATTTTATGATCCACAGGCAGGTGAAGTTCTCATTGATAGTATCAACCTGAAAGAATTTCAACTGAAATGGATTGGACAAAAAATAGGCCTAGTAGTCAGGAACCAGTTCTCTTTACTTGCAGTATTAAAGAGAATATTGCCTATGGAAAGGACGGTGCAACTGTTGAAGAAATCAGAGCTGCAGCTGAAATAGCTAATGCTGCCAAATTTATAGATAAACTTCCTCAGGTCTACCCTCAAATCTCCATTTAAGTGTCAAAAATGCAATGTGAATTACTGCTTAACTGTTTGAAATGTTCTCTACATTTGTCTGGATTTTCTTTATCTGCAATAGTATATAAGACTTGAGTAAAAGTATTCTCACTTCTATTATTATACTGAATGGTCCTTTTACCTCAGTAATTTTGTATAATAATGAACGTAGGGACTAGACACAATGGTTGGTGAGCATGGAGCTCAGCTCTCTGGGGGTCAAAAGCAAAGAGTTGCTATAGCAAGAGCAATTTTGAAAGACCCAAGAATCCTACTTCTGGATGAAGCTACAAGTGCCCTTGATGCTGAATCTGAGAAAATAGTACAGGAGGCATTAAACAGAATAATGATAAACCGAACAACTGTCATTGTAGCATACCGCTTAAGTACTATAAGGAATGCTGATAGCATTGCTGTTATTCATCAAGGAAAAATAGTTGAAAGAGGTAAACATAACATACAGTAATAGAAATCTAATTTCTCCATGGTCCAATTCTCAAATTTTTATATGCCTTATTGTGTCATTATATTTTTCCATGATCAGGTTCACATGCTGAGCTTACCAAGGATGCTAATGGAGCTTATAGTCTGCTCATTAAACTGCAAGAAGTTAAAGGGTCAGAACAAAATGTTGCAAATGACACAGAAAGGCTAGAAAGTACTGTGCATTCTGGAATACATTCAAGTCAAAGATCTTTCTTACGATCTATAAGTCAAAGATCATCAGAAGTTGGAAGCAGTGGTCACAACTCATTCTCAGCATCACATGCGGTTGGCTTCTTGGAACCTGCAAATGGAGTACCTCAAACATCTCCAACAGTTTCTTCACCACCGGAAGTGCCACTCTATCGCCTGGCACATTTAAACAAACCTTACACTCCAGTCTTACCAGCAGGGAGTATAGCTGCAATAATAAATGGAGTGTTATTACCCATTGTTGCTATCTTCATGTCCAAAATGATAAGTATTTTCTATGAGCCAGTTGATGAACTTCGTAAAGATTCAAAACATTGGGCTTTACTATTTGTTGCACTTGGTGTGGTATCATTTGTGATGTCTCCATGTAGATTCTACCTTTTCAGCATTGCTGGTGGTAAGTTAATCAAAAGGATCTGGAAAATGTGTTTTAAGAAAGTAGTTCACATGGAAGTTAGTTGGTTCAACGAAGCTGAACATTCAAGGGGAGCAACTGGAGCAAGGCTCTCTTCTGATGCAGCTTCTGTACGAGCTTTGGTTGGGGATGCACTTGGTTTGCTGGTTCAAAATATTGCTACAGCAGTAGCTAGCTTGGTAATTGCTTTTGATGCAAGCTAGCAGCTTGCTCTGGCACCTATATTAGCACTAAATGGATACGTGCAATTCAAGTTCTTGAAAGGAATCAGCGCAGATGCAAAGGTTTGTTCTTTACTTCCACTAAGCAATCAACTAATATTGTGGATGAATACGGAAATATCTGTTTTCAACTTCAGGGGAAATGGAGTTATTTAGATCTATCTCTTTGTATATTTCATTGTTCAATTTTGGCACCCCATCAATAAGAGATAAAAAATGAACATAGATCAACAGTGTGACAAGCATGTGCTCTGAATATGTTTTTGACTTAGCTATATGTTAAAAGTATTAATATTCTATTTACCTGACAGAAACTGTATGAGGAAACAAGTAAAGTGGCAAATGATGCAGTAGGGAGTTTAAGAACAGTTGCTTCTTTCTGTGCTGAAAAGAAGGTGATGGAATTGTACGAGGAAAAATGTGAAGGACCGATTAGGACAGGCTTAAGGTGAGGAATAACAAGTGGAAATAGTTATGGGGTATCATTCTTTATGCTGTATGAAGTTTATACATGCAATTTTTATGCTGGAGCTCGACTTGTAGAGGATGGAAAAGCAACAGTGTCAGATGTTTTCCATGTAAGTTACTCTCCTACCTTGTCACCAAGTCAAAATTTCCATTACTTTTCTTCTTGTCGTCACAGTTATTGTAAAGCTATTATTCATCGAGATAGGGTGGTCCCGTGCATGAGACTTCACTACTTTTCTTGTATTAATGATATTGATTCCTGATTTGCAGGTCTTTTTTGCTCACCTTGGCAGCTTTGGGAATCTCTCAATCTGGATCTTTGGTCCCTGATTCAACTAATTCAAAAAGTGCTGCTGCTTCTGTATTTGCTATTCTTGACCGAAAGTCACAAATTGACCCAAGTGATGACTCTGGATTGCAATGAGATCATGATGAGATAACAGAATTTGTGTGCAACTATTATTGGATCAAGGCATCTCCTGCTACTTCTGCTATTCTGCATATGCTGTCATTCTGGGTTTAACTACTTTCTGTTAATTCTGTTATAATTCTGTTTTTACTGTGTTTAGTTATTTTCCTCCTGTTTCTCCTCATATATGTATATAGCTGATAACTAGATGATATACAGCTTTGTAATTTTTCCTGCAAGTTAATCTGATTCTGAGTTTCCTCAGCATTCTCTGTTTCTTTCTTCCTTCTTGCATTTCCATTGCAAAACTTCAATATGGTATCAGATGAACAACAACCTCTACGATCCTCTTCCTCAATGGGCCTGTGATCTTCTCCTTTGTCTCTTCTCCTAATCACTCTCCCATCAGCTTTTCCGTTTGGATTCATGGCAGCACCAGTTAAAGATTTCAGTTAAGATCCCTTTCACCCACTGTTTCTACATCATTCGGATGGCCCAGGACTCATCCTTACCTCCCAACCTCTTGACCACAAGAACTACACCACATGGAGCCTCGCAATGATGGTAGCTTTTTCGGTGAAGAACAAGGTGGCCTTCATCGATGGATCCCTCCCGATGCCAACCATAGCTGATCCTACATATGCTGCATGGACTCGTGGTAACAATCTTGTCATTTCCTGGCTTTACAATTCTGTTTCTAAAGACATCATTAGCAGCATCTTGTTTGCAAACACGACTAAGGAAATTTGGGAAGATTCGAAAACACGGTTTTCCCGAAAGAATGGCCCAAGAATTTTACAATTGAGAAAGCAGCTAATGTCATTACAAGAAGGAAATGATGATGTTAGTACCTACTATACCAAATTAAAATCAGTTTGGGAAGAACTCTCAGGCTATAAACCAACCTTCTAATGCAAATGTGGCGGGTTACAAACTCTACAAGATTACACCGAATCTGAATATGTCATGTCCTTTTTAATGGGCCTAAACGACAGTTTTGCTCAGGTCTGGGGTCAGATTCTCCTCTCTGATCCTCTTCCCCCCATTGGTAATGTCTTTTCTCTTGTTATTCAAGAAGAAGCACAAAGAGAAATTGCTGTAAACCACATACCTTCTCTAAACTCTAATACTATGGCCTTTGCTGTCAACTCTACAACCAAGAACCCTACTAATGGTAAGAGTAGGAATGCCAAGAAAGAGAGACCTCAATGTGCTCATTGCAACCTACTGGGTCATACAAAAGACAAGTGTTACAAACTTGTTGGCTATCCTCCAAATTACTTCAAGAACAAGCCTCAGCAAACTGTAAATCAGGTAACTGATCCTGATGAGTCCCCGAGTCAAGGTGCCACAAATACTTTGTCTGCTGCTCAATGTCAATAGTTGATTAACCTCTTTACAAAACAATTAAACACAGAGAACAATGTTGATACTCTTGCCACAAATGTTTCAGGTATATGCATGAACACTAGTCTTGGTATCTCTCATTCTCAGCCTGTGCGACTTCATTGTGACAGTCAAGTAGCGCTTCATATTGTCAAGAACCCAGTTTTTCATGAGCCCACCAAGCACATCGAAGTGGATTGCCACTTCATTCGCGACAAGTATCTCACTGGTAATATTGCACCTACTTATGTTCCTACACATGCACAATTAGCTGACATTTTTACTAAGGCTCTTGATCCCACTTAGTTCACCTCTTTGCTGTGCAAGTTGGGGATATGTATTTACATACTCCAACTTGAGGGGGGTAATGAGATCTTGATGAGATAACAGAATCTGTGTGCAATTATTATCCCGTATTATTAGCCTGTGATCATGTAAATCAATTTGTTTAGTCTAGACGTAATCTTAGGAGTTTTATTTGGAGAATTAATCTGTATAGTTCAATCTTAGGAGATTTGGTTGTAACTCTCTTGTATATATTTATGCCTTAGCATAACTTGAAATACAAAACAAAATTATTCTGTCATAGAATCCTTTAGATTGACATTGGAAGAAGTCAATGGAGAGATTGAATTTAACCATGTCAGTTTCAAGTATCCTACTAGCTCTGATGTTCAAATACTCAGAGATCTTTGCTTGATGATTCATAATGGCAAGGTAACTTTCTAATTTGCACATCTTGTCTTCTTCACTACTTTAAACTTTTCTTCCTAAACAAATAGATTAACTATACTGATAAAGTAAACAGACAGTTGCACTGGTTGGAGAAACTGAAAGTGGAAAATCAACGGTGATCTTGTTATTACGAAGATTTTATGATCCAGACTCGGGTCACATTACTCTGGATGGAACAATCCAAAGGATGCAAGTTAAATGGCTGAGACAACAGATGGGCCTGGTGAGCCAAGAGCCTGTGCTGTTTAATGACACCATCAGAGCCAATATTGCATATGGAAAGGGCGGTGATGCAACAGAGGCAGAAATTATAGCTGCAGCAGAACTGAGTGTCTTATTCACTGAATCTCTCTTAATAAAGACTAGAGCAACTGGTGTATCCTCAAAATTCTGAATTAGTACATGTTATTTAGACACCATATGATTCTATGAACACAGGTCTTATTTCTTGAGAGCATTATGTTATATATGCAAGGTTATGACACAATAGTAGGGGAGAGAGGGATTCAACTATTGGGAGGGCAGAAGCAGCGGGTGGCAATTGCACGAGCTATAGTGAAGAATCCAAAAATATTACTACTAGATGAGGCCACAAGTGCACTTGATGCTGAGTTTGAAAAGGTGGTACAGGATTCACTAGACTGTGTTATGGTGGACCGAACCACAATAGTAGTGGCTCATAGGTTATCAACTATAAAGGGTGCAGATCTAATTGCGGTAGTTAAAAATGGGGTCATAGCAGAGAAGGGAATGCATGAAGCATTACTCAACAAAGGAGGTGACTATGCTTCCTTAGTAGCGTTGCACACAACTGCTTCTACATCTTAGTCCTCTTACAGCTTATTGTTGATTTTATCGGAGTAAAATTTGATGCTGGGGATTTTTATCCCTCTGAATGATTACGCAAGTTTAAATGCCACTCTCTATCTGCACTCTGCAGCTTTGTTCACGTATACTATGTAATATTTTTGTTGAAAGAAATAGTGTCATAAAAGATATTTTCTTTGTTTAATCTCTTCTCGGTTCTATATATCATTCTCATTTACATCAAAATCTTGTACAAGAATATGTTACTAATTTACCATGCAGAACCCATACACCTGTGAGTGAGCTTGTGTAGGAACCTGAATGGTGTAAAAGTGATGCAGATGTCAAACTTTTATTTTTTTATATTTTAAATTTTGAGCAATTTCCCCTGTGGAGAACTGATTCCTCAATGGGTCTGAGATGCTACATTTTCCATAAATGTAGTTCTTTAACACTGAAACACCCCAACAAGATCTTAATCCTTAGCTGTGACTGGTAAACACCAGATAGATGAAGACAAAGAGACAATGATGCTAAAGTGGTTGGAGTTGAAGATAATGGCCAAGCATGTTATCACAACTAAGTGAGATGCGGCAGAATAACTGTTGAAAAAAGGCTCCAGGAGTGTTATCATACCTTAATAACTCAGTAATTGGACACCTGGCTGATCAGGCAAAACTGGAATCTCTCAAATATGAACAGAACCTGAAAAAAAGGGAGAGTTAATAAATTATGTTTTGCTGTAAGTTTGGCCTTTAAAAAAATCTTTCTGGTGTATTAAAAGAAGAAAACTAAACGTAATACTTTTCAATTCCATTGTCTGTACCTGATAAAGGCCAGATTGAAAAACATGGACAAAAAAATTGTGAAAAGAAAAAATTCTGTAATTATATGAAACAAATTGGACAGGAGATGCTATTGCTTTTGATTTAATTTATATTAATGTATAAGGTTAAGAGTTGTTAGAAAGAAAGCTAAAAAGGCACTCAATTAATGAACAAGAATATGTAAAATTTACTCATGTGACTAAATGATAAAAGTTTAAGAAGTTCACGTTGTAGTTCAGAGAGTTGGTATCTCAACTTTTATATATTATAGTAATAGTAATAGATTGTGTGAGAATCTCATGGAAATCAAAATCAAATTTGATTACTCGTATAATTGGTCTTAATTTTGGGGTGTTTATGGGCCGGATCAGGTTTGATTAAAGTTGTTACTCAACTCGATTAAAATTTTACGGATTAGGTTGAGTTGGATTGTAAAAAAAAAAAATCATTGTTAGACCCGCACTAATTCGATCATAAACATGTAAGGTCAGGGTTAATTAAATTTAAATATTTAAAATTTATTTTTTATTTTCTAAAAATTAATTTTTTTTTTGCTTAAAATTAAGTTTTGTAAATATATAATGACTAAATACAGTAAAAATAAATCAAATTATGGTAATATTTGACTAATAAAATTAATGATTTCAATGCTAATATGATATTTTTAATTTAGATAGAAATAAAGCATTATATTAATTAATGAGAAAACATAAATAAAATCAAGACAAAGATAAAAACAATTTAAAAAAGAAAAAAAATCATGAGTGATTTAATTTAATAAATTATATGAGTTAAAAATTAATATCATTTGTATTTAAAAAATAATTTATGTTCAATAATAAATTCTCTCTCTATATATATAATTTGATCTTAATTTAACTGGATTTGATGAAAACACTTAAATATCCAACCCACTATGATGGGACGGGTTGGATGATGGTAAACCTATACATGTGAAGACTCCTACCTCAATTAAGACCACATTTCAGTTACAATGATTTATTCATTTTCTAATTAATTAATCTTACCATGAAATCATTTTATTCTTGCATGAATATTGAATAACTAGACGCTACAGTAGCCTTTTATTTTATATGTATATTTCAATCAATTATTTGTAGGATAATGCCAAAACAATTATGAGCGTCAAAGCATTTACTACATCAATCTTTGTTGTAAATTAGCTTCTGGAGAAACAAATCTGTATCCAAATTCCTGGGCTAATGCATAAAGATAGCCCACAGGAGACAATCTACAACTTCTTCTCCCGTCATCGCTTGCGCAGCACATGCATAATGGACCATCATAATGTTGACCATATTATAAAACTCTTAGTTGTATTATTGTATATTTTTATTGCACGGTTCTTGTGTTTTATTCTTTATGAGCTTACTAATTTTTGCCCTTTAAAGATGCTAGACGTAGCCGTCGAGTCCTACCCTTAAAATAGTACAATGTTAACCAAACAAATATTTATATACATTATTCCAGAACAAAGATTGTACGTTATAAATATGTATTTATATATATGCATGTAGCATTGTATGATCAGGAAAATAGGTCATTTTATTATTTGATAATGATTTTTAGAAAAAGACATCATGGAGATAATTCTAATTAGTAAACATCACACGATACCTGCGGTCCCAGAGTATCATGAGTCAAATACGTAGCATATATAAAGAGAGAGAGAGTAGTAAAGGACGAAAATAAAAACAAAAGGAGGAGGTGGAACTTAGAGATTAAAATTTTGAGTTGTTTAACAAATAATGCGTTTGTCCATTCGTTGGAACGTTATTCAATTATATATAAACCTTAGCATGATTAAAGAATAAGAAATGGGCATCGAGGCAATATATAGAGGTTAAACTGCATTTGTCTAGAGATGCTGCTTAGGTATGCATGCATAATGTATATAGGTTTCATAGTAATATATACTATTAGATATAGAAAAAGAAGGAAAGCATTGGTCACGAAAAAAATATATACCAATTTGAGCTGTCAACATAATTTTCGTGCGCAAACGAATATTTTAGCAAAGAGGTCAACAAAGGCTTCATATTACATTCCAAGTTCAAATTTTGCATGAAATATATAATCATGCAGAGATTATTTACAGTTGATGAGAGAGATAAATAAAGCCATCATAATGGAATAGAGTTTTGACTTATTGATGAATAATGATAAATTTATTTTTTATGCCGACTCATATATTGTAGTGATACATGTCTTCCATCAAATTAATAATATATCGTAATAGTGATTAGTTATAAATGTCTTGAAGAAAAGTACGCACTTCCGGTGGACCACAAATATAAAGTCAACGAATTTTTTGGTTAATAATCCTAAATTCAAATTTAATAAAATATTCATTGGTTTTTTTGGTACATAAATATTAATTAGTTTAGACTCAAATTTTTTTTAAAAAAAGATTAATACTTAAATAGCCGATTTCTTACTTGGCCATGGATATAGCTTCCGTAACTTTCGCCTCTCACTTAAGTGTCTGGCTAGCTAGGAGAGTACTTTGGTCATTCTTAACTTTCAAATTCAACATTATACTACTCTTATGACCATATTGAATTGCTTGAAAAAAGAATTCTACCATGCTATTTCTGCTTCACTAATACAACACTTATAACCAATAAAGTGGCCAATATCAGGGGAAGATTTCTTGGATAATCTAGAATAATGCTATATTTGATATTTAATGTAAATTTTATTTTTTTATTTACAAATATTAATAGTTAATTTTTATTAATCAGAGGAATCAAACTCATAACCCTTCTTTTTTTTTTACAATTTTATTATATAATATATTTAAGTCAAATGATAAAAACTATATCCTTAAGGTCAAGGAATCAAAATCTGAAAATAATCAAAATATTAACTTGAAAGCAACATTTTTTTAAGTTTTTAATATATTATACTTCTAAGAATACATAAAGTTTAAGGAATGGTAGCTAGAAATGACTTTAGAACATTGCTCATATATTTTAAATTTAATTCTGGGATGATTATAAACTCCACGTGTAATGTTCATATCAAAGAGCTCTTGTTCCATTATGCATTTAAACCGTACATAAACTATTATCTTGGGTAATGAGCATCTAATTCTGTTTTGCTCTTTTGCTTAATCTCGTAATTTAAAGAGGAGCCTAGTTAACTTGCAATAGTAGTCTACTGCCAACTGGTTTTCGTCAATCCTATAGTTTTCCTTCATTATCCTATTGCTTTATGGTGCTACTTTGCATCATTCTGAGAACGTTGGAAGCATTTCTACCTCAAGTTTGCAAAAAGGTGGTTCGTTTCTGGCTTGTACTTCTTTAAGAAAATAACAATGATCACAAAAGCATTACTTTGATATATCTTTGGATGTTGAATGTGCTTTGATCACTCATGTTGGTTTTTGCAAGTATACCTTGCACCTTATAATTAGTTCTTTCTGTCCAATTCTGGTTTCCCTGCTAACTTTTCTTTTCTTTACTTTTTTTCTCACCCTTCAATTTTCATTCGTTTCTATTGTTTGGATGAGTCAACTAATTTCCAATATACGTGGCTTTTGCAGTTTTTGACATCTAAAGAATTATAACGCACTTCAGTGGTGACTTTTGATGGAAAAACTAAAAGCGAGTTGATGACTCAAACCAGTGATCCTTCTTCAGCAGCTCTTTTTACTTTTTAGTGTTTATAAGTTGTGAACCAAGACAGGTTTTCCTTGAGGAAATGGTGGCTGAGGCCGGCTTGGAAGCAGATATGACTTCAACCAAGACGACAGGATCAACGAGTGATCATCCACCAGCTCAAGGTCCTGAAAATACCCAAGAAATTGAATACATGCAGCAGGATTGCAAGAAGAACAAAATGAAGGGTGAAAGCAATAAAACAGTACCCTTTTACAAACTTTTCTCATTTGCAGACTCTTGGGATTGTCTTCTGATGGTAGTTGGGGCAATAAGTGCAGTTGGTAATGGAATCTCTATGCCTTTAATGACAATACTTATTGGAGATGCGATTGATGCTTTTGGAGGAAATGTTGATAATAAACAAGCAGTAGTTCATCAAGTTTCCAAGGTAATGCCTAGCTCCCTTTCATTAATAATCAATGTCGGAACAATATATATCAACAAGAAGGAAAATGTGAAAATAGTGAGATGGAATGATTTGGAAACATGAACACTTGCATGGGTGCGTGAAAATGAGATGTACAGTACTCCACTTTAAATTGTCTCACATTTTTTCATGCCACCGAATAATTGCTAAGTAATTTTTATTTAGAATTTGTCTTATCTAATTTCAACAACTTATTAGTGTCAGTGATTCTATTGTACAATAGCCTGTGGTATCTAATTCCACAAGAATTAAGTGTGAGATGAACAATTTGGATTCGAAATTCTCTTATTTTCATGTCATAACCCATCAAGCTTTGTTTCATGCTCAGGCATCACTGAAGTTTGCATCCATCGGCGCAGGTGCCTTTTTTGCAGCATTCTTGCGTAAGCATACCAACTCCAATTATTATGCTTACTGTATAACTAGAAATACAATTTTTCTTAATATAAAAATAACAAGATTTACACATACGTGCAATCTTCCAGAGGTGGCTTGCTGGGTGATCACCGGGGAGAGACAAGCTGCAAGAATAAGAGGCTTATACCTCAAAGCAATTTTGAGGCAAGATATCAGCTTCTTTGACAAGGACACCAACAGTGGAGAGGTTGTTGGAAGGATGTCAGGTGACACGGTTCTTATTCAAGAGGCCATGGGAGAGAAGGTATTAATGGACCACTATTCAAGTCCTAAATCGTTAGCATCTCATCAAGAGTATATATTTTTACCTTATCATCCAATCACAAATATGATAAGCTTGTTGAATTTTACAATAGCTACTTAAAAGTCATACATATCATGATTTCTGATTGGTTGACAGTATAATTTTTTTTAACAGTGCATAGAAATTAAACTCTTTCATCAAACTATGATAAAACAAACTTTGAAGTTAAATTTTTCTTTCTTCTTTTGGGTGATATCTCAGGTAGGAAAATTCATACAATATGTGGCATGTTTTTTTGGAGGTACAGTCATAGCATTCATCAAGGGTTGGCTTCTAAGCCTTGCTCTTCTATCTTCTCTTCCACTTCTTGTCCTCTCTGGTTCCGTAATGAGCTTTGCTTTTGCCAAGATGGCATCCCGAGGACAAACAGCTTATTCTGAAGCAGCTACTGTAGTGGAGCGGACAATTGGTTCAATTCGAACTGTATGCCAACCTTCAGAATGTACTTTCCATGTTTTTATTTTTCATGTTGCAAGAGAGTAGCATATAAAAGATCCACATTGCTCTAATGCAGGTTGCATCATTTACTGGTGAGAAGCAAGCTATAGCTCAATACAATCAATACTTAATTAAAGCTTACAGAGTTGGAGTGCAAGAGGGTGTGGCTGGAGGGTTTGGCTTTGGTTTAGTTCGTCTATTTATTTACTGTACCTATGCTTTGGCAGTGTGGTTTGGAGGGAAGATGGTACTAGAGAAAGGTTATACAGGAGGACAAGTCATTAGTATATTTTTTGCAGTTTTGACTGGTTCCATGTAAGTTAGCTTCTACTTTCCCATATACATTGTGGATGAATGAAACAATCCATATCTTACAACCTCTACCAAGCTTGGCAGGAAAATTTGATGAAATTTTCTGGGCTAATTTCTTTTTGTAGGTCTCTTGGGCAGGCATCTCCAAGCTTAACTGCATTCGCTGCAGGACAAGCTGCTGCCTTTAAAATGTTTGAAACGATTAAGAGGCAGCCAGATATTGATGCTTATGACACTGGTGGTCGACTGCTAGATGATATTTCTGGTGATATAGAGCTTAAGGAGGTCTGCTTTAGTTATCCTTCCAGACCTGATGAGCAAATATTCAATGGATTTTCAATTTCAATACCAAGTGGCACTACTGCAGCTTTGGTAGGGCAAAGTGGAAGTGGGAAATCAACAGTTATTAGTTTAATTGAGAGATTTTATGATCCACAAGCTGGTGAAGTTCTCATTGACGGTATCAATCTCAGAGAATTTCAACTGAAATGGATCAGACAGAAAATAGGACTTGTCAGCCAGGAACCAGTTCTCTTTGCTTGCAGCATTAAAGAGAATATTGCCTATGGTAAAGATGGGGCAACAGATGAAGAAATCAGAGCGGCAGCTGAACTCGCTAATGCTGCTAAGTTCATAGATAAATTTCCCCATGTGAGCTCGCAATTCATCTTTCATATTTGAAAATTTTCTGTGTCTATGTGTGTGTATTCAGTAAGAGACCTTTTTATGTCATTAGTTTTGTAAAATTGTGAGTTTAGGGACTTGACACGATGGTTGGCGAGCATGGAATTCAGCTCTCTGGAGGTCAAAAACAAAGAATATCTATAGCAAGAGCAATTCTGAAGGATCCAAGAATTCTGCTCCTTGACGAAGCTACAAGTGCTCTTGATGCAGAATCAGAGAGAGTGGTGCAAGAGACCCTAGACAGAATTATGATAAACCGAACAACTGTCATTGTAGCCCACCGCCTAAGCACAATAAGGAATGCAGATGTCATTGCAGTTATTCATCATGGAAAAGTAATAGAGAAAGGTATAATACTGTGTTGCCACAAAAATGAAACTCAGTATAACAATCCGTTTTCAAGTGATTCTCTCCTCAAAACCACATTTTCATTTTTCCTTGACATTTATATTGCTGCATTCTTATTTCTTTCAATTGATTAGGCACACATGCTGAACTCACTAAAGATCCTGATGGAGCTTTTAGTCAGCTCATTAGATTGCAAAAAATTAAAAGGGAATCAGATCAATATGATGCAAATGAGTCAGGAAAGCCAGAAAACTTTGTAGATTCTGAACGACAATTGAGCCAACGGCTTTCTTTCCCTCAATCTTTTAGTCTGGAATCATCTGGAAGAGGAATCGACAGCCAACGCTCATTCAAAATATCAAATGCCATGCCAACCTCACCAGATCTCTTTGAAACATCTGAAGGAGGGCCTGAAGTTCTTCCTTCAGCAGCATCAAATAAACCTCAAGAAGTTTCACTTCTCCGCATTGCTTATCTTAACAAGCCTGAAATCCCAGTGTTACTCTTGGGGACTGTAGCAGCAGCAGCAACTGGGGCAATACTACCCACCGTGGGGCTTCTTCTCTCGCACATGATAAATACTTTTTTTGAGCCTGCAGATGAACTCCGTAAAGACTCAAAGTTTTGGGCATTAATATTTGTTGTACTTAGTGTGGCTGCCTTCATATTTATTCCATTAAGGTCCTACCTTTTTGCTGTAGCTGGTTCTAAGTTGATAAAAAGGATCCGGCTTATGTGTTTTGAGAAAATAATTCAGATGGAAATAGGTTGGTTTGATAAAGCTGAGAATTCAAGTGGAGCACTTGGAGCAAGGCTCTCAACTGATGCGGCTTCTATTCGAACTTTGGTTGGGGATGCTCTTGGTTTGCTGGTTCAAGATATTTCTACTGCAATTACAGCCTTGGTAATTGCCTTTGACGCAAACTGGCAGCTTTCTCTCATCGTTCTTGTTTTGGTACCTCTAGTATTACTAAATGGAAATTTGCAAATGAAGTCCATGCAAGGATTTAGCACCAATGCAAAGGTTTGTTCCTTAATGATATCAAACTATAAGCTGCTAGCGTGAAACCTTATGAAAATATCTAAATTCTAGACACAGTGCCGTTTGGGATGGGAAACTTTGGATGTAAATGTTGTCTGAGTGGAAGCCATCAGACTAACCATTGTGCAAAGCCATTTGATTTCATTTGTATTTTTGCATTTGGCTTGATCCAAAGATAAATCCAATGGAAGGGATAAGTTTTTGTTTGTTAAGTAGAATGTTTGTGTATGCTGCATTACTCTTTCTGCATATACTCAAACAAGATAAACTGTGTTTCAATTGTGGTCTCAAATCTCCGTGTACATCTTCGATTATATTTAATTAGTACATCTTTGTTTCTGTAGTTAATTAATGCTAATATCATTTGACCAATGTGATTATTATGCTCTATATGTTCCGCAGAAACTATATGAGGAAGCAAGTCAAGTAGCGAGTGATGCAGTAGGGAATATCAGAACAGTTGCCGCTTTCGGTGCTGAAGAGAAGGTGATGGAATTATACCAGAAAAAATGTGTAGGACCAATTCAGACAGGTATAAGGCAAGGTTTAGTCAGCGGAACAGGTTTCGGCTTATCACTCTTCTTTCTGTTCTCTGTTTATGCATGCAGTTTTTATGCTGGGGCCAGACTTGTTGAGAGTGGCAAAACATCAATCTCTGATGTTTTCCGTGTAAGTTATTGTCCTATCTTTGTCTCGATCCCACATATGAAGGTTTTTACTTATCTGAATTGTTGATGACAATGTGTTTGCTAATATCTCCGATAAATTAAAAAATTGTTATTCTTTCTCTTTAAAATAAAACAATATAGATAATTTGAGAGCTGAGCCCATCACACTATTCTAGCATTGAACAATTCATTTATTAATTTTCAGGTATTTTTTGCTCTCTCTATGGCAGCTATAGCAATGTCACAATCTGGCTTCATGACCCCTGCTGCAAGTAAAGCAAAAAGTTCTGCTGCTTCTGTATTTGCTATTCTTGATCAGAAATCAAGAATAGACCCCAGTGATGAGTCTGGAATGACACTGGAAGAAGTGAATGGAGAGATCAGGTTCCACCATGTCACTTTCAAGTATCCAACAAGGCCTAACGTTCTTATATTCAAAGATCTTTCCTTGAACATTCATGCAGGAGAGGTAACTAATCAAATAATCTATTGGTTTGATGCATAAATCTCATCATAGGAACAAGTGATTCTTTCAGACAACCTTTCTTAAGGCAGAATCTAAGAGTTTGATTACACTGATGGAAATCAGACAATTGCTCTAGTAGGTGAAAGTGGAAGTGGAAAGTCATCAGTGATCTCATTGTTACAAAGATTTTATGACCCAGATTCGGGGCAGATTACACTGGATGGAACAGAAATCCAAAAGCTACGAATTAAATGGTTTAGGCAGCAGATGGGCCTGGTAAGCCAGGAGCCTGTGTTGTTCAATGACACCATCCGAGCCAATATTGCGTATGGAAAAGGTGATGACGCAACAGAAACTGAAATTATAGCAGCAGCTGAACTGGCCAATGCCCACAAGTTCATTAGCAGTTTGCAGCAGGTAAACCTACACACTATTCGAAAAAAACTTATCTCATAAAATTTTGAATATTTAGCTATCTAAACACCTAATGTATAAGCATTCAGGGTTATGACACATTAGTGGGAGAGAGAGGGATTCAACTATCTGGAGGGCAGAAGCAGCGTGTGGCAATTGCAAGAGCCATAGTGAAGAGTCCAAAAATATTACTGCTAGATGAAGCCACAAGTGCACTTGATGCTGAGTCTGAAAGAGTGGTTCAGGATGCACTTGATCGAGTGAGGATGGATAGAACCACAATTGTGGTGGCTCACAGGTTATCCACCATAAAGGATGCAGATTCAATTGCAGTTGTTGAAAATGGAGTCATTGCAGAGAAAGGAAAGCATGAAACTTTGCTTAACAAAGGTGGTACATATGCTTCCTTAGTAGCACTGCACATTAGTGCTTCTTCATCATCATAGACCCTTTTAGCTCGTTGCTCAAATTATCCGATGGTTTCTTGATCTCTTCTTTAAGGCAATATTCCTATGTAATGAAACTTTATATACACTTGATTTCCCATTTTTCATGAATTTCATGGTTATACATCTTTTCATCACATGGTGTAGTTCCAAAGGTACAGATAACAACCACGAGCATCTAAACCAAATGATATGTTAAGCAGTGTGCTGAAATGAAATTACAAATTACATTACACAGCATAACAATTTTGAAAAAAAGTAATGATATTAAAGAGAGGAAAATCTAACATCATTTTGGAAAAAGTAATGATATTAAAATGAAACAAATTAAATATCAGTTTGGAAAAAGTTCGTCTACAGAATACAGTAATTCTATATAGTGCACAAATAAAAAATGTATTTATTTTATTTTAAGATAAAGGGAGGCTAAGGTGAAGCTTAAATATATTTTTGACTATACTCAATTTTTGTATTTTTTTAATAAATTTTTATTTTGTGTTGAGTCTTTAATGAAATAATAATTTTATTTTTTGTTCTTGATATTTATTTTTAGTCCTTGATAAATTAATAAATTTTATGTTTGTATCATGATAAATTAATAGATTTTATTTTAATAATGATTAATTACAAATGAAAAATTTATCAGGTAGTGGTGAAAGAGAATGAAAAGAGTGGTTGTCCCCAATAGAGGAAAGAGATTTGGATGGAGGAAAAGAAAGTGATGTTCAGGTAATAAAATAAAATAAAAAGGTAAATAATCACTTTTGTTCTTCAATGTGTAATTTGTTAACAAATATAAAGATGAAAATATAAAATTTAGTTCCTGAAAATGTAAAAATGTAAAAAGTGCGATAGATATATTCAGCTAACTTTCGTCCATCACCATTAATAAAATATAGCTTACGTGGTATGGAAGGACAAATTTGTCACTAAAATGATTGTCAACGTAGATTGTCAATACACATATTTGTCCTAATATTTTTTTTTTTACTTTTCGTTTCCTACTTCGCTGACAAATATATCCGGACGTTAATAATAAATTATGACTAATTATTATTATTATTATTATTATTATTATTATTATTATTATTATATGTTTGTAATCTACTAATCATATTCGTTTAGTATTTATATAATATATTTTTTAAATTCTTTTAATATATATATATATATATATATTATTTTGATTTTCTTGTCAAACTTTAATCTTTGCTGTTAAAATTTTTTTTATCTTATATCTTATAATTTTATTAAATTTCTACTAAATTTTTCATTTTTAATCTTTAAAATTATTTCATATCCCAATTTCAACTTAAGTACCCTTGTATTTAGATTGAAAATAATATGTCAAAGAGTTTTGAATATAAAAAACACAATTGACTGTAGGACCAAATTTATTTGTTTTAAAAAAAGAATTTAATCAACTTTTTTTTTTAAAAAAAAAATAAGTCTCACAAAATTTAAACTAGATAAAGCTAAAGTGAAATTATAAGTCTTTTTCTTATTATACATAATATGAATGAAATAAAAATAGTTACTAACAAATAAAGAATCCAAATAAATTTAAATAAAAAATATAATAATGTTCAAACTAATATAAAGGTTAACTTTAACACAAAAAAATAACTAATACAAAGGTTTGTTCTTTGCCTTTAAGACATAGAGTGATTTAGGGATTGCAGCCACTTTGGCATTTCATTTGACATGTTGTGGTAGAGTGATTCAGGGATTGCAGTGACTTTACATTTCATTATGACAAATATGCCCTTATATTGACGATCCACGTTGACAATTATTTTAGTGATAAATTTCTCTCCATGTGTCACGTAAGCTATTTTATTAACAGTAACAAACAAAAATTAACGGTCTGATATATTTGTCATACTTTTTACATTTTTTAAAAACTAAATCTTATATTTTCATCTTGCAGGGACACACGTTGAGGGAGAAAAGTGAGTATTTACCCAAATAAAAATTGAATAAATCATTTTTACGTACAGTTCCAATTTTATCATGTGGAGTTGCATTTTTTTCTTTAATATTTTTTTAACTAGTACGATTATAAGCAATTCTAAAGTAGGTTATTTTTCGTATGATATTACTTACTTTTTATTTTTTTTACAAAAATTTATTATATTAAATAACATTTTATTTTATTTTATATATATAATCTATTTTCCTATGCACAAATTCAATCTTGGGTGCAGCTTATTTGATTTTGCACATATATAGTCGAATATGGCTGCAGCTTATTTGATTATTGGGTTCCATATTCGAATATGGCTGCAACTTAATTATTAAATTTTGATTAAAAGATGGTGCTCTTCTCGTGCGTGTGTATGAGGAGCCAAGGTTAATTTCGGAACAGCCAACACTATGTATTCTTTCCTCGCATTTCATCTCAGTTTTGAAAAGAAATTTGCAAGTATAGCTGACCAATTTTGTACTGATTTTACTTTCATCTCAATTGAACAAGCCAAATGCTTTCTTTCTTTTCTTTTCATCCGTGTTTACACTTTCAGCGCTTTTCTTTCGTTGGAAACGAACACATCCTTATAGCCAGATCAGTCAATTTGTTAGTTGGGACATACATCATCATCATCATTATGAAATCAGTGTCCGATCGATCGTGAAGTAACTAGCTAGCTAGGCACAATGCACTTTACTGAAAACACAGTAGTGTCCCGTGTACTGACACCTACTGCTCCATGCTTCTGCTAAAGACTACACGCTGCTGTGTTCACACTATTCAAATTTTTAATATATCTGACTTGCATGCAGATTGTGAAATGTGAATGCCGTGAACTAGAACCAAGTTTGTGGAGGTCAAGGATATGGCATCCACGTGGACAATTTTATTCGGTTGGATAAACGGTGAAAAGGATTTCATAGTGAATTTAAAAGAGACACACAGACAAGTCCCAGAGTTGCCCAGAACAGAGATTTTGTTGGTAGTACTGTATTACTAGTATTATTATTGGGTTTGTCTACCTTGTAGGGTGAATATATATATATATATATATATATATATATATATACACTTTCGGGAATCAGTTTGTAGCTTTGGAGTTTGGACTAAAGAAATGAATCAGCTTCCTCCTTTTTGTTTCTTTTCTTATATAAATTTAAAAGAATTCGCTTTCTGTTCTGTTTGTTTGGCTCTGCAATTGGGTCATATATATATATATATACTTGCCTTTCTCTGACTCTGTTGTCATGATCTGTTCAAAGTGTTGTCTGCATTTGGATCGCATGCCTTCTCTCGTGGCATGCATGCATATGCATGTCGGTGTGAACTTACCAACTTCTTCTAGTGTAACAATATTTTTTTTCCTTTGTTTACACTTCGATCATTAACAAAATCTTATTATTGTATGGAGTAAAATTTATTCCAATATTATTTTATTAAATTAAAAAAAATACTTTAATAATTTGTTAATGGCTACTCTTTTATTTATGACCAAGTAGGCGGTGCGGTGATGTTTGGAGTTTGGAAAACATCCAAAGTAGGGAAGGGTATAGTAGTAATGGCAAATTTTTTCCCTTCTTCCAATTTCACACCTGAATCTAAGATCAGGTGGGTCCCACGTACGATTTTAATGCATGTGCATGTATTTTGACACAATTTTAATGGCTCAAACTTCAAACAGTTCTTCTTCGATACAATTCGAAGTTTTAGACTATATAAATAAAATTGTTGGCTTCGGTAATGGGCATCTAATTATCACAGTTTTTGTTCATTTGCTTTATCTGGATTTAAAATTAAGCCATGTAAGCTACCTTGCAATACTAAGCTACTTCCAAACTTATATTTCCATCAACATTATGCTTTTCCTTCATTCTCTCATCGTTTGATATCATTCTGAGAGGGCAGGAAGGAAACACTTCTACCTCAGGTTTGCAAAAGCGTTCATTACTGGCTTTTACTTCTTTTAGAAAATAACAACAACATGGGCATTTTGAATGTGCATTGATCACTCGTGTTGGTTTTACAGGTGGACCTTGCATCTTAGTTTCCTCTCTTTTCCTGTTCTGGTTCACTAGCTGCTAAATTTTTTTATTCTCTTTCACTTTCCGATCTTCATTCCTATCTATTGTTGAATTTGTTTAAGCCATGCAATTTCCAATTTAAGTTGTTTTTTGTAGTTTTGGACGTCTAAACAGTCATAAGTCACTTCAGGGGGTGACTTTTGATGGAAATACTAAAAATAGAAGTTGCTAACTCAAACAAGTGATCCTTTTTCAGCAGCTGCTTTCAAGTGGGGTATGTAAGTTGTAACCAACAGAGGTTTTCAAGAATCAACTAGTCATCCACCAGTTCAAAGTCCTTAAAATACCCAAGAAATGGCCAGACAGCAAGATTTCAAGAAGAACAAGATGATGAAGAAGGAGGAAAGTAACAAAACACTACCATTTCACAAACTTTTTTCATTTGCAGACTCAAGGGATTATCTATTGATGTTTGTTGGGACAATAAGTGCTGCTGGGAATGGAATGACTAAGGCTTCAACGAATATAGTTATGGGAGAAGCAATTGAAGCTTTTAGAAGAAGTGGTAACACTAAACAAGTAGTTCATGAAGTTTCCCAGGTAATAAATGACTAGCATCCCTTCACTCTGACATCTGAATCGTTATTCTATTGGGATGTAAAAAAATAAGCTATCCGGGTGGGGAAGCGATGAAAATAGTGTGAAATGGAATTCTTTTAAATTATTATTTTTTTCCTCGTTGTTGCTTGGCAGAAGGTAAAAAAACTAATATGGAATCATTTTACTATCAGTCTGTTAGACCAAACGTAAAAACGTTTGCACGGGTGGGTGAAGATGAATTATATAGTAATCCACCACCAATTGTTTAATATTTTGTTGAAACAGACAATTGTAAGTATTTTTTCTTCTAAATTTCTGAATTATCAATTTCCAACTGTCTATTTTCTGTCCAACAATGTTATGGAAGTAGCTTAATTGCACAAGAATTCATTCAAGTTTGAGAGGAACAGTTTGGATTTCAAATTCCCCTCATTTCTCTGTCATAACCCATAATGGTTTGTTCAATACTCAGGTGTCTCTGAAGTTCGCACTACTAGGTGCAATTTCCTTTCTGGCAGCATTTCTACGTAAGCATGCCAAATTCTCTGCTCATTATGCATACTGTACAACTAGAAATAAAATTTATTCTTATATAACAATAAGAGGAGTTATTCATATTTTATTATGCACCATTACAGAGGTGGCTTGTTGGGTATCCACCGGGGAGAGACAAGCAGCGAGAATTCGAGGCTTATACCTCAAAGCAGTTCTGAGACAAGATATAAGCTACTTTGACAAGGAAACCAATACTGGTGAGGTTGTTGAAAGGATGTCAGGTGACACAGTTCTTATTCAAGAAGCCATGGGAGAGAAGGTATTAATTGAAAGCTACAGCTACAAGTACCAAATCATCACTATTTCATCTACCATAAAATAAAAACAAATTTTTCTTTCTCCTTTGTGTGATAATACCAGGTAGGAAAATTCATACAGTGTGTAGCATGTTTTTTAGGAGGTTTAGTCATAGCATTCATCAAGGGTTGGTTTCTAACCCTTGTCCTTCTATCTTGTATTCCACCTCTTGTCCTCTCCGGCTCCATAATGAGCATTGCTTTTGCAAAGTTGGCATCCCGTGGACAAGCAGCTTATTCTGAAGCAGCAACTGTAGCAGCGTGTGCAATTGGTTCAATTCGAACTGTATGCCAATCTTCATAATGAAACTTATCAGTCTTGTTCTTTTACATGTTGCAACAGAGTAGCATATAAAAGATACACATTCTTCCAATGCAGGTTGCATCATTTACAGGCGAGAATCAAGCTATAGCTCAATACAATCAATCCTTAACAAAAGCTTACAGGACTGCAGTGCAAGATGGAGTGGCTGCTGGTTTAGGCCTGGGGTCAATCCGTTTTTTTATTACCAGTAGTTTTGCATTGGCTTTATGGTTTGGAGCAAAGATGGTACTAGAGAAAGGCTATACACCAGGTCAAGTCATGAGTATATTTCTGGCACTATTTTATGCCTCCATGTAAGTTAGTTTCTGCTTTAACAACTATTTTTGGGATTCATCAATCATATCTTACAACCTTTCTCCCAAGCTTGGCAGGAAAATTTGACACGCATTTCCATTTTAATTTTATTTTCCAGGTCTTTGGGGCAGGTTTCTACAAATTTAACAGCATTTGCTGCAGGACAAGCTGCCGCCTTTAAAATATTTGAAACAATAAATAGGCATCCAGATATTGATGCTTACGACACTGCTGGTCAACAGAAAGATGATATTTCTGGAGATATAGAACTTAGGGAGGTTTGCTTTAGTTATCCTTCAAGACCAGATGCATTGATATTCAATGGATTTTCTATTTCAATATCAAGTGGTACTAATGCAGCTTTGGTTGGGAAAAGTGGGAGTGGGAAATCAACAGTTATTAGTTTGATTGAGAGATTTTATGATCCACAAGCTGGTGAAGTTCTTATTGATGGTATCAACCTCAGAGAATTACAGTTGAAATGGATCAGACAGAAAATAGGCCTTGTCAGCCAGGAACCGGTTCTCTTCCATTGTAGCATTAAAGAAAATATTGCCTATGGTAAGGATGGGGCAACAGATGAAGAAATCAGAGCCGCCACTGAACTTGCTAATGCAGCTAAATTCATAGATAAATTTCCACATGTGAGCTCGCACTTTCATATTTTGAAATTTGCAATGTTGCCTTTGCAACAATATTAATTTGAAATTTCACAATATGAAGACTACTTTATATATTTATTACCTCATTAGTTTTGTAAAATTATGATTTTAGGGACTTGACACAGTTGCTGGTGAGCATGGTACACAGCTCTCTGGGGGTCAAAAGCAAAGAATTGCCATAGCAAGGGCAATTCTGAAAGATCCAAGAGTTCTGCTCCTTGATGAAGCTACAAGTGCCCTTGACGCTGAGTCTGAGAGAGTGGTGCAAGAGACACTAGACAAAGTTATGATAAACCGAACAACGATCATTGTAGCACACCGCCTAAACACAATAAGGAATGCTGATACCATATCTGTTATTCATCAAGGAAGAGTAGTAGAAAATGGTACATATTTTATGCTGCCAAATAAATGAAACCAATTATGGCAATTTGCTTTGAAGTTTTTCTCTCTTACACACTCAGACAAGCCATCATTTTTCCTTCACATAAGCATTATTGTATTCTTATCTCTTTCAACTGATTAGGTACACATGCGGAGCTCATTAAAGATCCAGATGGAGCTTATAGCCAGCTCATTAGATTGCAAGAAATTAACAAGCAGTTAGATGGTACAGATGACTCCGGCAGGGTAGAAAACTCTGTAGATTCTGAACGACAATCAAGCCAGTGGTTTCCTTTCCCTCAATCTTTAAGCTTGGGATCATCTGGAACAGGAAACAGCAGTCATGACTCATTCAGAATATCAAATGCTATGCCTACTACACTTGATCTCTTGAAAACATCAGAAGAAGGACCTGAAGTTCTTCCTCCAGTAGTATCACATTCACCTCCCGAAGTCTCATTCCTTCACCTTGTTTATCTTAACAAGCCTGAAATCCCAGAGTTAGTCCTAGGGACTCTAGCTGCCATAGTAACTGGGGCAATACTACCCCTTATGGGGTTTCTTATCTCCAACATGATAAATACTTTCCTTGAGCCTGCAGATGAACTCCGTAAAGTCTCAAAGTTTTGGGCATTAATGTTTATTGCCCTTGGTGTAGCTGGCACCATATTTCATCCAATAAGGTCATACTTTTTTGCTGTAGCTGGTTCTAAGTTGATAAAAAGGATCGGGCTGATGTGTTTCAAGAAAATTATTCACATGGAAGTAGGCTGGTTTGACAAAGCTGGGAATTCAAGTGGAATACTTGGAGCAAGGCTGTCACTTGATGTGGCTTCTATTCGAACTTTTGTTGGGGATGCACTCGGTTTGATGGTTCAAGATGTTGCTACAGTAATCATAGCCTTGGTAATCGCCTTTGAGGCAAACTGGCAGCTTTCTCTCATCATTCTTGTTTTGCTACCTCTATTATTAGTAAATGGACAAGTGCAAATGGGATCCATGCAAGGATTTGTCACTGATGCAAAGGTTTGTAAATAACTCACATCAAACAACAACTACTTGTATGAAAATATAAATATGTGAAAATATGAAATTTCAGACATAGTGGGAAAAGGGTGGCAGGAAACTTTGGATCTAAATGTAACCTAAATGGAAGTAATCGGATCAATTTGTATCAATTAATCTGTATGGAAATGGAAAACAAATAATCTGTATAGAAAATGGAAGGGATGGGAATGATGCAGTAGGGAAAGTATTTCGTCTCTGTTTAATTAGTACTATTATCCATTTGACCAATGTTTACTGTGATCTATATGTTGCACAGAAACTATATGAGGAAGCAAGTCAAGTAGCGAATGACGCAGTAGGGAATATCAGAACAATTGCCGCTTTTTGTGCTGAAGAGAAGGTAATGAACTTATACCAGAAGAAATGTTTAGGACCCATCAAGACAGGTATATGGCAAGGTATAGTCAGCGGAACAAGTTTTGGGTTATCACTCTTCTTGGTGTTCTCGGTTAATTCATGCAGTTTTTATGCTGGAGCCCGACTTGTTGAGAATGGCAAAACATCAATCTCAGATGTTTTCCGTGTAATTTTGTCCTATCCTTGTCACCATTTCAGATTTACATCTTTTCTATTTATCTCAAATTGTCGCTGACAAAGAATAAGCTAATATCTCAAACAAACAAAAAAGTGTTTTCTTTTTCTTTTTTCTTTTAAATAAAACAACATAAATAATTTAAGAGCAATGCTCATCACATTCTTCAAGCATTTAACAATTCATTTTCTAATTTTCCAGGTGTTTTTCACTCTCACAATGGCAGCTATAGCAATTTCACAATCTGGCTTCATGGCCCCAGGTGCAAGCAAAGCAAAAAGTTCTGTTACTTCTATATTTGCTATTCTTGACCAGAAATCAAGAATAGATCCCAGTGATGAGTGCGGAATGACATTGCAAGAAGTGAAGGGAGAAATTGAGTTCCACCATGTCACTTTCAAGTATCCAACCAGGCCTAATGTTCTTCTATTCAGAGATCTTTCCTTGACCATTCATGCAGGGGAGGTAACACCAACTGATACACTGGTTTGTTTTGATGCATAATTCTTATAGGAATACATGATTCTTTGAAACAACCCATCTAGGTCTTTCTTAACAGAGAATCTAATAGTTTGATTTTCCTGATGAAAATCAGACAGTTGCTCTAGCAGGCGAAAGTGGAAGTGGAAAGTCAACAGTAATCTCATTGCTGCAAAGATTTTATGAGCC
Source organism: Glycine max (assembly GCF_000004515.6). Taxonomy (NCBI): domain Eukaryota; kingdom Viridiplantae; phylum Streptophyta; class Magnoliopsida; order Fabales; family Fabaceae; genus Glycine; species Glycine max. Next base: position 3,081,750 of record NC_038253.2, read on the forward strand.
AGATTCAGGTCAGATTACACTGGATGGAACAGAAATCCAAAAGCTACAACTTAAATGGTTTAGGCAGCAGATGGGTCTGGTAAGCCAGGAGCCTGTGCTGTTTAATGATACCATCAGAACCAACATTGCATATGGAAAAGGAGGTGATGCAACAGAAGCTGAAATTATAGCTGCAACTGAACTGGCAAATGCCCACACGTTCATTAGCAGTTTGCAGCAGGTAACCTACACACTATTCAATGAACTGAATCTGTTCCTAAAACTTGTGCAACAAAAATTTTATGCCAAAATTTTGAGTAACTAGCAGTGTAATTCTAAACACCATATGAATAAGGTTCTGAATCATAGACAAACAACACACGCAGGGTTATGACACCATAGTAGGGGAGAGAGGGATTCAACTATCTGGAGGGCAGAAGCAGCGGGTGGCAATTGCAAGAGCCATAGTGAAGAATCCAAAAATATTACTGCTAGATGAAGCCACAAGTGCACTTGATGTTGAGTCTGAAAGAGTGGTTCAGGATGCACTAGACCAAGTGATGGTGGACCGAACCACAATTGTGGTGGCTCACAGGTTATCCACCATAAAGGATGCAGATTCGATAGCAGTTGTTCAAAATGGAGTCATTGCTGAGCAAGGAAAACATGACACTTTGCTTAACAAGGGTGGTATCTATGCTTCATTAGTAGGCTTGCACACAAATCTTGTTTCATCTTAGACCCATTATAGCTTAGTTGCACCTATTATCTGATGGTTTATCATTTTCTATTTAAGATTTCCTTTCTATTTTCTGAGTAATGTAATTTTCTAAAGACTTGATTACCCATCTTTGATGAGTCTCAGGTTAAAACCTATTTTAATTGGAGATTATGAGCTTAACATGTAACATTGATATGGTAATATGCTAAAGGACAGAGAAATTGAGCCAACACTTGCCTATGATGAACTCACAGTCACAGCAGCATCCAATGGCATGTCTCTGTTCCCATTCGCCTTTATCTAAAGAAACAACTCTAATATCTGTTCGCAAAAACTTCCTCTAAAGTGAACTTGTGTTTAAAATATACAAATATGCGTACATTTATTTTGGATTAAATAACTCCATTCTAGATTAAATCAAGAATATTTTTATTGCTTACGAAAAAAAAAAATCAAGAACATTTTAATTGCTTACCTTTCAAATAAACTCTTGAAGAGGGGGATAGATAGCCTTTACCTTTCACCGTTTCAAATTCGTTGCTCATTCAGTCATTCACGTACAAGTTACTTTGTTATATACTTTTTGGTTATGGATTGGACCTAGAGCCCTCTTCTCTTATTGGATTTGATCAAACTTAACTAACAGATACAGTAAGACAGAATTAGGGTAAGGTTGTTTTTTCTACTACTTTTTTATTATTGTTAATGACACTACATTTTATTTTTCTTATTTATTATTTTAAAATATTATTATTTAAATAAGACATGGATGCTTTTTTCCCGAAAATTTAAGTTCAAAATATATCAAATTAGACTCTTGAATTAAATTCCAAAATTAAATTTGGATTTAAACTTCCAAAAATGATTTACAAATCACTTTTAGAATTAAATTTTTAAAAGAGAGTTTAGTAAATTTTAGAAGGTTTACAAATCCTTCCGAAACTTTAATTTTAAAATATAGTAAACATTCATCCCCCCACTAACAAATAAAGCTATAAATCATCTTACGCTCAAAAACTCTTTTTTATTAGATTTATTATTGAAAAAGTGTATTTTTAGTTTTCCTACTTCCAGTCAAAAGTGGTTAAAGTTCTTTTTCTTTCATATTAATGAATTTAATTCCTTAAACTTTAAAAAACATATAAATTTAGTACCTTCTAATTTTAAAAGACACGATAAATTCGAAGAAACTAAATCTAAATAGTTATAAAATTGAGCATCAGATTCATCCATATGAAAAAAAATACAGATACTTTTATCACATTTAACTCAAATTTATGCTAAATTTTAGAAAGTGAAAAAATACAAACACTTTTTTTGGACTTAAATATATTTTTTATATATAAAAAAATAAACTATTTTTATTTTACTACTTAAAATTATTTTTTATCTAAGTGCTCCACATTTTGTTATATTTTACTTTAGTTATTACGGTTAGTGTGAAGTAATGAGGTTCACAATGAAAATATCATATGTCATCAACATCTATTACTAACCATCAACAAATTTTTTATATTATTTAAAAAATTGAATTTGTCTTCTTTTCCTTCCTCGTTTCCCTCCTCTCCACTTCCCTCTTTCTCTTGCAAAGATCCCTTCCTCCATCACAAACCCCCTAGTCTTCCTCCCAAACTACTTCCAAGCCCTAAGAATCGGCGACCCCGACGGAGCCTTCCGCTTCCCCGGCGTCACCCACGGCGACTACTTCTTCGGGGCGGGTCTCGAGGAGCACCTCGCCGAGAACAATCCTAACCGTTACGGCACCCCACCGGTCTCCAAGTCCGCCGTCGAGGGCCTGCGACTTAGAGAAGTTGTATCGTTTTCGTTTCCAAGGTTGCGACTATGTGCAAGGAGCGGCTACACGAGATCGTGAATGAAGAATTGGACAGCGCGCGCGAGAATTTGGAGTGGAAACTGACGATGGAGAACAGATTCGCTCGCATGGACGAAGAGGTTCATCGCCGGAGCCAGAGCAACCAGACTTTTACCTGCAGGTGTGAGCTCCAGACTCCTCACTGCAACGCCGTCGTCAGACCGGAGAAACTCGTTGTCTCCAACTGCGGCGTGAAAACTCCGTTGCCAACATTGCAAGCTTCCAACAAGACATACACTACAAGTACAAACATTATAGTAATGATGGCATAAGTAGTTTTGGCTATTATACTCTCACAACGGCCATCAAAGATGAACGAGTTGAAACTTGAAATGTAATTATATTATTCAGCTAATTAGCTGTGTTGGAAAGAGACAAAGAAAAATTGTAACAAAAGGGATATACTCAAAAGTTTGTTAAGAAATTAACAACAAGATACTTCTAATTAGGCCGACGTACCAACCAGAAAAAATGGTTAATTTTGAGTTCAAACCTCAATTGCAAAATGGGATGGAATTTAAGCACCTGTTTTTAAGAGCCAAATTGCAAAAAAGACAAGGGATTTCAAAGATTAAAAAAAGTTATATTTGTATTACTTAAATCACAACCACATTAACAAATGACACTTTATTTGATGTAAAGTGACAACAAACTAGTAAAACTTCTCTTATAGATTTTAAGTATTCCATCAAAGGGAATATCACCTAGTACTTATATACTCAACCCCTTACCACCCTTTTCTCCCCCTATAGCCTTTCTTGCTTTTTACATTTCCATCTCTTTCTCATTATCAAGATCAACTTCCACAAAGAAACGTACATATAAGACAAGCTAGCTAGCACCCTCCCCCACTCATTAGTGAATGGTGGAACTAAGTGCCTTTCTCGAGCTTAGTTTTTCTGTTTGTGCATGTGTGAGAATCATTCATTAGACACCGTTTAAGTCATAGCTATGCATACGATTATCGAGTTTCTACATTCAACTAATTTATCTTCACATTTCTTTTTAGATGATGACATGAAGGAGATTTAGTTGTAAGTGGTTGGAAAAGGTTTGAAGACTGTAATATTACTGTGAAGTTTTCTGGCGGGTATTTTGTTAAATTACTTTTTTCTTAATTAAATTTTAACATCTTTATGATTTAATTGTTTGTGATATATACTTGATTTGGTTAGTTTACTAGTTTATGTTGACCCCTCTTAAAGAGTGAAATCAAATGCTCTTCATAACTAAAACTATACATATTTACTAAATTACTCTTATAAGCGAAAAAATAGTTGTGTTTAACCCTTGAAAACTTCCAAAGTAAACTTATCAAGAGATGACATTGGCATTAATTGGAAGCATTTTTAAAACTTATCCTTAAATTGGGTTTAGCGAGGATAAATATTCGTGAGCATCTAAAACTAGTGAGAATTATACATGAATACATACTATACTAAAGGGGGACTTTAATTAACAAAGAGATGAGGTCAAGGTGATCCTCATATCATATGATCATATATTTCAGAAGTCAGAACGAGATAAACATGTTATTCAATAAAGATGTTGTTTGCATTTCCATTGAGCAATATGTGGTATAAAGGAACTGCATTGAACTGAGACTTGAGTATTGAGTAGTATGTGTAAAATCTAGTTGTTACAACAGCTGCTGTTATTCATTTCTCTCTTACTTTCATGTATTGTCCACATGTGGATAGTTCAAACATGATTCATTCAGATTTATCGGATTCCCCCTTTTTACTATTTTTGGCTCTAAAATTTTATGACACCATCTTTGGCATAGATATTTTAGCTTGACAAACATTCTAAGGGATCCCCATCCCTATCCCTATCTGTTACAAATTTGAAAAATTACTCAAACTTGGTGCACGAATTGATAGGCCAATATTGTGATTTGTAACATTCATTTCAGATACATAACTTACATGAATTTCTCACTATTTTAACCAATATTGATTTGCACCTTCACATTCATCATGCATACCTAACTTTGTAAGTAGGGATCATTTGTTAAGGTAATTTCTGTTATTAATTACTTCCTTTCTTTGAAGAAATTATTAAGTGATCCAACATTATTATGCTCTTACATATGACACACCCTACTCAACAAATGAGTTTATAATACTCACTAATTCACACACATCTTATTCAACCAATTAAATTACATTTGTTTATTTTTCAACTATATGTTTAATTATCCCAATATTTGTTCTATGTTAATCTAATGAGCCTTTTTGTGAAAAGAGTATTTCCCCCCTCTTTTAGAGCCTTAAGTAAGGAATTGAAGTCTATTGCTCATGAAACCTATGCAAATTAAATATTGAGGTTCCTTGATTGTCTTTTTCTTTTAAAAGTAATTATACATAAGCAACATGCACGAAAAGAAAAAACTATATTGTAAATGTTAGAATTACATTATCTAATCATTTTGATCCCCTTTGATAAAAAAAATATTATCTAACACATATTTAAGAATTAAAAAAACAAGTATAAGAGAGGCTTGAAAATAAATAAATTTTAACATACATAATTATATTAGTGCACTTTTTATGGGATATGATTAATTAACATGCGGTACCAAATTCTATAAAATTGCACAGTTTAAAAAACATTACAAATAGTAGAATTTATTATTTTAATCATTAGATTTAAATTAAATTCTCATAAAATAAATCAAATAGACAAAATTTCATGATTTAAAAATTTAATATACATGATTAATAAAACACTTTATTAATATTTTGAATTTTATAAGTAAATTATATATGATGTTCTTATTTACTACATAGTTAAGAAATGTAATTAATATTTTAAATTTTATAAAAGAATATTTTGTAACTTCTAAATATGTCTTTTATTTCTCTAATTAAGTAAATTTTTTCTCTTATTTATTTAGTAATTACTAATTTGGTAAAAATAAAATTAAACCCTCTTACTCCATAAATTTTTTTAATGAAGAGACTATATCATAACTCATCAAATATATATAATTATTAACCCGTTAGTTAAACTTGGTCTAATGATAAAAATTTGAATAGTTTATATCAAATTTTAAGTTTTAATTTTATTACTGTAAAAAAAAAGTTATTGTTATTATTATTTTGGGACTGTGGAAATTTGTGACGGTTATTTTTGTGAATGAATTTCCTTTACAAAGTGTTACACTTCAAAAAATACTTGATTCTAGGCATTTCTTGGTTTTGTGTAGCTGCTTTTTGGATTGATTTGCTTCCTCTGCATATCTTTCTTAATGGATCATAAAGAAAGTTTTGGGATGCACACTACCCTCCCTTTTATCACATTAGTATTATTTTTATCCAACTTGCATGCATATATACACCGGCCGCTAGCAAATATACAAAATTGGGGTAAGTTTTTTTAAAAAATTACAAGATATGAGTAAGACTTCTTATAAAAAAAATCATATTTTAAAACATGACTTTAGAATTATAATTTTTTTTATAAAAAAATATTGAAATTATGATAAAATACGACTTCGCTATTTAAAAAAAATTAGGATCTTCAAAAGTTGTGTTTTAAAATACTACTTATTCAAATCCTTAATATTTTCAAAATCTATCTATTTTTCTGTAATTTTTTTTAAAAAATCATCCCAATTTTATAAATTTTTCCCGCTAACTATGTGTACCAAAATAGAGTAGCGTAAGTCAATTTCTGCTTTAATTGCAGCAATAAATATCTTAATATATTTTTCAGCTTTGATTCCCTAGCTTGATTAGGCTTCAATCTGTGGTCCATTACCCGTTGAGGATAAGGAAAAGAATACGACAGAAGCCGATCTCTAAAAATTTGATTTTGACACTTAAAAACATAGGGATCCATACACCATTTCATTTCTACCCTTACAAGAGACATTCTGTCGCCATCAATGCCTTCTTTTTTTTCCTATATAGTATTTTATTCCACATCAAATGAATCTGGCTTTTTGCTTAAGCCTACGTTTGACAATAATATTCTTTTTAATCACAATAATTACAATATTTAATTAGTTTTCAAGTCAGACCGAAGGTATCTTTACAATCTTATATTTTATGATTTGATTATAAAACTAATTCTCAATTCAAATTGTCACACTTGAATTTTGACATCCTTTTTTAAGAATGCAGTCCATGGAAGAGATATATAATATCTATAAAATAACTAAATATGAAAAGACATTAAGTTAATGAGAATATATTATTTTATTTATTTTAAATATATTAAATTAAAATTACTTATTAAAAATAAAAGAAAAATGTTATCCCTTCTCTTCTTTTCAAAACTTAACTCTTAAACATGTCTTAAGAGATGAAATTATTTGGGATAGCATTGCTTATGCTTGAATCCCATTTTTCGCAGCAGTCAATGAGGTTGTTTATACTTGTTCAATGCAAAACAAAAAGCCATAATATACTTGGTTTGATTGTAACCTGCCATTGAAAATTCACCAACCCAATCTATCTTGGAAGGTCATCTGTTGCCCTTTGAAACGTGACACCACTAAAAATTTCACCCTAGAAAACAACTTCATATTTGAAAGAATTAACAGTATTGTTCCTTGCACATAAACACGGGCTACAAGAATCTCTCACTGGAGAAATATGAGCAATTTAAGACGCAAGGGGAAAAACTGCAAGAGGGAAAGATAAGTAAAAAATGAATAGTAGCAATACGACTTTTGTTTTCTTTTTCTTCTGAAAAGTAGAATTTATATCTTTTAGTTAAGACGATCCTGATCAAATTGCCCCATGATATATATTATGATAAGTCTTTATTTTGAAAAAAAAAATATTGGTTTCTCTCTCGAACACGATGATATTATCCTTATTATGTATATTCATATAATAATATTTGAATGCTTGTGTGCATTGTATAGCGGCTGGACCTTCGTTACACATGCTACCTGTTGCCTTACATACAAGACACGTAATAAAACAAAAGTACTGACTTTCTCTCACTTTATAATGTAAGAAATAAAATTAATATATATATATATATATATATATATATATATATATTTTAATTTTTTTTATCCAAACATAAAATTTTAAAAATAAAAAAATTTTAATTAATATTTAAAATTCTTAAAATTTAAAATTTTTCAAAATTTTTTTTCATTCAAACACACCCAGATAAAAAGATTGAAGTTTTCTGGCGTGGCAGCATGTAACCATACATTATGGGTGATGTGTCTGGATTCACTTTGTCTTTGTGTCACGTTCTCTAAGAGTGAAGAAAGAAAGAAGATACTAATTCATGAAGATGATGGTCAATTTGTAGTTGAAACTTAAAGAGTGATCTATCTATGGCGAACCTGTTCTGTTCTGTCACGAGGTGGCACTCTCACTCACTCACACGGGTGTCTCATAAAGTTTTCTGTCATTAAACACTTCGTGGCAGTTTCCTGCTACAAACACCGTTTCATTTCACACTTCACAAACAAATACAAAAGGATCTCCACACGCACACTCGTAGTTTTCTTCATTCTCTTCTCTTATGTCACTCTTCTGATTTCTTTTTCTCATCTCTCAGAGACCCTTTTGAGTCATGAAGCAAAAAACGCCTTCTTCACCAACCACTGCAAGAAATGCGTCGAAGATGCAAGGTGACAAGTCCCTGCAGAGTCCTCCACCACCACCACCACCACGCCTCAGAGCTTCTTCTAAGGCTCCGAAGTCACCGCCAGAGATTGTAAATAGGGAATCCATTTCATCAACCAGAGCTAAATCAGTGCCTCCAGACTTGAAGAACGTTTCAAGGGCCAAAAGGGGTGTTGTGGTGAACAAGCCTAAGTTGAATGAAGAGGCTAAGGTTGTTGTTGTTGCTAGGCCACGGCGGAGGGTTGGGGATTTTGATCTGCAAAAGAATGAAGACGATGATCCTGATGGGAAGAAGAAGAAGGAGTTGCAGGAGAAGCTAGAGGTGAGTGAGAATTTGATCAAGAGTTTGCAATCTGAGGTGCTTGCATTGAGGGAGGAATTGGATAGAGTTAAGAGCTTGAATGTGGAGCTTGAGTCTCGGAACACAAAGCTCACTCAGAATCTTGCTGCTGCTGAAGCTAAGATATCAACTGTTGACATTGGCAACAATGGAAAGGTGAGAATTTTAATGTGTCTGTCATGTTTTGCCTCAGATAACATGAAATGTGTTTGAACTTTGAATGCCCTTAAAAATTTCCAATTACGTCTTGTTTTCTTATTCTGTTTATAATTCCAAGTGTGGTTAATTCATTTATTAGAGACATCAATCACTTTTTGATTGGATTTCCCTTGTTAACTACTTAGTCTTAGCTTATACAGTGGTACAAAAATGAGATCAAATATCTGTTTTATGCATAAAAATTTATTTGTCACCAACTGTGCTTGGAAATGAATCTGATTATTTTTTTTCTTGGATGAAGAAGGGGCCAATTGGAGAACACCAGAGTCCCAAATTTAAAGATATACAGAAACTCATTGCTGAAAAATTGGAACGGTCTAGAGTGAAAAAGGAAGGTACTCCTGAAATAATTTTTGCTAAAGCATCAATCTCAGCTCCAACACCAAGTTATGCCATTCCTGAAACTACAAGTATAGGAAGAAAATCTCCACCCAATACATGCCTGCAGCCACCGCCACCAGTTACTAGTGTAGGAAGAAAATCTCCATCCAACACATGCCTGCAGCCACCTCCACCACCGCCAATTCCGACTCGGCCTTTGGCAAGATTAGCCAATTCCCAAAAGTCCCCTGCAATTGTTGAACTATTTCACTCCTTAAAGAATAAGGATTGGAAGATAGACTCAAAAGGATCAGTGAATCATCAGAGACCAGTAGTTATTAGTGCACACAGTAGCATTGTTGGAGAAATTCAGAACCGTTCAGCTCATCTTTTAGCAGTAAGTTTTGCATTCAATGTGTTTTCAATTTTAAAATATGTACTTCTAATTAATGAGATGGTAACAACTGACCATCCTTTCCAGATAAGGGCAGACATTGAAACAAAAGGAGAATTCATTAATGACCTTATAAGAAAAGTAGTAGATGCAGCCTTCACGGATATTGAAGAGGTCCTAAAGTTTGTTGATTGGCTTGATGTCAAATTATCATCATTGGTATGTTTCTAACAAAGTTATATAGCTGGCAGACCAATGACTACCATTTGAGCAGCTAATATGTATTAATTTTTTTATCATTTAAGATATAAAATTTTATTCCACTTATAACATATAGCGTATAGGTTAAGAAAAGTAATTAATCTCCTCATTGTTTTTAAATTTATTTGTAATTTTCTTGTATCTTTCTTATTTGTTACTTTGATAGTTTATAAACTGTTATTTCTCTCTTTTGATAAGGGTATATTGGAGAAAATAATAATTCATGACAAAATGACAGATAAATAGAAATAATTTTTTTCTTCAAAAGTGACATACAACAGGAAATGGAAGCAATACTTTTTTTTTAATCTGGACACTGAAAGATAGGCCCATTGATTTAACATTTAATGTTACCCCCCTTCCAGTTCCCAAGACAAAAATATGTAATTATCTATCCATACTTTCTTGTTCATTGAGTTTTACTAGTACATTTAGTTTAACCTTCATAAATGATCTAAGCCCTACAAGGAAAGGTGGTTGTGCAGAACTGCATAAGATATTGAATACAAATGTTTAGTTTAATAGTGCACATCTAATGAAGTTTCATCAGTGAATGAGACATAGCTACAAGATTCTTAAAAGTATGCAAGTGTTATGTAATGTCATGATCAGGTGGTACAACATAAACAATAACTGGTTTCTTAGTAGCTCTGTATCTTGCATTTTGCAGGCTGATGAGCGTGCCGTCTTGAAGCCTTTTAAGTGGCCTGAGAAGAAAGCTGATGCAATGAGAGAGGCTGCAGTTGAGTATCATGAGCTTAAAATGCTAGAACAAGAGATTTCCTCCTACAAGGATGACCCTGACATTCCATGTGGAGCTGCCTTAAAAAAGATGGCCAGCCTATTAGACAAGTCAAATATATCTATCTAGATAATGTTCTTATTTAATAATTACTGATATTGCATGCTTACTCTGTCCCTCATTTCATCTCATTGTGATAGGTCTGAGCGGAGCATACAAAGGCTAATCAAGCTACGAAGTTCAGTCACACATTCATATCAAATGTACAACATTCCAACTGCATGGATGCTTGATTCTGGAATAATGAGCGAGGTATCATTTTTTATGCTTTTACTTTGAAATGGGAACATTGAATAAACATAGTATATAGGTCTGAAATGAGAACAATGTTCAACGTTCAAATTTTATTTGAATGATATAGTGATTGTTTAAGCTAGTCTCTCTATATAACTCTTGATGTGAACTGCTTTGTATAAGGTATAGTTGGGTGGATGATGCATTTTGTGAAGGATGTGTTACTCTAGAGTCTGTTTCCTTCACGATTTAGAAGTTGATGTGGCTATCCATTTTGTTTGTTGTGGCATATTATATGACTTCCTCTTTACAAATAGAAAGGCAGTTTCATATTCAAACATGAATGTTACATTGTCATTGATTACAGTTGTCTGTATTTATATAAGACAACTGTAAAAAATTTAGATAAGCATGCTTGTTTCTTCTCTCAAGAATTTTTATCTTCCCTTGTTATCTTTGTGAATTGATAGGAAAGTATAGACATGCTAAATTTACATTGTAAAATTTGTGTTGATGAGTAACAAACCATCTATGCAGATAAAGCAGGCTTCCATGACTCTGGTCAAGACATACATGAAAAGAGTGACAATGGAGCTTGAATCCATTCGGAATTCAGACAGAGAATCCATTCAAGATTCTCTTCTGCTTCAGGGCATGCATTTTGCATATAGGGCTCATCAGGTTTTTTTTTTTTACCACTCTGCAGATTCTTTTGTCATTAGTTTTGATTTTCCCGAAATTTTGAGGCTGCAAATCTGTAACTTGTAAAGGTTCAGAAATTTGTCTCTAGAACAAATCATAAATTGATGCAATAAAAAAAAACTATTCCTGTTCCTGAAACCAGATTGCTGTTTCATGCTTTAAAAAATTAAGATTGCCAACTTACTACAGTGATTATGAACATTCATGATGCCTGTGAACAAGTTTGTTTACATGTTATCAAAAGACTATTCTCATTGCATGAAATAATAGTTACTTTCACAAATGTTTACAATTCAAATGTTTTCAAATAGCTTTTACAAATTAGTGAATTGTTTGCATGACGAAGCATGATAGCTTGTTTTTTTAGGTAGATAAACTATATGCACTAATCTCATCATTTATTGAGCTGTCACTTATTTATGTAGTTTACTGGAGGTTTGGACTCAGAAACAATGTGTGCTTTTGAAGAGATAAGACAACGTGTACCAGGACACCTAGCAGGGTCTCGAGAACTTTTGGCCGGCATACCATAATCATGAGAAACTACTGACTTTTTATGCTGCTACTAATGGTTACAAATGTTGGCTATTAAACATTCATTATTCTTTTTCTTATCTCTAATGTTGTGGAAGAACCCCTTTGAAGAAATATGGAAGAACAATAAGATATTCTGAAGAAAGAATTCTTCATACTTCCTAGTAAGGTCATAAACTGGCAGCTCCCAACTTGTCATAACCTAGGAATAGGATCTTCAGTTCAGGGTAGTTTAATTTCTATAGTTAATTTTGTTAGGTGGTTCTCTCTAGTGCTGTAACAAACATCATAACCAGCTTAATTTTCCTTTTGTAAGTACATATGATTAATGTTTACCCAGTTACTTTATTGATTTAACAGTCATGTTCAATGTGTAGAGTTTGGGGAAAAACATTTTGAAGCGATTTCTACCGTGTTCTATAAGGAAATTCGGTTCTTTATTCAAGAAGTAAAGGTTAATTGGAAAAGTTTGTCTTGTTTTGTGCCTGTAACATTGATTTTGATATGGCGGAGTAAAAAAGATGATGAAAGTTCATGGATGATTTTTCATTACAAACAAAAAAAAAAATCGATCCATGAATATTTTACCAAAGATAGAAGAGTCACTACTTTAAAAATTAAATAAAAAATATTAATGTTCCTTTTGATTCATCATGTTTCGTAATTAATATATTTTGATATGTTAAATTTTAAGAGTTTCATTCTCATTTTTTATGTTTTTGAAATATATTATTTTTATTATTTTTTTTAAAATTTTATTCAAAACATTAGTATTATGTTAACTTTAAATTTTTAAAAAGGATTAAAATGATACATTTTAACAATATAAAGGATAAACTTTTAAAATTTAACATATCAAAGTGAAATATATCAAACCAAAAGTGACATTTAAGTTTTTTAAAATAATTAATTTTATATGGTGACCACTCAAAACTATTATTATTTTTATTTTATTTTTTAAGAACAAAAAAATTATCGTCAACTTCTATATGAAAAGGTAAAAAAATACAACACCACACAGATTGAACGACGTCAACACATAATTTTACTGGAATCACACAAAAAAAATTATACTCCTCATTAAAAAATTAAAACATTTCATACAACTATACTATTAAAAATAGAAGAAGCATGAGAGTTCAGAGCAAGAGTTCTCTTTTTTAAGGAAAGACAAAAAAATGATCCTAACTCGCCAATTAATCTAGATATGAATGAGAAAATCACAATGTGGTTTTTTGTGAGGTCTGCAAGTAAAACATGGTTGGGTTAGACAAGGAGAGGATTTTTCATTTGGCATCTACAACCTGGTCGAACGAAGACCAGCAATGCAAAGAGAGGCGATGATGTGTTGTCGTATAGGGAGGTTGTGATGTAGACGGAAGTCGGGACAGGACAACAATCTTTTCGGGACAACGGTGAGAGGTAGAGATGGAAGGAGAAAACATCTTTTGTCATTGTGATTGATAATAATTGGTAAATGAAATTATTGTTATTAAATTATTAAATTGAATAATGATAATAATATGAGGGTAAAGATTGTTGTTGTTTGTAGTTTCAAATTCATCTTTTCTTCATTTACCTAGTGATTTTTAATTTTCCAAATATAAAAAATAGAGACTGTTTTTAGCCACTACTATGTTAACTTAACTATTTTAAAATTTAAAACAATAATGTTTCTAAAAAAAAATTGAAAAAATAAATCAAACATTTTGAAAACATAAAGGACAAGAATGAAACTTTTAATACATAATGTACCAAAGCGAAACAATTGCGAAACATAATAGATCAAAAATATCGTTAAATCATTTTAAATTTAAAAATTAACAAAATATTAATATTTCTAATGAAAATTAGAAAATGAGATCAAAATGATACATTTCAAAATATAATGTACCAAAATAAAATAACTAATAAATATAATTGTGGAAAAGTAAAATTAACTCAATAATAAATGATGGCCATTGATGGTAGTAAGAAAAAAGTAGAGAAAAAATTAATGCTGTATTCGGATGAGAAAATTTCATATGAAAGTGTGAAATTAACATTAACTATGCTTGGTTATACGTGATTTTTTGCTTAAGTTATTATTAATCAATGATAAAAGTATATTTTTACATATCAAGTTGTCTAAAAAAATGAAATTCGTAATGTTTATAAATAAATTTAATTTAAGAAACTAACTGGTAAACAATTTTTACATTATAGTTTATCAGAAATTATTATAAAAATGATTTTTAAAATAATTATTATAAAAATTAATAAATTATAATTATATGTTTATCCAAAATTAGACAATAACGTATAGAATATACATTGATTAATGCATTTTACATTATTTTTCTATAAATTAAGAAAATTCAATATAAATAGTAGAAATAAAATAAAAAAAGATTAAATAAAAATACTTTTTAATTGAACTGAATTAGTTTTCAAAGTTGATTTTAAAATAAAATAAAATAAAAATGAAATCCAATTTAAATTACATTGGATTAGATTATATCATATTAAAGTTGAGTTTAAACCTATTTTAATCAAATAGTGAAATAAAAATTAGTTTAATTTTATTATTAATTTTAAGATTTTTATCTTATCATTTAATTACAAATTGTCTTAAATATAATTTTTAAAATAATTTTATCATACATAAAAAAATTAAAAAATTCTTATTATATTTAACAAAGCAATACTCACACCCCCTCTTTTTTTCTCGTATGTCTTTTCATTTGAAGACAATTATTTTCGGAATATGATATTAATATGAACACCTCTTCTAATGATATTTAAAGCTAGATTTATCTTGTGAAAGACTAATTAATTCTTTTTTTAGGGATAAGATTAATTTATCCCTTGCACTATCTCTTTGATGCAATGGAGGAGAGATGAGTTTTTTTTTTTATTTAAAAAAAAGGATGTTATTAAGAAAGATTTCAAAAGAGATAAGTGCAAATCTTCCATATAAGTAATAATCTATAATTAGATAAGAGGTGCAATTTAATTGTTCAACTGGCAGATAAGATAATGATTATCAACAGAGATCAAATTAGAAAGGCCCTCTGGCACATATGAGAGAGAGGGGACGCACCGTTCTATCGAGCACGTGTCTCATTCAGCGGTGACGAGTCAGCAAAATCCCTAGCACGTGTCGCCACTCTGTTTGCATCTCCACCGCAGGATGGATAGTGGGTTCATCAAACGGCAGATATCAAACCAATTCGTACGCAGGACAGAAGAAAAAGCGTGGGAAACCATAACGGTCACGCGCCAAAGGAAAGTGCGCGCCACGTCATCAAAGGCCAATAAGAGACGCGATTGATTATAGAAAGAGCAATCCTTGGATTGGAATTGGATAATAGCCACCAACCAGAATCAAAATAAGAAAAACAGAGTAATTTTGCATCGTCGTCACACATGGAGATCTCCGGCACCGTTCTCCGTCAGGTCAGCTACGTCTCCGGCTATGGGACCCACACGCGGTCCCGCGGCCTGGCTCCTCGTTTTGGGGTGAGGATGGGGATGGGTTCTGGTTTCTGTGACGAGGGGCATTTGCGGTATTACCAGGACACCAAAAAGGTTCTCACCCCAAAGAAGAAGTTGAAGCTGCTCAAGGGTTTCTCCAAATTAGGGCTTGCATCGGATCCCGAGAAACTCGCCATGTTCTATGATCTTCAACAAAACCTCACCTCGGTACAATTTTATTTTCTTTACTTTTTTATATTGGTTGCTGTTCAGAATTATGAGTAATTTCAGGGTCTTGTTTAGATAAATTATATGTAGAGAAAATGAGAAGATTAAAACAATTGAACATTTTGATGAACTAAAATTAACTTAGTTAGGCACGTTATCTTCTGGAGAAATTTTATTAGAGAATTCTATAAAAGTTTGTTTTGATGAGAGAAGCTAAAGAAATTATTTATTTTCAATCCAACAACAATAATACTGAAGCTAAGTTTGTTGTTGTTTTGCGTGCAGGATGCTGGAGATGTATTACTGAGAGAGTTAGAAGCAGCAAGAGCAAAGGAGAAGGAAGTGAAGAAGAAAAGGAAACAAGAGAAGAAGGCCAAACTCAAAGCTGCCAAGATGAATTGTGAATCTTCTTCATCTTCATCGTCCGAATCAAGTGACAGCGATTGTGGTTGTGATCAAGTGGTTGACATGAACACCTTCAGAGCTGGTGTTGGTGTTGGTGTTGGTGTTGGTGTTGGTGTTGTTGCCCCTGCACCTGTCGAGGAATCCCCACTGCCCAAGACCGCCCCCATTGTTGAGGATGCGAATGCGCATTGCGTTGCCATGGAACTGTGTTCTAAGAATGATATATATGTTAGCAGTGCTAGTAATGGTTTTAAGAACGAGAGTGCTGTAGTTACCTCTGCTCCTCAGAAGAGGATTGAGGTATGCATGGGGAACAAGTGCAAAAGATCAGGGGCTGCTGCATTGATGCAAGAGTTTGAGAAAGTGGTGGGTGTTGAAGGTGTAGCTGTTGTTGCATGCAAGTGCATGGGCAAGTGCAAAACTGCTCCTAATGTTAAAGTTCAGAATTCTGTTGATCATAATAGCCTGGCTCAGGGACTTGATGATTCTGTTAAGATTCCTGCTAACCCTCTATGCATTGGGGTTGGCTTGGAGGATGTGGATGCCATCGTGGCTAGATATTTTTGGGAGAGTCACACAGATATAGGCATGGCAGGTGCAGGTGCAGCTACAGCTACTTGATGTTGTGGGAATGGCTAGTGTGTTATTTGTAATTATATATATACGTAGCCAGGATGCCGAGGAAACATTATTGACAATGGTTTTTTTTAGTTGTTCATATTGTATAATATAAATTAGTTATGAAGTTTCTTTTCCTTGTTTATTGGGAATGCCATTCCATTGTTTCACTCTTATACAATAATTGGCTGCAATTAGCCGTTGTCAGTGTGGTTTACATTATACAACCAAATTTGGTCATTTAAAGTGAATAATATCACGTTCATAGGACTAAACTCGTAAAGCGCTTTTACAAAATTCAAGTTCTTACAATAAATAGAAAATTAAATACTGGCATGGCAACGATATTAAGATTTGTATTGAATAAAGCAATTTACATTTGCATTCATATGATAATGTACTCTGTACAAGTCCCACTAAGAACTGATGGGGACAAGATATTAAAAGGAAACCTGAAACCTAAAATTTGTTGGGAAACTTCATCACCATTTTCATCCCATACATATTCCGCAAAACCATTAAGTTCCTTCGGCATCAGCGCATAGTTTAGAGTTGTAAACAGTGCTGACAAGCTACACCCTCCTGCGTTAGAAGTCCCTCTTCTCATGGTACGACAAGAGTGCCAATATGCGATTATTCTTCTCCAACTAGAGCACCTGCTGTTAAATTTTCAAAGATATATTAAAGGGGGGTTTTTGGACAACGATATATAACCATAATATGCTCAAGCATTTTAAGAGCCAATCTGAATTCCACTGTCAGCATTCATGCATGCATGTATTGATTTGCTTACCGTTTCAAGGGTCAGCTTCGGGGACGTTTGGGGTTGGGCTCATATTCCAACCTATCCGTATTATCGCATCTTCTAACAAACTGGTCTAGAGTTTTCTGCTTTGAAGGGCTACTCACCAAACTACCCATGTTATCAGATTTTCTAACATACTGGTCTATAGTTTTCTGCTTTGAAGGGCTATTCACCGGCAGACTAGCTGAGACCTCCAAGACGTTCTCATGGCCGTCTAACATCTGTTTCAATAACTTCAATTCAGAATGATTCTTAAAAGCATCAAATCCAGACTATTAAACATTACTTGAGTATAAATCTTTTCTAAAGGGTAGAAATAAAAATCAGACTTGGACCTTCATATCATTTTACTATACAGAAACGGAATATACAGTCTCTCACTTCGCATCACGTGTGAGAGTTCCAGAAAAAAAAAAAAAAAAAAAAAAAGAGATGTACCTGCCCCAAATTTTCCAGTTTGCTTTGCACTACGTCCCTAAGAAGTGAAAAGATTATATGATTATGAATGCATCTAAGAAATCAAGTTAAACCAACCACCAAGCCTAAGATAACTGCAGAAAAGCATAAAACGTACCATATGATGTCATCAACTGTGTCATTTGCTAGCAAGTAGTATATATTTACTGAAGACACCTAAAAACAAGTAGCAATTCAAAGAATCATCAGAACATAGATTGTCCTTGGCTACTAAAATAATCAAATTAGTTAATCAATGGAAGACCTTTTCTATACGGAGATAATCTATAACAATATTTTCCAGAAATTGCCGTGATTTCTTAATGTTATGCTAGTACTCTTGTACTGTAATCTGAACTAAGGGATTTTAGATCTCTTTCTTTTTTTTTCCTTTCTTTTTCTACTAAACTACACAAGTTTGAGAATACCTGGCCAATTCTATGAGCACGGTCTTCAGCCTGAATTAGGTCACCAGGAGTCCAAGACAATTCTGCAAAGATTACTGTGCTGGCAGCAGTTAAAGTTAACCCAACGCCTCCAGCTTTAATAGATAGCTGTGTAAGCATAAAACCATTAACTCAAAATTGAACCATATTTTACACCAGAATTATAGTCCAAACTAGCAAAGAGCTCAATAGAGAAAACAGAAAAATAATTACAAGGATATACGTGAACAAAATTATCATACCACTGCTGCCTTGATAGCATCTTTTTCCTGAAAGTCTGTAACCAATTGTTGCCTAGAAGCAGCAGGTGTACCTCCATCAATCCGGATGCAACCCACTTTTTTCTTCTGGAAATTTTGAATAGTTCTCATGAGAGTTTATCATTTCATGATAACATGCATAAAATTTAAGTGGCCTTACAAGAAGAAACTCATGTATTGAATCAATCATTGGCTGATGGTGTGCAAATATAAGAAACTTGCAACCTGCCTGCAACAAGGATGACACATAGCATATTACCAGATCCAGTTATGGTCAACTGCCCAAATTAAACAACAAGATGAAGACGACAAAATGGAAGATGCCATTCTTTTTAATTAAGAATACACAATGATTTACTACACACATTTGGTCTGGGGGTGAAGCATGAGATAAACCAATCAACTCAACAACCATCTGTTCACATTTAATCTGATATAACAGTTAATATGTGGTTTGGATACCAATTTCTCTGTTAACTGTGACACCGATAGCTTAGTGGTAAGCACAAGAAATTGTCATGAATTGCCATTTTCCGCAGCATTATATTTGAGACCCAAAATCAATGGTGTGAAAATATAACTTGCTGGGAAGCAACCTTTAGTACTCAGGACTTTAATTAACCAGCTAAAAGTTCTCTATTTTGTCTCAAGCTTTATCACCACAAAAATTTCCAACATTGAACACAGGCTACATCTGGGAGCTTGAAAGTATCAAAGTTATGGAGATACAAAACAATATTATCTTATAAGTTTTTGAAGAATCAAGGTTATAATATAACTTTGAGTTGACAGGATATGGAAGCTCCATTAGTACCAAGTCAGCTTACTCAAAAAATTTAGCACAATTTTCAGTCAATCCATTCAACTAATCAACTTATAGTAAGCGTTAAAGGCAACAGAGAAAGCAGAAAACAGATCTTAGGGATCTTAGTGCATACACCTGCAGCAGTTGAAAGTATTAATCTTCAATTACTGCAAAGAGGAGGAAAGGAGTACCTCAATGACAGTTCCGATATAATCAAGAACAGATGGAATCTTAGCTTCTGCAGAATCAGTATATATCTGGAATTGAATGAATCAAAATTTAGTGTTTAATCAGACAGTCAAAATATAAATTGGCCACATACACAGGGAGTGTGAGCATTTGTTGCAGAAAATAAACTATAAACATATTTTCTAGCTCTAGGAAATAGCAACAATTTCTCAAACAGATAGTGCAACCCAAATTTCTATTCAGAGCTCCTTCAATCAATACCTTGTTAATAAGATTCTTTTGAGCAAACTTGAGTGATTCAGCCTCCTCTTGTGATTTAGCTGCCTTAATTTTGGCTTTTACCATCTCCAACTGCAGGAGAAAAATCAATATTGGTCAGCTTTTACCACCTCCAAGTCTCCCACAGCAAATGCAAGAAAAAAATATCACCGTTTTCTCTCCTTTTTTTTTTTTTGAAGATAAATATTACCATTTTCAAGTAACCTATTTTTGTAAATAAATAAATAAAGCTATCACCAGTCCACCACAGATCTACATAAAACTTGTGTCTTGAGGAGAAAATTGCTAACCAATTTCATAAGTAAAAAAGGATCAGTTTGTTCTGTGTTCCCTCAAGGCCAAACTGTAATTTGTTTATTGGCAAAAGCAAGTTAAATAAAATGCTCAAAATATGAGCCTTGAGCAACTAATAAACTGTCAAACCAAAGGTAGTCAAATTACTTGTTTGAATTGAAATTCAACAATCTTATATAATCGACTCAAATAATGCTATATACCATAAAATAAGCTAAAAGCATATTATCAAGACATGAAGCAATTGCATCCCATAGCTTGAGTTACAACTATCAAAACTGAATGATGCTCTACTTGTCTCAAGATGTACAGCAGATATTTATAATTACCTCTTGAAATAGAGCATTAATTTGCTTCATGTCCTTGTTTTCCAAGTCTAGGAAGACCTGAGAATCAATTACCAAACAAAACAATAATCAACTCTGAAGTTCCATCAACAATGAGTGTACATAGAATGAAATAAAAAGTCAAAAGTGAGCAGAACATAAAATGTTGCAGAGAACAAATGGTGATAAATCTACACACTTGTTGCCTGCGCTTTACAGGAAGTTGAGAAAGAACATCCTTTTTAAGCCTGCGAATCATCACTGTTGCCTTGATCAAGTTGTGCAACTCTTCATGGTTACTTGCACCTTGATAAACTCCAAAAACTCCCTGGAAGATCCATGTGACAATGACAGGATGGAAACTCATCCATAAACAGCAAAAGAAAAACTGGCTAATCAAAAGAGTTTTATCAGTAATGAAGAGATGACTTACACCCTTGCAGTAACGGTTACCATATTCATGAACGTTCCTATATACATCAGGATACAAAGCTTCCAACTAGAGCACAATTTCAATCAGATTATTATAATGTATATTCCAATAATGTCAAACATTAATGAGGTATTAAACCTAAATAGACAGAAAAAGAAAGTTACCTGCTTGAATAATTCAATTGGTCGTGATAAAGCAGGTGTTCCACTAAGCAATAATGCATATTGAGCTTTCTGACAACATCACCAATTTTTAGTTTGTCAAAGAAAGCATGAGAGAATTTGACAGAGAGTTACCACAGACAGTCTATACTGCAACTAAACTAATACTGAAGCCAACACAGAATTTACTTTTAAATGTTCCATGTATGAAATCAGACTTCCTTTTGGGGAGGAGAGGAACATGGGTTTAGACTTTAGAGCACTAGACCCTTTGCAGATGCTTCTGTACACACAATGGACTTCTTTTTTCCTTTTCTCTTTTGTTTAACTATCCTTTCAATTCTCTTCCTTCATCTTTTATCTTTTCCATATATGTTTTCTATGTCTGTTAAGCATGAACTTTAGAAAGAGGTATGCATGTGATTGTGGCTTTCAAGAACTAATACCTTTATGACAGGAAGAGAAGCAGTTGTCCTCTTTGCCTGAGCATTTTTCAGAAAATGCGACTCATCAGCAATCACAACCTGAATAAAAATGGTTCACATCTAAGAGTGTGATTTATCAGCAATAATTGGAACTACATTTACCATGCATACAGTTAAATAATTTTAGCCCCAGTCATTTACATCAGGAAAAGCTTTGATTGTACAAACACAATAATAAAAAAATAGCTGAAATGTCAAAATAAATACTACTTGACCACTTGCTCAAATCATTTTAATTTTTTAAAAGAGCATAGTGAAATGGCAAAAGACCATAATTGAAACAAAAGAAAAAATTAAGTTGTATCCTAGTTATCTTTGGAACATAATAGATGCTATAGCTGCTATATACTCTGAAATTCACATGCAACCTCAAACTAATGACATCATGTAAAACAATTGCAATCATTGTCAAATAATTTTGGTTTTGGTGGATGATGGAAGTCGTTTTCATTTAATGATCAATGACTAATAAAAAATCACAGCAAAAAGACCCAAAGAGGGCGGGAAAAGTAAATATTGTATCTCCTCCATAGCTTTCATCAATCTATAAAGCATTTCACAACCCATTTTCAAATAAACACACTGTTTAACAGCCTAGCATAACACTGCTGGTCATAATGAGCCTCACAACTTACAAACATGAAGTATTTCATCAAATTTAATGTATTTCAAATTTTCAACACTTTTTTTTTATCAGCAAAAGTATATATATATATATATATATAAGTACCAGAGGTACTAAAATTACAAGATGAGTTTAGGTAGGCTGCTGGTTCCAATGGTCAGGCTTATTTCAGTCTGATAGGATCCAAGCAAGTCACCTTATATACTGCTACACTACCCATCAACTGGTGTCCTCTCCTAGTTACAAAAACCTACTGTTAGGCTTATTTCAACGCTTTGATTGCAATATAATATATCGATGACTTCCTCCATTCACTGTACTCACTCAGCCTTCAAAGAATGGTTAGAGGCAGATACTGACATATGATTAAGATTACAGGAAGGTCTAACCTTAAAGTCATGTGTCATAAGCATATTCTGTAGCTTTGGCACCAAATCATATGAGATAATGTTGAATAGTCCATCCAGACGAATGCTGCTTTTGGCACTTGAAGATACTATATTGAAACCTCCTCTATTTGATCCACCACTTTGAGATAAGACAATCTACTTCATCAAAAGGGAATTCATAATGCAAAAATAAATAATATAATTTATCAAAAGAGAAATCTCAAGCAAAGGAAATAAAAAATAAAAAATCTAGAGTTTTCTATACAAACCAAAAGGGAACAGACAGAATATAAAATTTGATAAAGGGATCATGGATAACATACAAGTATATCTGATGAAGGAATATTCAGCCATTGTTGAATCATCTGAATTAAAGCAAAACAAGGAGCATATATTACCAAATGTGTTCTATTAAATGATGAAAATGTAGAAATGCAACCCTTACAGAAGCCCATTGCAAGCGTAACGAAGACGGTGCAATTATGAGAACAGGCCACAAGTCCTGTATGCAAGAAGCTACAGCAATGGCCTGCAAAAGAAACACGCTGCTCAATTTTTATTAAAAAAAAAGGAAGGCCAATCTTGTAATTTTGCAAAATGAAACCCAATAAAATCTAAGACCCTCACTTCCAACATCATATCCTCTGTCTGCTACCTGCCCCCCTCTTATGCGTGGTTTTGCGTCTTCCACTACAACAATAAACTTCCACACCCTTACCACATCATTTTTTTCCTCTTATATAACAGACTCAGTACCACTTTCTCCATAACTAACTCTCTTCCTTACCAGGCTAGAGGCTTTATAAAAACCATAAGAGGCTTCCCCTTAGAGGTTGGTAACCTATCATATTGAATGGGGGGCAGGTAGACTGCACTGAGAAAACCATGGGGACAGTTGAGGGTAACCCAATATTGGATCTATCATATGCTTTAATAATTGATACTATCTCGAATTTGGGCTAAGCCTAACTAAACTCCAAAAGCTAGCTCATAAGATGCTACTGTGACTGATGTTATTTATGTGTACTAGTGTTAATTGTTAATTAAGTTACATATTTTACTGTATCATTCAGGATGTTTTCTATCATTAGCCAATTAGCATCTAAGACACTAAGATGCACTTCTTAATTTGTAGAAGATAGATAACAAAATTTACAACCCAACAATAGATATTAGATAGAAAAGCAGAAATCCTGCCAAGATTTAACTTCTAGCACAAATAATTGTATGTTTGTTTGCAAAGAAGCAAAACACTGCTATGCATCATAATGCACAGTGGACGTATGGAAATGATTTAATATTAGGCAGTGAATTGCCTGCAAAGTTTTCCCAAGTCCCATTTCATCTGCTAAGAGAACACGTCCTCCATGCTGTAATATAAACCTGAAAACAAACAAATAATAACTAAAATCAATGCATGGTAGAAGAACAGGTAAGAGAGGAGAAAACAAATAGACATGGAAGATAAAAGACAATAACTAATCCATATTTATGAGAGTGGTGAGGGGGAAAAAAAAGTGAGCAGGTCACTACATACCTAACACCTTCTCGCTGAAATGGCAATAGCTTTGATTCAATATAACTAGGGATCTTGTGGTATCGATCTTTCAGTAAAGCGGACAAAAATAGCAACTTCATTATTTTTCAGAAAAAAGAAAACACAAATATATACCTCGAGCATTTGCAGACCTAAAAAGGAGAGAACAACAAAGTTGATAACGAAAATATTTATATACCTTGAAGATCTGGAACTGCAGACGCTGCAGCAACAGCACGTTTCACTAAGGGATCTAAGTTATCTACCTGTAAAATTATTTAAATATATGAAGGAGGAAAATTAAAAGATATAGAAATGGGAAATAAGAAACAAAATAATCGCAGGAAAAAACCACAAACTTAAGCATAAAAATCTGGCATACATGCTTACTCAGGGATAACAGGTTTTTATTACTCAATGAATAAAAAATGTACTCAATAAGTGATCCCAGATCCCATCTTTGCACCTCCGAATCCTATTATCCACATAGAATGCTTTTTGATAATATAGCTTTCCATTAAAAATTTAGAACATCCAAGGGTGCATAAACAGGGTTGCAAGGAAAATTGATATTCGCAAGAGCCAAAAGGGGAATATATATATATATATATATATATATATATATATATATATATATATATATATATATATATATATATATATATATTAAAACAAGTATGAAATTAAAACTAAAAATGGAGACAACCCAAAATTACAGTAGAATTCAGGGCAATCATATACACCATGGGTTTCCTCTTATCTCCATAGTAATGTTTTAAAACTCATGCGCACTAGTTTCTCTCCAACCAAATAATTCAGAAGAACCACATAAAACAACCTATTAGTTAACAGAAGGAACAAACAAATCTCCAAAAAAACACTACTCACTAGCTTATACTCAAACAGCCAGGGCAATCATCAAAGATAAAACATATTCAAAAGGGCCATCAGCACAACAAATATGTGCTGAGAAACAAAAATTCACTTCACGCCCAACATGGAAACTACTTCACAACGAAATCCCAAACATTGTAAACAGTTTTTCGCAGAATAAACGATGAAAGGTCCATCTACCAACAGTTGTAATAGAGATAGCAATAGGTTAGGTAGTCATGAATAAACCCTATTTGATTTCTCTCAGACTAGCTAATCTCACCAAACTCAATTACTAAGTGCGTGCAGAAGTCAAATAGGTATCCCTCAATAATAATTGGGCATCGGGACAAAGCCTAAAATTTAAATTTAAATTGGGAGGGTGTTTCTGTGATAATTTGAAGAGGGTCACAAGCACAAAGCCCCTCCCTCATGAATGAAGGCACTAACAGCAGTCTTACTATTGAGCCAAGACTCACGCTCGAGGTGACATAATTTTATTATGAAAAGGAAATTTGTGTATGTCAAGATTATTTGTCTTATGATGGTAAATAGTGGCATGCTAACATTAATTTCCTAACTATAAAGAAAATGAAATAAGGAAGAAGCTGTTACCTGAACACTATAACTAGGTATTTCTCCAAGAACCTTCTCTGCTTCTAACAATGAAGATAGTGGGAATATCCATAACCTGCAGGCTCAAAGTTTTCATATGGCTAATGTAACAAAGTAGCCAATCCAGAGAACTAATACATGCTCACACTGATGTGCACAAATTGGACGAAAGTTGGAGAAAGAGAAACATACCGTTCCTTTGCATTCCAAGAAGATCTAGGGATTCTTCGAAAAGCAGCAATTACTACCTGTTGCAAAACAACGTCCAAAGCATGAGCCTAGTGCTCTACATTGACACTTGTATATGGTTAAAGACAAAACCTTGTTTGTGAAAGATTAGAAATTGGATAAAATGAATACTCTGCAAGTAGTTTAGCCAACATAACCTGGTCATATTGAAACTTGGCTGCAACATTTCCACTGGAATGAAGAAAAAATTTGACTGAAAACTTTGGCAGCTCTTTTGACTGCTTGTCTGCAACACAAAGCCGGATAAACAAAATAACAAATTACCACTTGATACCTTAAAACCAGAACAAATTACAGCAAACAGAAAAAAGCTTTCAAAGACAAAGGAACATAATTTATCCACAACACAACCAATGGTGGAAAAATCAAAGAAAAAGATAGAGAAGATAGATAGATAGATAGAAAGAGATGGGGTGTGTTAGTAAATGGTGGAGAAGATAAGGCACACCGTTGTTTGTCCCTGATTTGAATGACGTGGGCAATGCTCTTGCTGCTTGAGACAAAGTACCAGCCTGGATTGAAACAATAAAACTATGACACTAAGCTAAACTCCTACCCAAAAATATTCATAATATGTTATGCAACACAATACTAATTACTGTCATTGTAGTATCAAACAGCTTGTGCTTCATCCACTTCTAAGTTGCTTCACTTTAAATGGGACATAACATAGGCATGAACAAACACTTAACATAAAAACGACAAAGGTAACCGTATAAACGACAGAAAGAGAGAGAAAGGCATGAGAGTGGGAAAGAATGGGGAATGAGAAAAGAGAATAACTTTACAGTTTGGGGACGCGAATCGGGAAGGGGTTTCGGAGGAAGGTGGTTGGTTGTTGCAGTTGCAGAATGGTGGCGTTGATGCGGAGAAGAAGGAGTAGGGTTGCGTAGTTGGGCAATTTTCTGGAAAGCGTCTCTTTCGAGGGAATCGAGGTCCTCTGCGCTCAAATCCCAGTCGTCCTCCACTTCCATGGATGCTCTCTCAAATGCAATGCTAGCTCTCTTTTTCTTTCCTTCCTTTTCTCTTTCGTAAACGTGAAAATTTTTCTTCCCTTCTTGACTAGGGTCCCTGCCTGACCAGTATTCAAATTCAATGCCCATGCCTAGTTATTTTAACACTTATATTTTCTTAATCTTTTTTTAGGTTTAACGGATGAATTGGTAATTTGGTGGTCTTTAATTAAATTTAAAAATAAGAATACTAGTGAATTGGTAGTAATACTGTTGTTATGTTTGGAATCTTTGGATGACAGTAACAAGATAGGTCAGACACAAAAACAATCGTAATAATACATGTTTTTTTAGGTTAAATTAATTGGTCTTGTTTTTTTATAACACAAATATTATTTATGGTAGACCATGTTCAAATGGGATAACATTAAGAGTGTTTTAATTTAAAGAAAAGAAATAAAATATATAAAAATAAAAGATAAATAATTTGAAAAATGAGAAATAAAATGAAATGTTGTGTTATTTGGTTCAAGAGAAATATGTGATAAACAATATTTTTTGTGTTAAAGAAAAATGATTTTTTTCTAAAAAAATCAATGTTTTTTTTTTGCCCGAACAATCAATTCTTTTAAAAAAATTGATTTTACTATAAATGAGAAGAGAAGATTTTGTAATTTTACTCTCTTTAAAATCATACAACCTAATGTACATACCTCATTTTTGTTTTTAATGACTTATTTCTCTCTTTGGAATAAAATATAACGTGAGCAACAACTTTCTGCCTCCAAGTACTTAATTGGATATCTCAAACTTGAGATTAAGTTAAAACAAACTTACATTAATTGATTCATATGTTTATTTTGGTGATAAATTAATTGGTCCCTGTATTATTTGATTTTTTTGAATTTAAAAAATATAATTGAATCTTTAATGTTTTCAAATTTTTTTAATCAAGTCTTCAGAGATTTTAAAACTGCCTCAGATTATTATATTTTTTTTCTTCACAATTTTAAACTACTATTAGCTAGATTTAGAAGTTCAATTACTAAATTAAGGATCTTATTATATTCTTTAAAAAAAATATTTTTTTTCTTTTCATTTATTATATATAACATATATTACTTAAGAGAAATGATCAAAGTGTAAATTTAACCATTACCACACAATTTTTATAATATAAAATATAATTTTTATTGATACAATTTATATCTGCATATTAACTTGTGTCAAATTTTAATTGATAGGATAATAAAAATTGGAAAAAAAGGCACACTTAGTAATAAGGCAGGGATTAAAACAACAAAAGTGTTGGTAAAAGCAGCGCTTAGTGTTTCCCAGTTCCCACCATTTTCCTAATCCCATTTCTCTTTTTCTCTTCTCTTGAATTTTCTAGGGTTACCGTTGGAACCACTCGCCACGTACGTACGGAGGTCTCTCCTCTTCCTCCGCCATGAACTCACGGCAAGCCTCTCCGTCGCCCTGCGACATCTGCGGCGCCACCCAAACCCTATCTTTGACCATCCACAACATCCGCTACCGCGCCCACACCTGCCGCTACTGCACCAACTGCGTCCTCAAGCAGCACCCTGGCCTCTTCTGCCCTCTCTGCTTCGAACTCCACGACGACTCTCCCCTCCCTCCCCACCACCGCCTTATGTGCGTCCGCTGCCCCGCCGTCGCACACCGTTCCTGTGCGTTCCCCTCCACCAACGTCTCCGCTGCACCTGCGCCAGCACCACCGTTTTTCTGCCCTTCTTGTCTCGATTCCAACTTCACCTACTTCAAACTCCCTGATCGCAAGTCCGGAGCCGTCGACGTCCAGTCCGCCAAGGTGCTCGTTACTGCTGCCCGGATCGCTGCCGTGTCCATGAGCAAGGCGGCTGCCGCGGCGCGGTACGACGCGGAACGCCGCGCCAGGGAGGCCGCCGTGGCCAGGAAGAGAGCGAAGGACGCGCTGGAGCACCTCGCGGAGATCCTCGCCAGGGAGCAGGCGGAGCAAGACGAGGAGGACATTAATGAGCAGAACGGCATCGTTTCTGCTGGCCGAAGGCGTGGCGCGTAATAGTGTACTTCTTCGAACAATCCATTGTTGCCATTAAACCTTGCAATAAAATTTGGAATGTGAATTTGGTTGTTGTTGTTATGATGATGATGATGATGATATTGTGGAATTTCTGTTCTGCTTTTGGTTGGTTGGTTGGTTGGCCGGGTGCTGATTGTTGCAGGTTTTTGGTTAGGGCAAGTGATTGCATCGTTGCATGCCATGTTGTGATACTTATGATGCACTTATTATCATTTAAAAAGGTGATTTATGTGGTCGATAATTGGATATTGACCTTGTGTTGTATGGAATGGATGTCGTTTCATGGTTGATCTATGCGTTTGTCAATTTAGTTCACCGGTAATTGTGTGTCTGGTTACCTCCAACTCAGACCTGTTGCAGTTGGAGGTAAAATTTTCAGCTCAGTTATTCTTTGCCTTGAATTCTTATTGGATAGAAGAGGATATCATCTTTCTTGTACCTTGCCTCAATTGAATTTGGAATTTGTGTGTTTTCCTTTTCCTCTTTTTTTGGTCAGTGGGGTTTGGTGTTAGTGCATAAATAATATAAGAGTTAATGCATGTTTGGTTTGCAGTTGGAAAAATTTGCGGCATGCATTCCAATGCAAATCCAACGGATAAAAGCAACATGAATGCAAGAGCAAGGATCCTGATCCGTTGGCAAAATTTATTTTGCCTCAAATGTAATTCTGCAATGGATTCCCAAACATGCTCTTGAAGACTTAATTTTAGTCTGGTTTATGATAAAATCTGATATGTAAATAAGAAAAGAATGTTAGTTGGTTAGTTGGGCAGCTATTATCATTTAGGATTTTATAACTGTAAACCATTGGGTTGCTGCCAATAAATAGTGAACGGCTGATGTATTGTAGATAGAGACTGAACTGATAATCAAGAAGTGCAGTGCACGGTTTCTCTGCTACCTGTTTCTTTTCTCTCTCTCCTCTCTGTTCTAGTAACTTCTATCCTTATGCCCTTACACAAGATACAGATAGCGAGCAGACAGCTAGATTCTTAGTTAGAAAATCCACCTTTCTTTATTCTTCTCTCATCCCCTCTTTCTTTCTTTCTCTCTCTCTGTTTCTTTCTCTTCCCCACCTGAATTCTATATCAAAATCATTGGTTAATGACCTTATGTGAGATTACTCAATAAATTAGTACAAGCTTCAGCCTTCTGAAAACTGATAGTAAATGAATGGTTTAGTGCAAATATGCCCAACATGTTAGGGGTGCTACTTTGGGAATCAAGGCTGCTGATAAAAAAGCATATATTGTTCTGGCAGGCTGTAGGTTTTTTCCTTTTCCTCGTCATTATTACACTTTTAGTTTGGGATATGTACTATTGTGTTGCTTTCATGAGATTTCAACATTTAGCTTTTAGATTCTTATTCTGAAATCTGAAAATAAGTTATTCATGTATGCTGCTCTTCCTTGATATCAAGTGGAAAGTTAACTGGGAAAAGCTCTTAGTCAATGGCTTTTTCTAGTGTTTTTCATTGATATGGGTACAAGTGCAGGTATGCAATGAATTTTCTAAAGGAATGGGTACGAGAGGATATTATTATAAGAAATTTTAAAACATAAAGTACTAACATCATAATATAAATACCATTCTCTTATGTTCTTACTCAAATAGCAAAAAAATTTTAAGAAAATACAAATTGAAGGGAGTGAAACAGTAATTTGTTTTGTTTAGTAAGGAACCAAACAACTAAGCAACAAAACTTGGTGTTATGTATGGACTAACTTGTACTCGAGGCATAAGTGAGTATTGGATCGGGTAGCCTTGGTAACCAATAAGTACTCGTACTGAATATGTACCTGGTGTGGGCACGGCAACTTTTAGGAGTACCCATGCATAATAGCTTTTCTGTATGAAGTTCAATATGTCTTGGCTCCTACTTCCAGTGCCTTGTGTAGAATCACTTTAAAGAAATGCAACAGGGTTCTTGACATAATAAGATCAATCCAAGTCAGTGGGAGTGATCGAGTGAGAGTATAAATGCGTAACATATGTCTGGGCTTCATTCAAAACATGAGTGGATGAACTGGGGATATTGCCTTTCGAAAGGCTATGTGGATGCCCGATGGATCGGATTTGTTTACCACCATAATGTTGTTTTTTTTATATAGACGGGTTCAACCTTTCAGTTCATTTTTTTAATCTTCAAACTGTTGCATTCCATCAATTTTCTCTTTTGATACTAGTGCTTGTTAATCCATCTGCTTTCTTGTGGTTGTGGTAGACACTGGACAGTACTACCCATATCGTTAGGATGTATAATAGAGTTGAATAAGAACAGCTGCTAGTCAGTTATTCCATTAGTTTGTTGGGCTAGTTAGCTAGTTAGTTTGATTATAAATAGGAGCATTCTATTAAAACGTTAATCCTCCACAAGGTGACAAAACAATATGATGAGTTAATCAACATAAATATTCACTCACTCATAAGATTTTTCTTTTTAAAACATTTTCAAAAATCAAATGATCAAGTGATGAAAAGTGACACTGTATGTTCACTCTATTTAGTAGGAACCAAAATGGGGCATTCTTCCATTTCAAGGTTAATCTTCCTCTGCATTATTCTTCTTCTTGTTGCTATTAACTTGTGTCTCTAATGAGGTGGTGCTTCATGCAAAGAAGCTTATTAGAGACCTCAATTTGTTCCCTGATGATGATGTCAATGCTGTTCCCATTGCTAATTCTTTGTTCCAAACTCGCAAGATTGTCGAGAAGCGCCTTAGGTTCCTAAACCCACCCAATACAATTCACTAAGACAAAGAAAGCATGAATTCATTCCCATATGGGGAAATTTTGATGAGTTATATGAATTTGGGATTCGACTAATATTGGATCATATTCCTACCATCCATAGTTTATCTGTCATAATTACATGATTTTTACTCCTTGTCATAGATATTTTTCTCTTGAAGTGGGGAATTTTCTTACTATAGATCATACAACAGGGTGTGATTTTGAATATGATTATATTGGGATTGTTTATCATTCCACAATATGCCCGGCATTTACCATAAAAGCATAACAAATAATCCATAAAGAACAGAAGCTAAAATTTCAAAAAATTCAATAAGTTATATTTCATTTCCGTTTAAGTTCTTTCTGTTGAAGTGGGATATTTTCTTATTATAGATACTGGGTGTGATTTTGAATGTTAGTATTATATTGGGATTGCTTATAATTCATCTAAGAGACCAACTATTTAAATTGTTAATACTTAAATTGATTAGTGGTCTATAATATATATTTTGCTTCAATTTCTCTCCTTAATCAGTTCATGGATATTGCTAATACTTAATCTGCTCTTCCAGATGAGAAATTCACCATGTAAACTAATAATATCATATGTAAGAGAAACTTACATCTCAGAATGTAGATACATCATAACCCTCGCCTTTTTTATTTTCTTTCTTCAGTAAAAAGGCTTAACCTATGCATCATTAGTCCCTTCTGCTTGATTTAACCATACATTTCTATGTCAGTGTCATTTGTTACACCATTAAGACTTTAAAGGGAAGTAATAATCTTTTTTTTTTCATTACAAGTTGGTTTACACTTTTTAACCATTTGCTTTAAATTAATTTACTTGTGCCTGCCAATGATGGAAGGTATATGCCTTATACGGTTATACCTATGTCCTATTCCACAGCTTCAACCTGATAAATTGTGTTCAATGTTGGCAAAGTAAAGCAAGTGCAAGACATTTAGGAATTTCAGTTGTTGGATGATTATGTTTAACAAGAAAACTTGCCTATTTGCAATACTTACAGCAACTTATGCTACAATGTGGTAGAGGAGATCTGTAGAAAGGGATATGCAGTTGATTGGGATCTTTAGACACTGTCTCTCAGTCGACTGTCATATGTATTATAATTCAACCAAACTGCACAGAATCACGAACAAGGTTCTTCCTTTTATCTTTTTTCTTGTTCCAAATTTGTTGTTTGAAAAAAATCATTATTGAAAAGATAGGTACAACCGTACAAATGCTGCAGCTGTAGGATAAGAAATCCTTGAGAATTATACCGTGAAAAAAAGGAAAAAGACAATAAACTAATAACAAGTCAAATGCAGCATAACACTTTGATCTTTCTGAAGGTCTAATAAAGATACCCCTCTAACAAGACCATTAGCAGAACACCACAAAGAAGCTACCTGAACTGCTTGATCTTGAATGGACTCAAGAGTCAACTGATGACCGATAAAGATTCTAGCATTTCTGTCTGACCAGATAACTGCAAATTGAGAACCACACATAAACTGCTGGTATTGAATCCTCTAAAATTAACACATGGGCACTGCTGGAGATTGTGTAAATTGTTTCCATGATTCTTCTGTTAACACCTGAACAGGTACAGATCTTTTTCAGTCTTTAATCTCTGGATGAGATTACAAAGGAAGGCATTTTCAGCTCTTCACTTTGTTGAGATACCTGGACTTGGATTCCTGGATGGATATTTGGCCAGTGTGGTATCTTTGTAAATAATCCTAACCCTATAAATCTTTTTCTGTCTATTTATTTACCTTTCTATATGTGGTCTTGATTTTTCCCTTCATAATGAGTGAACAAGGTTGTATGCTTAGTGCTGTGATTGTCTTTATGTTAATGGGGTGGAAGAAAATTCAAGCTCTCCCCAGTTTCTTGAGTTGTTGATGTCTCAAATGCAGTGATTAGTTTTGTGAAAACTGGTATAATATGATAGAGCCATGGCCCATGGGTCTAAAAGTTTTCTTTTTGGCTAAATCAAGATCCATTGCCAAAGATATTGATGCAATCCTACCCCGCAAGGGCATTGGATAGAAAACTGCAAGTAGATTGGGCCAGATATGCAAGAGAAGGCCCTAGGGTTCTTATGAGCCTTAGGGTTCTACCAATTCAATTAAATTTATTTCCAACCACACACATCAAATATCCACTTAGTGCATGTGAAATTACAAAACTACCCCTAATACAAAAACTAGTCTAGGTGCCCTAAAATACAAGGGCTGAAAAATCCTATATTTCTAGGGTACCCTACCTACATTATGGAGCCCTAAATACAAGGCCCAAAAATAATGAAACCTTAATCTAATATTTACAAAGATAAGTGGGCTCATACTTAGCCCATGGGCCCGAAATCTACCCTAAGGCTCATAAGAACCCTAGGGCCTTCTCTTGCATATCTGGCCCAATCTACTTGCAGTTTTCTATCCAATGCCCTTGCGGGGTAGGATTGCATCAGATATGGGGCAAGATTGTCTTTGGTGGCATTGACTGACCACGCTTATGTTCCACTTTCTCACAATGTTCATTGGAAGGTCTACTATATTTTCAACTTTATTTGCTTCATTTTGGCTCTTATCCACCTTGTTGGTGTAATTGGCTTTGTCCAATCTCCTCCTAGTTTCATTTATTCCTTTTCATTCAAATGCTTTTGACAACCAAATATTAGCAGAGTTTCCGTTAGTTGTTGCAATCCATTTTTTGTTACTATTACTTAACATTTCAAACATTTAATATTCCATTTTTCTTCTCAGTATATCCTAAGAGTTGAAGATGGCTGCTCTAGTGTCTGCTATAGTGGTTTTGTAGGTCTGGAAGTGCCTCCTCCACAGGGTCTCTCTTGGTAATGAATAATTATCGTATATCGTTATTACCTTATTGGATAACTATCAACTTTGCTTATGCACTTAATCACTAATTACTATTATTATTATTATATATATAACGTAAACATATGACAGTCGCTGTATGGTTGGTTGCAGGGTTCTTTGGAGATTTTTTCTTGGGAGCATGTGATTCGGAGTTTGACTATGGCAATCTGCCTAAAGGATTTACTGAAGCTGCGTACTTGTGTCATTACTATGCTAAATTATGTATAGAAAATAAAAAGATTCACATCAGTTAATAATTGCAGCCCCTCGGAATTCCTATGCCATTGGACCTCTTAATTTCTTGATTAACAAAGTAACAGTCGGTACTTGGCCCGACATGGGGATGCAAAAAGAAAAGGGCAAATGCAGGATAAGGCAAGGGATTTAAAAATATATATATAGATTCTGTTTTTATTTGTGTCCTATTTTTTAAAAGTAGAAAATGAAAATAGAAAACAGGTAAAGTTTTAAGAGGCGTTTCCTTGTGTTTTTATTTCTTGATTTTGTTTTTTAATTACACGGGTTCAACCTTTCAGTTCATTTTTTTAATCTTCAAACTGTTGCATTCCATCAATTTTCTCTTTTGATACTAGTGCTTGTTAATCCATCTGCTTTCTTGTGGTTGTGGTAGACACTGGACAGTACTACCCATATCGTTAGGATGTATAATAGAGTTGAATAAGAACAGCTGCTAGTCAGTTATTCCATTAGTTTGTTGGGCTAGTTAGCTAGTTAGTTTGATTATAAATAGGAGCATTCTATTAAAACGTTAATCCTCCACAAGGTGACAAAACAATATGATGAGTTAATCAACATAAATATTCACTCACTCATAAGATTTTTCTTTTTAAAACATTTTCAAAAATCAAATGATCAAGTGATGAAAAGTGACACTGTATGTTCACTCTATTTAGTAGGAACCAAAATGGGGCATTCTTCCATTTCAAGGTTAATCTTCCTCTGCATTATTCTTCTTCTTGTTGCTATTAACTTGTGTCTCTAATGAGGTGGTGCTTCATGCAAAGAAGCTTATTAGAGACCTCAATTTGTTCCCTGATGATGATGTCAATGCTGTTCCCATTGCTAATTCTTTGTTCCAAACTCGCAAGATTGTCGAGAAGCGCCTTAGGTTCCTAAACCCACCCAATACAATTCACTAAGACAAAGAAAGCATGAATTCATTCCCATATGGGGAAATTTTGATGAGTTATATGAATTTGGGATTCGACTAATATTGGATCATATTCCTACCATCCATAGTTTATCTGTCATAATTACATGATTTTTACTCCTTGTCATAGATATTTTTCTCTTGAAGTGGGGAATTTTCTTACTATAGATCATACAACAGGGTGTGATTTTGAATATGATTATATTGGGATTGTTTATCATTCCACAATATGCCCGGCATTTACCATAAAAGCATAACAAATAATCCATAAAGAACAGAAGCTAAAATTTCAAAAAATTCAATAAGTTATATTTCATTTCCGTTTAAGTTCTTTCTGTTGAAGTGGGATATTTTCTTATTATAGATACTGGGTGTGATTTTGAATGTTAGTATTATATTGGGATTGCTTATAATTCATCTAAGAGACCAACTATTTAAATTGTTAATACTTAAATTGATTAGTGGTCTATAATATATATTTTGCTTCAATTTCTCTCCTTAATCAGTTCATGGATATTGCTAATACTTAATCTGCTCTTCCAGATGAGAAATTCACCATGTAAACTAATAATATCATATGTAAGAGAAACTTACATCTCAGAATGTAGATACATCATAACCCTCGCCTTTTTTATTTTCTTTCTTCAGTAAAAAGGCTTAACCTATGCATCATTAGTCCCTTCTGCTTGATTTAACCATACATTTCTATGTCAGTGTCATTTGTTACACCATTAAGACTTTAAAGGGAAGTAATAATCTTTTTTTTTTCATTACAAGTTGGTTTACACTTTTTAACCATTTGCTTTAAATTAATTTACTTGTGCCTGCCAATGATGGAAGGTATATGCCTTATACGGTTATACCTATGTCCTATTCCACAGCTTCAACCTGATAAATTGTGTTCAATGTTGGCAAAGTAAAGCAAGTGCAAGACATTTAGGAATTTCAGTTGTTGGATGATTATGTTTAACAAGAAAACTTGCCTATTTGCAATACTTACAGCAACTTATGCTACAATGTGGTAGAGGAGATCTGTAGAAAGGGATATGCAGTTGATTGGGATCTTTAGACACTGTCTCTCAGTCGACTGTCATATGTATTATAATTCAACCAAACTGCACAGAATCACGAACAAGGTTCTTCCTTTTATCTTTTTTCTTGTTCCAAATTTGTTGTTTGAAAAAAATCATTATTGAAAAGATAGGTACAACCGTACAAATGCTGCAGCTGTAGGATAAGAAATCCTTGAGAATTATACCGTGAAAAAAAGGAAAAAGACAATAAACTAATAACAAGTCAAATGCAGCATAACACTTTGATCTTTCTGAAGGTCTAATAAAGATACCCCTCTAACAAGACCATTAGCAGAACACCACAAAGAAGCTACCTGAACTGCTTGATCTTGAATGGACTCAAGAGTCAACTGATGACCGATAAAGATTCTAGCATTTCTGTCTGACCAGATAACTGCAAATTGAGAACCACACATAAACTGCTGGTATTGAATCCTCTAAAATTAACACATGGGCACTGCTGGAGATTGTGTAAATTGTTTCCATGATTCTTCTGTTAACACCTGAACAGGTACAGATCTTTTTCAGTCTTTAATCTCTGGATGAGATTACAAAGGAAGGCATTTTCAGCTCTTCACTTTGTTGAGATACCTGGACTTGGATTCCTGGATGGATATTTGGCCAGTGTGGTATCTTTGTAAATAATCCTAACCCTATAAATCTTTTTCTGTCTATTTATTTACCTTTCTATATGTGGTCTTGATTTTTCCCTTCATAATGAGTGAACAAGGTTGTATGCTTAGTGCTGTGATTGTCTTTATGTTAATGGGGTGGAAGAAAATTCAAGCTCTCCCCAGTTTCTTGAGTTGTTGATGTCTCAAATGCAGTGATTAGTTTTGTGAAAACTGGTATAATATGATAGAGCCATGGCCCATGGGTCTAAAAGTTTTCTTTTTGGCTAAATCAAGATCCATTGCCAAAGATATTGATGCAATCCTACCCCGCAAGGGCATTGGATAGAAAACTGCAAGTAGATTGGGCCAGATATGCAAGAGAAGGCCCTAGGGTTCTTATGAGCCTTAGGGTTCTACCAATTCAATTAAATTTATTTCCAACCACACACATCAAATATCCACTTAGTGCATGTGAAATTACAAAACTACCCCTAATACAAAAACTAGTCTAGGTGCCCTAAAATACAAGGGCTGAAAAATCCTATATTTCTAGGGTACCCTACCTACATTATGGAGCCCTAAATACAAGGCCCAAAAATAATGAAACCTTAATCTAATATTTACAAAGATAAGTGGGCTCATACTTAGCCCATGGGCCCGAAATCTACCCTAAGGCTCATAAGAACCCTAGGGCCTTCTCTTGCATATCTGGCCCAATCTACTTGCAGTTTTCTATCCAATGCCCTTGCGGGGTAGGATTGCATCAGATATGGGGCAAGATTGTCTTTGGTGGCATTGACTGACCACGCTTATGTTCCACTTTCTCACAATGTTCATTGGAAGGTCTACTATATTTTCAACTTTATTTGCTTCATTTTGGCTCTTATCCACCTTGTTGGTGTAATTGGCTTTGTCCAATCTCCTCCTAGTTTCATTTATTCCTTTTCATTCAAATGCTTTTGACAACCAAATATTAGCAGAGTTTCCGTTAGTTGTTGCAATCCATTTTTTGTTACTATTACTTAACATTTCAAACATTTAATATTCCATTTTTCTTCTCAGTATATCCTAAGAGTTGAAGATGGCTGCTCTAGTGTCTGCTATAGTGGTTTTGTAGGTCTGGAAGTGCCTCCTCCACAGGGTCTCTCTTGGTAATGAATAATTATCGTATATCGTTATTACCTTATTGGATAACTATCAACTTTGCTTATGCACTTAATCACTAATTACTATTATTATTATTATATATATAACGTAAACATATGACAGTCGCTGTATGGTTGGTTGCAGGGTTCTTTGGAGATTTTTTCTTGGGAGCATGTGATTCGGAGTTTGACTATGGCAATCTGCCTAAAGGATTTACTGAAGCTGCGTACTTGTGTCATTACTATGCTAAATTATGTATAGAAAATAAAAAGATTCACATCAGTTAATAATTGCAGCCCCTCGGAATTCCTATGCCATTGGACCTCTTAATTTCTTGATTAACAAAGTAACAGTCGGTACTTGGCCCGACATGGGGATGCAAAAAGAAAAGGGCAAATGCAGGATAAGGCAAGGGATTTAAAAATATATATATAGATTCTGTTTTTATTTGTGTCCTATTTTTTAAAAGTAGAAAATGAAAATAGAAAACAGGTAAAGTTTTAAGAGGCGTTTCCTTGTGTTTTTATTTCTTGATTTTGTTTTTTAATTACAAAATTGTCAATCTTGTTTTCTGTTTTAAAAAATTTATGCAGGAAACAGAAAAAAAAATTAAAGTTATTATCAGTATGACATTGTTTTCAATGTTTCTTGTACAAATGGGAAACAAGATTGAAAACATGGGATCATGTTTTGTAATTAAAGGTGAAAACTGGAGATAAAAACAATAGGAAACATTTTTGCTGTTCTATATAAACATTTTTTTTATACAAGAAGGACCCAAAGGGCCGAGAAAAGGATTATATACAAATTTTTAAATCGGGTGTGTTTCCTTTTTTTTTTTAATTGTATCATATTCGGTTAAGTATTGGAAAGAGTCCAGAGAAAATGACGTATAGTTTCATTTACATTAGGGATGTTCACGTTACTATTTAAATTGTTATTAAAAAATCTCTCGAATCAAATATAAAAAAATATATAGGGTTTTATTTTGTTTGATCTTTACAGTTTTTATTAAAATATTTATTTCATTGAATCTTTTTACTTTCTTTTATCTCTAATATCAATATATAAAAAAAATTGTTAAAAACAATCTACAAAACTACTTAGTATGTTAAATATTCTATCATAAAAAAATTTCAATTTTTATCTATTTTAAATTAAACATATCCTACAAAAATTGTCTTATAAAAAGTGGTATATACTATATAAGTGTCATATATATAATATTATAATTTTTTTTACCGAAACACTATAAAATGTTGTAAAATAAAACACATAATATTAAATAATATAAGTGTTATGATTTAATTGGATTTTAAAGTCAAACCAAACAGGTGAATTTGATCATAAAGTTATTTAAACAATTAAAAAAATCAGTTTAATATGAATTTCAACTTTTTTAATAGTTTTTGCTTTTATTTTAGATTGATTTAGATTTAAACACCCCTTATTCTGCGGTGAGAATGATACTTGTTTCTATCCTTTTACATGCTTTGATGTATATTTTCTTTTGACAACATATGACAATAGAAGTATTCAAAAAATAAAAATAAAGGGAAAATGCAAAAATATTTGAACCAACTAATCCAAGCCGACTAGCTTGCAACATTTGATTACATCATTTATTTGGTGAACACAAACTTGCCAATCTCACAGCATTTCATCATTATTAGTTGGTGTTTTTGTGTCTCAGTCCACCCCGATCAGTTTCCTGTACATCAGAACAAACTCATAGACATCTTTTTCATCAGAAACGGATTTGGACACGCTCTCTCTCTCCAAACATCTGTTTGCCCAACCAATGAGTTTTGGATAGTGCAGCTTGAAATTGCCTACTTTCTCATAACTAGAGAACCATTTATAAAAGGGAATCAAAGCAATATCAACAAACCCAAATGTCTCACCCCCAAAATATGGCTTGTCGCCAAGCACCTCCTCCAATTGCTTCACATTCTCTATTAACTCCTTCTTTTCTGCCTCATGTTCACCTACCTTCCCAGTCCATATCCTCTTTGCAACTTCATGCACCTGCAAATATTAATTGCTATTAACATTTTCCTTGTAAGAATAAGTGATAAATGTCATAGGTGATATTATAGGTTTGATCTTATTTGCTAACAAAATTAACATTTTAACAAATTAATATTTACCGATTATCATTACTAAAACTTGAACTTACTTTGTTATTAACAAAATCAGCCCAGAACCTGGCTTGAGCTCTCTGGTATGGATCAGTGGGCAAAAGTGGTGCCTTATCCTTCCAGACCTCATCAATATACTCAACAATAATGAGGGATTCAGAGATGGGTTTGCCATTGTGGATAAAGACAGGGACTTTCTTGTGAACGGGATTCATTTGCAGAAGCAGTGCACTCTTGGTGTTCACCAAATCCTCTTCCTTGATCTCATACTTGACCCCTTTCTCTTCCAATGCAATCCTAACTCTTATGCAGAACATACTCAGATTGAAATTCACCAACACAACCTCATCCGCCATTGTCAAACACAATGCTCACTATAATCCTGACGATGAGATTCAGTTTATAACTTTGAATTTAGTGGCAATAACATTCAATTCAAGTTGATTTTCACTTTCATACATTTTAATGTTTTTAAAAATAACATTTATTATCATTTAATTATTTCATGTCATTAATTATTTGATGTCATTTACTTATACCACAATTAAATAAACATTATATCAGCATTAAAATTATTATTGGTTAAATTATTTCATTTAGTTATATCACAATTCAAGTTAATATAATATTTATTTAATTATTTCATGTCATTAATTATTGGTCAAATTACTTTTTTTGTTACTTATATTAATTTATAAAATTATTCTTACTTATTGATATTTCACGTTAATATTTAATTAATTTACAATTACACTTAACTTTTTAAAGAAGGATATTTTATATTAAGTAATACAACTAATAATTTCATAAAAATATGTGGCATTACCTTACAGATAAAACTAATTATAGAATATGTTAAGTAAAAGGATAAAGAAATCATATCTTATTATTGATGTACCAAACATATAACGTTACAATAGGATAAGAATAATTACCGTATCTTATCATATAATGATCACTGAGAGGATTCATAACAAAAATGTTTATTATCATGTTATTGAAATACAACTAATATTTTAGATTTCATAAAAATTATGAAATTTTTTCCACATATTTATTTTATATTCCCTCACTTCATAATAAATAATTAAGGATATAATTAAAAAATATTAGTTAAAACGTAATTTTTGTCCTTCTATTTTTTAAAAGTTATGATTTTAGTTTTCCTAATTTTTAATTGATATATTTTGTCATTTATTTTTAAAGAAATTATAATTTTAGTCTTTCTATTTTTTAATTGAAATATTTCGTCTCTCACTTTTTAAAAATTCATGATTTTAGTTTCTTTGGTCAATTTCAAACTTGTTGACAGTGTATTTTTTAATTATTTTTTTAATAAATTAAGTTTGTTAGCAATTAAATAATTTAAAAAAAAAACATTTGTCATGCTCATAATAAATAAATGGTTGTCGGTCAACGTTTGCAGACTACATAGATCAATGTTTGAAATTAGTCACAAAAACTAAAATTGATGATTTTTTAAAAGTGAAGATAAAATGTCTTATTTAAAAAATGAGGGCTAAAATTACAGACTTTTTAAAAATGGAGATAAAATATTTCAATTAAAAATTAGGAAAGACTAAAAGCACAAATTTAAGAAAATAGAAAGACTAAAATTGCATTATAATAAAAAAAAAACTTAATGCTCAATGACAATCAAAATAAGAAAGTGTCAATCAAGGAAAAGTGGGTCCACCGGAAGAGATTAGTCTCAC
This sequence comes from Glycine max, assembly GCF_000004515.6. Taxonomy (NCBI): domain Eukaryota; kingdom Viridiplantae; phylum Streptophyta; class Magnoliopsida; order Fabales; family Fabaceae; genus Glycine; species Glycine max. The sequence goes on from NC_038253.2 coordinate 3,124,193, forward strand.
ATAATGTAGTGGACCAAGGTTTGAATTCCTACTAAAAAAGATGTTCACATTTAGTGTTAGATTATGTCTCGAAGAGAATTATCTCTCAAAAAAGGAGAACCATGAAAAACCAAAAAAATATCACAGGATGAAAAAATAAAGATAGCATATTATGAGACTAATAAAAAAATATTTATCCATTATTTGAAAGATACTCTATTTTTTTAGTAATTGTCAAATTTTTACAGATTTTTTTATTTATATGTCATTTCCAAAGTTTAAGATCATGCTAATTATTTTTTTTAATTATAATCTCACTTGTTCTTTGGGTTATGTTCAACAAGTTATTTTAGCTGGTTTTTACTTTTTTTATTAGTTGAAAATCTTGTTTGACGATTAAATAAATAATTTTTTTAAAATAGTTTTGAATGTTTTTTAAAATGCTACTTGAAATAACACTTTTATCTTATAGTTTTTTTTATATTTTATTCTATTTTTATCCTTAAAATATTTATTCAATTTTCTTATTACCTTTTTAAAATATGTCATTTTATATTTTTTAGCTACTTTAATAATTAATTTTATCAAATACTTATATTTTAATAAGTTGTCTTAAAACCTTAATCTTTAATTAATTTACACATTTATGGTAGGTGGAAAGAAAATGAAATAAAGTAAAAAACTCTACAACTATTTTATTAGAACAAATTTTTTTATTGTATATATGAGTTTCTACATAACAACCTTAAAAGACAAATGAAAATAATTAAGTTTGTGAGAGTATTTTAATATTAAAATTTAATATTTATTATTAAAAAATTAATTTGATGATAAATTATACTTTTTAGGATCACATAGATGAAACTAATTTTCCTCCTTCATTCGGCTAAACAAAAAGAGATGCAATTGTCATAGGCATTTAAGAATTAAAATATCATTTATCTATAATTAATTAAAAGTTATATAAAAATAGAAATAAATATGATTTTAATCATATAAATTTTAATTATCTAAATTTAAAGTTATTTTTTTAGTTCTTAAAATTCACAAAAAAATAGTCTTTTTGCATGGTACAAGTCAAATTTAAAATAAGAGATTTATAATTTGTAACAAGATGGTAAAAAAATTGATTTTTTTATTTTATATTTTATTTATACTTCTCAAAGTTAAAAAATATCATAAATAAGTCAATAATTTTTTTACAAAAAACTCATTAATCTTTTTAAAAATTGTTTTAATTTTTTTATGCACTTAATTCTGACAATTTAAAACACAAAAACAATCTTATTTTAAAATATAAAATAAAAATCAAATTATAATAATAAAATTTGTCAAATATTATGATTATTTTATTTCTTATGTGACGTACTCCCTCTTGTCTTATATATTAATCACTTTTAACTGAATCATCCAGATTAATGAAGGAAAGTTTAGCCATTAAATATGTATGAAAATAAAATAAATTTTCAATTATACTCTAACATAATTACTCATCCAACTAATTTCACTAATAACTAATTAAATGTTTAGCATAAATTATCATTTAAGGTTCTATTTTTTCACACCATTATTAATAATCACTCATTATTCTACTATTCTCATTAATGGATATAGACGGACTAATAGCAACCTTCAATCTCAATATTTCTCTTACACCGCCTCAACAAACAACACACATTAGTAATTACTCCAGTATCTCCATCAATGAGCATGAACCAATAACAACTTTGAATCTCTCTTATAATGAAATCTTACTCAATGGTCATTAAGAATTAACAAGTCAAGGATCACTATTCTCTCCTGTCAATCTCTTAATAATGGTTATGGTAATTAAATCTTCATACCATTGAGATCCTTGTTGAGTGTTTGAGTCCTCAATCCTCAGCAACCAATCTCAACAAATCCACATGGCTTACGATTGGTTCCTTGCCCTTGCCTTTCTCCATGGAGAGAAAAACGTTTCCATCTCGATAAAAAAGATAGAGGTAATACGAGAGAAGGTTAATACGAGAGACAGAAAATGAAATATTTGAAGAGATACTCATTTTTATTAATTGCATGGAATGAGAAGAGTGGATGGACGATGTATGGAAAATAGGTTTTTCTACTAATGAAGTTGACAATATATAAATGACAGAATTAAAAAATATATTATTAATAGATTAGTTGGTGACTTATAAATAAGATCAAATATTTCTTATAGAAGGTGATCAATATATAAGATCGGACGGAATACACTTTAAAAAAAGATTAAAAAAATATTTTGTGAATTCAAAAGAATTAAAAGACAAATTTAAATTTAAAGTATTAAAAAATTATTCATAATTAATGGATTAAAAACATATTTAAGAAAAAATAAAAATTATAACAAAGAGATAAATTTAGGTTTTAGGTGGCAGAAAAGCATTTTGTCATCGACGACGTTAGAAGCAAAATGTAGAATCTTCCGGACCATTGTAGAAACGTAATCCTTATCTTGCCGTGCGTGTCAATGACCACCACCGTACACGTGGCAAATCTTAATTCGTTCAGTTTCGGATATTTTCGTCATTGAGACATCGCACCAAGCTATAAGTACGACCCCTTCTACCTCTAATTCATGCATAGCAATTCCCAATTCCTAATTGTTTAAACCTAATTCTCATTTCTTCATCGTTCGATTCTTCTCCTCCTAAAGGTACGTCTCTGGTTTCCTCTCTCTCTTGTTCATTCTTTTCGTAATAGCAACCTTATTAGCCTTCGTTTATTGATTTTTCTCCTAATTACACTTCAATTTTTTCGATTTGTGTTTGTTACGTCAATCTGTATATCTTTTTTGTTGTCGTCGAATCCGAAACTTTTCATTCGCCTTTCTGATTCCGTAAATCGTTTGTTAAGTGCAACATCTTTCCCTGTTCTTAGGTATCTGATTGATTTCTCTCTTTCTTTTTTTTTTTATCAGTTTTGAGGAATTAGGGTTCGTGATCTGATTTGTTTCTTTAAAATTTCCCCGGTTCTTAATTAGGCTCTGCGATTTAATTTCTTTTATCATATTTGAAGAATCATGGTTCTTTCTTGGTTTGATTTATTGTGCACTCAGTTTCTGATATGCAAAATCTTTCCCTGTTTTAATTAAGGTTTAGGGTTTGCGAGTTGTCATTTTGGAAAATAGGGTTTGTGGTTTATTGATTGTGTAATCCGTTTGGTTGTAAGCAGAAACTTCTCTGTTTTAAATCATTGTTTGTGATTTAGCTCTATTTTTTATGGTTCTGTTTGTGATTGAACAGATGCAGATCTTCGTGAAAACTTTGACCGGTAAGACCATCACCCTTGAGGTGGAGTCCTCCGACACCATCGATAACGTGAAAGCTAAGATTCAAGACAAGGAAGGGATCCCACCTGACCAGCAGAGACTTATCTTTGCGGGTAAACAGCTTGAGGATGGTCGAACCCTTGCCGACTACAACATCCAAAAGGAATCCACTCTCCACCTCGTGCTTCGCCTCAGGGGTGGCATGCAAATCTTTGTCAAGACTTTGACTGGCAAGACCATCACCCTCGAGGTCGAATCCTCGGACACCATTGATAATGTCAAGGCCAAGATCCAGGACAAGGAGGGTATCCCTCCAGATCAGCAGAGGTTGATATTTGCTGGTAAACAACTTGAGGATGGAAGAACCCTTGCTGATTACAATATTCAGAAGGAGTCTACCTTACACTTGGTTCTTCGTTTAAGAGGTGGCATGCAGATTTTCGTCAAGACTTTGACGGGAAAGACCATCACCTTGGAGGTGGAGAGTTCAGATACCATAGACAATGTGAAAGCCAAGATTCAAGATAAGGAGGGTATCCCCCCAGACCAGCAGAGGCTTATCTTTGCTGGTAAACAGCTTGAAGATGGACGAACCCTTGCAGATTATAACATCCAGAAGGAATCTACCCTGCACTTGGTTTTGAGGCTTCGTGGTGGCATGCAAATCTTTGTTAAGACTTTGACCGGAAAAACAATAACTTTAGAAGTTGAAAGTTCTGATACCATCGATAACGTGAAGGCAAAGATACAGGACAAAGAGGGGATTCCACCAGACCAGCAGAGGCTTATCTTTGCTGGGAAGCAGCTGGAAGATGGTCGTACTCTTGCTGATTATAATATCCAGAAGGAGTCCACTCTGCATTTGGTGTTGAGGCTTCGTGGAGGTATGCAGATATTTGTGAAGACTCTGACAGGGAAGACCATTACCTTGGAGGTGGAAAGCTCTGATACTATTGACAATGTGAAAGCTAAGATTCAGGACAAGGAAGGTATCCCTCCAGATCAGCAGAGGCTCATTTTTGCTGGGAAGCAATTGGAAGATGGTCGTACCTTGGCAGATTACAATATTCAGAAGGAATCCACTTTGCATCTTGTCCTTCGCCTTCGTGGTGGTTGCTAAGGGGAATCCCTTTTATGAAGTGTTCTCATATGTCTTATCTGTTTGTTCAGTGTCTCCCTTGAACTTGTGCTTTGCATCTCTGGTTTAAGTGCTGCTGTTTATTATGTTTTAAAATGATGTATTGAACTCGTTTCAGCGAAAGTATGTTGTTTATGTTTTTATTTTAAATATCAATATCGTTTCACAGTTAGTTAGTTGTTTAATATTTGATTAACCAATCTTAAGAAAATTAAGATTCTATTTATAACCAGCTTAACTGATAAGCACAGATATCTTAACAGATAAGCTAAACACATCATAATACATAATTCTGTTTTAAAATATAAAAATGGATAGAAGGTACGCATAAGCTTTTTTTGTTTTATGGCTTGCTTTCAGCATTTAACTGGTAAGTACAAATATCGTAACAGCTATAACGTTCATCATAATACATATTTTTTGATGGCCTGCATTCAGCAATTTCTAACAAATTGCAAGTTCTTCGTCACTTTTTTGTGAATATGTTCGGACAGTAGCTAGATTTATCCTCCAATGTATAAACTAAAGTTGGTTCAGGATGAGAGGAGATAATTTTTTTATTTTTTATGTGGGATCATATCTTTTGCGTTCTATTTTAATTTTTAAAAATTTCTTTTGATTTTTTTTTTCTTTTCAGTTTTATCCTCCAAATCAAACACATCCTAACCTCAAGTATTTAAATAAAATTTCACTATATTAATCCTTCTTGAATTAAATTCATCCAAATTTTAATTCTTAATGAGTACCTCGTAAAATTGCCAGCTTTTACCCTAACTATCCTCGTTAAAATTCTCAACAAATAACTACTTAAAATACTACAGAAAAAACTACAAATTTTAATTAGGGTGAAATAATGATTTTCTTTTTGTAGAAATATAATTTAATTTAAATGAAGAAATTAGATTGCGAGTTTATATATCTTATCTTTAGAATTAGGCCCCTCTAAAATCTAATTTATCGAAAGGTTAAACTTGTAAGAATGTTTGAAGTTATTGTAAAAGTTGAAGGATATATATATATTAATTTGAAGGAAATAACAGAACAACAAAGCAACAAATGCTTCAATGAGAAGACTAGAGGGAAAATTAGATCACATGTCTAGAGATTTAGATGAAGCCGCCCCATGCTTAGCAAAGCTTGGACATCCTTGATGATCGGAGACGAACACCATCTTTAATAGGATTGAGAGGCTTTTTCCTCAAGATGGCACTGTTGTGGCAGTCAAATCAAATGTGATAAACTTGGCAACCCCAAAGGCACTGACCAAGTCCTCAACGAGCTTCTCATATTATGCCAACTTATTAACCACCGCAACCATGTTGGTCTACTTGGTTGCTGTGTGGAACTGGACCAGCCTATTATGGTTTGCAAAATCAAATGCCTAAGGGCCGTGGCTTCTTCATATGGATTCATCGCCTTCAAATTGCAAGTCACCGCTGAAGGTCTCGCTTACCCTCACTTCATAACTGTCTAATTTGCAGTGATCAATGCCATTTATCATTTGCATTATGAATCACGTATAAAGAATATATTTATTTGCATATGAATTTTAGTTCATGGATTTATTTTACCTTACGTGATTAAGTGCTAAAAGCTGAGAGAGAAATTATATGCAGATTAGGCGGGGGGAAAATTTGGCAGAACTTCTAAGCTTTATTAATAAAAGCTTTTCTGAAGTATAACTAAAATTTGTTCTCGTCAAAAGGATTCCCGATGCAATGCAATGCAGCCCACTTTCAGATCAAAACCAATTATATTTTCGATGTTGTATAATTAAGGTGTTGAAGAGATAGCAGCAGAGAATACGAAAGTTCCCAATGCCGTAAAATTAACGTGCGACACATGTCAAGAAATAGAAACGTTAATCATTTTTCGTATCATAAACCTATCAATGCTATATAAATGCTAAATAACAGTGCATATATATTAGGAAGAGTCAATTAATTCTGGCATTTATAATTTGACATGTTTTGCGTGGTAAACAAGAAACGGAGGATCTATTTTGATATGAATGAAATTTGCATTAATAATTGTCTAATGTGCAATATCTCTCGTGAATATCATTTACCATTTGCATTAATCACGTATAAAAAATATATTTGCATTAACTTTTAATGCATGGATTTATTCCACCTTACGTGCTTAAGTTCAAAGAGCTGAGCAGGAAATTACATGCAAAAATTAGGCGGGATTTTTTTTTTGGCAGAACTTCTTAGCTTTATTAATAATAATAAAAGATAAATAGAGAGAAATTGGTAAGTGAAAATATTGTTTTTAGATGAAACAATAAAAATAGTGAAGTGTGCAGCCAGAGCTAAACCCAAAATGAAAAGAGGTTTGGTGTATATATATATAATAGTAGCTACCATGAATATAACCTAAAGTATAATTAAGATTTTTTCTCATCAAAAGGATTTCCGATGCAATGCAGCCCACTTTCAAATTAAAGCCAACCATATATCCAATGTTTAATAATTAAGGTGGCTGCACATTTGAAGAGAAAGTGGAGAATACAAAAGTTTCCAATGCTGTAAAACTAAAATGCTGCACATTTCAAGAAATACAAGATAATGCGAAAAGTTAATCATGATTCCCCATGTCATAAACCTATAAATGCTAAATAACGGTACATTTTAAGAAGAGTCAATTAATTCTGACATTTATATATAATTTGACACGTTTTGTGTGAATAAACAGAACGAATATCTATTTTGATATGAGTGAAATTTACATTAATAACTATGTGCAGTATCTCTCATGAATATCATTTACTATTTGCATCAATCACATATAAAGAATATATTTGCATTCAATTTTAATTATGGATTTATTCCACCTTACGTGATTAAATGTTAAAAGCCGAGCGGAAAATTACATACAGATTAGGCGGGAAAAAAATTTGACAAAATTTCTTAGCTTTGTAGAAACGTAAACCGTTGCGTATGTAAATTGCCACCATCATCTACACGTGACAAACCTTATTCATTAATCCATGGATATTTTTCGTTATTGACTCATCACAGCCAAGCTATAAATACGATCCCTCCTACACCTTTTCAATCATGCCTTTCCCTATTCGAAATTCTCAATATATAGCATAGCACAAATACATAATCTCTCAATTTTTCGATCTTTTGTATATTTCCTCTCAAGTTAAGTTTCTGATTTATTACCTTTTTTGATCACCATAATCTGATTATGTCTAGGTTCAGTTTAAAGATCATATTTACTTTCCGATCTTTTTTATTTCTTTTTAATTATGTTGATATGTGAAGTCTGGTTTTTGTCTTCGCTGAGTCCAAATCTGTCCAGTTGTCTTTCGGATTCTGTGATCCGATTGCTTATGCTGTAAATTTCTTGATAATTTTTAGTTATGATTGCCTAGTTATTTTTATTTTAAGGTATTTTTTTTGTTGTTGCAATTTTGAGGTATTAGGGTTTTGTTTTTTTTATAATTCTATTGCCGATAAACATATGTATCTGGTTTTGATGGTTTGGTTTGTGATTGAACAGATGCAGATCTTTGTGAAAACTTTGACCGGTAAGACTATCACCCTTGAGGTGGAGTCTTCTGACAGCATCGAAAACGTGAAAGCTAAGATTGAAGAAAAGGAAGGGATCCCACCTGATCAGCAGAGGCTTATCTTTGCCGGGAAACAACTTGAAGATGGAAGAACCCTTGAAGACTATGAAATCCAGAAGGAATCAACGCTGCACTTGGTGTTGCGGCTTCGTGGTGGCATGCAAATTTTTGTCAAGACCTTGACGGGAAAGACCATAACTTTAGAGGTTGAAGGTTCTGATACAATAGAAAATGTAAAAGCTAAGATTCAGGAAAAGGAGGGCATTCCACCGGATCAGCAGAGGCTTATTTTTGCTGGGAAGCAATTGGAAGATGAGCGTACCTTGGAAGATTACGATATTCAAAAGGAATCCACCCTGCACCTTGTCCTTCGCCTTCGTGGTGGTTTCTAAGTGTCTGCTATGTCCAACTAGTTCTCTGACTTGGGTGATGCACATTAGATCATTTTAAATATATATCCATATATAGAACAAATAACTTTGAATCGATAGATATTAAATATAATGACAACAAGAGATGGAAATTGTGTTTATTACAAGCAAAGAAAGATGTTTATATCCGTAATCATATTATAATGTGATACTCATTATCAATGAATTTTGCATCTTGCAGACCCTAGTAATAAAAATTGGGAACTTTGATATGCCAAACTACATTTGAAGAAAAAGATATATCGCATCAATGATTTAGGAGACTCTTGAACCAAATTTATCAAAAACTAACCACAAAAAAGGAAAATTGTCACTAGTGACTCAACAATAATAATTTATCACTACTGTCACAATATTATAAAACATATCATAGAAAATTACATAACCACTTCACTATAGAAAATTACATAAGCCAAAGCCTTCACTTCTACATTTGAAGAAAAAGATAACATCACTGATAGAGAGACCAAATAAATTGGTTTAGCCGTGCGATGCACAAAGATTTTATTTAACTATATTTTCCTTTGTTTTTTAAAAGAATATTTTAAGATGTTCATATTTAAATATTATATGGGTTTTTATTTAGTTGATCATTTAAATTAGAATTAAATGTCTATACACTAATAATATAAATTATCACCTTTTAAATTACTTTAAGATGATTATTTGAAAAGTCAACAAATTTATTATACATGATAGGATGTGATTAGATGATTATGTAATATTCTATCGTGTATGATCATTTTTATCTTTAAATTATAACTAATATAATTTTAGAAAGAAATATATTTAAATTTTCTTTTCAAAATTTAAATAGTTACATAGTTAAATATTTTAAAGAAATGTTAGATCACAATAATTAAAAGATTTAAAAATACATTATAATAAGGAAAATATATTTTGTTTAGTGAAATTAAAATCTAAGGCAGGATTCTCATAATTGAAATACATTTTGATATTAAGTTAAGAATTCATTATAACTAAGTTTAAATATGTTGAAGATCCAAGAAATATACTTAAATTCTGCAATTAATTCTCGAAACTTTAAAAGTTTTATAAGAGATCTTTACCATTAATTTTCGTCCAAAACATGAGGACGTGTTCATTAGTTAGACATGTCAACGACACACATGTGACATCACATCAAAAGACGTCCAAACACATGAACTACACCATTGACCATAACAACACTTTCCACCTCCCCTTGTCCTCCGTTCTTTCACCGCCGCCGCCACTACCCACTCCATGCATGAATTCTCTATCACCCCACCTCTCTCCTCTCGCAATTCTCTTCCCCAAGTCCAAAACCCAAACTCAATTTTCATTAAACCTTTTCTTTAACACCATGCATCACCCCTTCAACTATTGCATGAATAGCCAACCCAAAATTGAACCTGTGTCAAAGATATCGCAAACCAATCAACAAACCCAAACTTGGGAGTAACAAAACCAAATCTAAAAAATCAAGTTGCAGTTATGGTGAGTGGCAAGTTTGGAGAAGAAGCCGCAAGCAAAGATGATGAATGCCCGATCTCGACGACCCTCTTGTGGTGTGTGGCCTCCATACGCTTTCTCAACTTGGGCTCCTAAGAGAAGTCAAGGTAGACACACCCTTCGGCGACGCATGCGGCCATAACAGATGGAGGCTGAAATGGCCCACATAATTAACGAGGGGAGGAAGAGAGAAAGTATGTAGGGTTTGAGTTTTAAGTTGTTGTTGCGTGGTTGGGGTTGGCTTTCACAAAGGAGGGATCGACTTGGATGAAGGTGGTGTTAAGGGTTTTGGGGTCGCTGAAGGAGCAGGAAGAATGGGGAAATAAGAGAAGAAGGGAAGAAGGAAGGAAAAAAAAAAAGAAAGAAAAATAGGCATAGACAATTTCTTTATAAATTAAATATAAAAATAAATGAAATCCAGGTGACACGCCATGTCATTGATACCTCTAATGTGACTCCGCACATGTATCACTAACATGTCTAACTGGCGCATCATCACGTTTTGAACTGAGACTAATAGCAAGATCATCTACAAAACTTTTAAAGTTTAAGGGACATAAAGAGAAACAAAATTTTTCCATGGATGAGTAGCAAAATTTGAATAGATTTTATTAATCTCTAATATATTTAAGTCTTTTAATTATATGATCAATAAAAAATTATAATTCAAGTCATGTGACATGCTTCCATAAAAAAGTTAATAAAAAAATATACACAAAGCATGGATGATTTTAAGACTATCATACAAGTTATTTAAAAAACATCTTCATAGTATATATAAACAAATGATATTTATTCAATTTAGGTCAACCCAGAACATGATTGTTATACACAATGCAGTGAAATTTACTTGGAAGAGTTCATATGAACTCGACACTTAAACTTTCAAATAAATTTTACTACTTACAAAAAAAATCAATACACTTACAAACAATATGATTGTAATATATAAGATAATTTCAAAAGATAGAATGATCTTTTACTTGCACATATTAAATTTTACTTCGTAATACTATTTCCATATATTAAATCTATGGTTTTTCCTTATTGTTTCCATCTTAAAATTCAGATAAAGTAATGTTGCCACTAGATTTTCCTGCCAGCTGCATATCAAGTGTCCCCAAGGACCATTCCCATCCAAAAATTCTAGAGAAGATGATGTCTTCTTCTCAACCAAATTCATATCATAAAAACAAATAAAAACATCGCGTTAATAAGAAATATTTCAAATTACAAATCCTAATACGGAAGATTTCAAAATTATGAATCTGAACCTTTAAGAGAAAAATAAATTAATTTATTGGCACTTCAAGGCTAGCCTTTTTTTTTTTTTTATCATTTTTCCATATATTAAATTAAGAAATAGTGGTGTTACTTGAAAAAATGATTGCATGTAAGATTCTCATTATCTTCATCATCCTTGAGTATTTTCTTCACTTATATGGTACTTAACTTTTTTACTTCTATTCTATTAGAACTTCATTTTACACTTCACTCCAACAAAGAGAATAAAACAAATTAGTAGACCAAATAACATTATTGGACTCATAATATACTTTGAACTTCATCATATTCAAATGGAGTATAGATTGATAAATAACATTTAGATGTGGAAGGAAAGACTCTTAAATATGAATCCCAACTTGAGCCATAGATAAAGAGAAGCAGATTAACAGATAAATAGTGGAAAAAAATTTCAAATATAACTTTTAATTCCCTATTTCACCTACTAACTGCTGGAAGAAAAATTACAAAGCCACGGTGCATCCACAAAGAATCGGTTACCATTGGTACCATATCTGGGCATAAATTAAGCCTAAAAACAATTAGATGCAAATTCGAATGCAAAAAAGGAAAAATTTAAAAACAAAAAAAAATATTATGTAACTTAGATTTTAAACCCACAAAAGAACCGCAAAGGAATGGAGGCCGAGGAATCCAACAAAAAAAGAAAAATAATGAGACTACAAATGCCAAACAAAAGAAAAAATGAGAACGGGGTGTAGATTCTGGAACCATAACCATCATTTATTCATCGTTTTTTTCCAAAAAAAAAATACAAACCTGACAGAAGAAACCCCTTTCTACCCAGAACAAAACGGCAGAGTCTAATGCAATTGGATAGTGGTGGTGCCACCCTAGATGTGCCAATCTGAAGGCGTAAAGAGAGAGGGTGTAAATTCTGAAGAAAAAGAAATCAGAAATTTGAAGAGTCTTATAAGGAGGCAAAGAAGGAAAAGAAAGATTGAAACTCACGTTTTATTTTTTTATGTATGGAGGCCCCAAAGGGCCTCATTGAAACTCACATACTACCAGTTACGTTGGGAGACATCCTTGTTAATGAGAAGGTATGCAAACTTAGGATCATTGGAGAGTTCAACGGTCATTTTGATTCTCTGTTTTTGTAGCGTGAATTTATTGAGCGCCACAATTCACCCTGAAAACGCATGCCACAATAAAAACATTAGTTAATGAATGAAAATGCATTAAACTATTGAAGCACATGCATATTTATCGAAAAAGAATCTTTTGTTAATAGTTGGAGCATTAAAAGAGTGAATGAACGTGCATAGATTCATCCAGAATTAGGGGGATAATAACATGTCGTTTAGGCGGGAATTAGTTATTTGTAAGTCAGTGGGTAGAGGGTGATGCAAGACACAGCATAATTTGGAACTGAAAAGAGGGATTGAAAGTAGGGATGAACAAGACGAGAATTAAAGAGACAAGAAAAAATGAGTTATAATTTATCGAACAAGAAAGATTGAGTAATACAGCATATATAATGCGGAATTGAAAGAGAGAAGGAGGTGAATAAGATGAAAATAAAAGACCAGAATTGTTACTTTGAGAAACTTATTATGCCTAGAGTGTTGTTATTTAGTTGATTTCTTTTGAAATCTTTCCCTTGGTCCTGGAAGCTCTCTTAAAAACGAGACTTTAGCTACCCAACCTAGGAACTACAAGCATTTTCAGCCTACCATTATTGTTGTCTCACTTTCTTCAAAACTGCTTTAGCTTAGGAGGATAATGGTGGTTGATCATGATTTTCTATTCGAAATTAGTGTCACTGAAGGAACACGCGACCATATAAGCCTTTCTCTGACACTAAAATGGATTAGGATCACATCTTGAGTTAATCCGAGTAATTACCTCGTGTAAATTTCTGGCAGAATCCATTATTTTACTCATAGCATGAGTTTCACAATTCAAAATCACAAACCGTTTATTTCATTGGAAATGTAATATACAAGTCATAAAGCTTTTAAATGTAAAATAATCAGATTTTTTTTCTCTTTTTCACCTAATGCCAATCTTTTCATGCAAAGTCAGGGTCACTTTTGCCGATTTGTATGCAGTCATGGTCGTCAAAGCTTGTATATGTTTTTCAACATAGGCATCAAGGTTACAATTAACACTATTTGTTGCTTCATAAATCTAACACATTAGAATACTAATCTTGAAAAAGTATCAGACTATCAAAGATTAATACATCTTCCTATCAAAGTCAATTAATTTTCTGCATAATTCTAATTTTTGGTGCCTATGTCTGTTTTGCTAACAACATTGAGGTTTAATTTTCATAAGAGTTTCTGGTGCTCATTCTATTTGAATTGTCACCAGATTGTCTCCAAAGAAATCAGTTTCTGCACATTTCTCAATGGTTGTTTCTTCACTGTCATGTGCATTATGCAAACCATATTATTAAAATATATTTGTGACCTGTAAGCCCACTATTTAAATGGGAAACTAGAACCCCCACTTGTTCCAGACAGAAAATGGAGTAATGTATCCTCATAATATTTGTTCAAGGACCAATTCATATATTATTATGAACATGGATTTTCTCATTAAACTTGCTATACAAACATGCATATATTTTGGGTGTCCAGGATACTTTCTGGCCGGAAGATACTAATATCTCAAAGTAGAAGATTGATTTAAGGAACTGACCTTTTCGAACAGATATTTTTTTATACACATAGACCTGCGGATTGAGCTCCTGACTACATATTAAGGAGCATTTATATGCCAACTATACCTCACCATGTTGATATTAAACTTACTATATATAAAACATGCTTATACATATCGCCTCTTCTGGCAGGCAAGTCAAACTAGCTAGCTGACTTGCTTAATTTAATAATTTCTTGACAATTATTATGAACTCTAAATCAATTGATCCGTAGTGCAGAGCCGATACAGACATCTTAGAAAGTTGGTAGTGATTGACTATGGTTATTGATGTTCTGAGAGTCTCCAATGATTGAGGAAACAGCTGCTTCTAATGCTGCCTTAAGAGAAGGATCATTGGTTATGGCAGCACTGACAACATCCACCAAGGCAAGGTTTTTCTCTGAGGGTAATATTCCCTCAGATTGTTGAGGTTGACCATGCAATGAAAGAGGAAAAGGTTGCAAATGGTTTGAAGAAATAACACTTGGAAATTTCAGGTTGTCCTTAGAGGTTTGGGTAAAGTCCAAATTTATAGTTGGACATGATGATGATGCAGATGGATAGTAGGTAGAGGTGAATAGTGGAGAGAAGAGGTCTGAATTTGAATAAGAATAAGTGCTTCCGTGTGAACTAGAGGTTGAGCCGGAAAGGAACATTTTCAGTGCTGCTGATGTTGTGCTTGCCATGGACTTGGCTGCTGGTGGGAGTGAATGATTATGATTCCCCTCATAGGTTGTGATGACAACACTCTCATCCTCAGAACACCTTTGAACCTGTTACAAAGTAAATGAGATATCTTAGCTGCAAGACACTTTCAAGCCATATATAAAAGAGTTTACTGCATGCAAAATAATGGAAAGGCAAGTATGAATGTCGAAGTTTCTTCTTCAAAACCTCAAAAAGACAAATTAGAATGCTTATGATGTGGAAGAGCCGACGGATTACAAGAGTTGACCAAGGATGGATGCATTATTCATTTCCAATCCACCCTTATATGCAATAGGGTTTATCTGCTTAGAATTGAGAGAAAATAGTTTTTATAAACATGATCTCGACTTTTAAACGATGTGAGACTTTATAACCATCAGAGAGGGAGATTTTTCATAATTCTAACACTTGTTTTATTTTGTTTTTAAAATATCTCTATAATTATTAATTTTTAAAAAAATTTATGTGTAATCTATTTTGCCAAATATTAAATATAAAATTTGTTAAAGGATAAATAAGAAGTTGTTCGTGAGTTAATAAGGATGACTCCATTGTATTTTAATCTTTATGTATTTGATTATGTTATTTCTTGTGTTAAGAGATTGATAAATGAAATGAGATAAATATTATTCATTAAAAAAAAACTTAAGATGTATTACTGTATATAAACTACTATATTTCAAACTAGCACAATGTAAAATAAAGCGTAGATGAAGAATCATGAAAATGATTAAACTTAGGATTTGAGGCGCTAACATCAAATGTATGTTAATATTAGGAATGACAGTAACATACTTTGACTCATTCTCGATTATGAACGATGCCAAGAAAACATATATACATGCCGACGCCAAGAAATAAAAAAAATCTGCACCGACCTGCTTGCGAACCGGACAAGCTGTTCCCATGTTGCAGCGATAGTAGGCCCGAGGGCAAGGATTGCCCTTTGATATCTTTTGTCCATATTTTCTCCATTGGCACCCATCACCCATCTGAGAATAATTAAGATGCCAATGCATTATCGTAAATAGTTTTCTTCAATGTCATATATCATTTTTATTAGTATACTAGATATATATATATATATATATATATATATATATATATATATATATATATATTAATTTGTGCATTGCATAAGAGCCAATTTTGTTTCTATTAAGTAATGTGGATTAATTCGGGGTAGAGATTTAAAAAATTCACCTTATATGCTTTCATGCCTTTAAAAGAAATCATATTTATTATATACATTAATATAGATATATAACAGTGCTTACTTTGTATTAGCAAATAATGTCATTTGATTTTCACTTCCAAAAGTGGGAGAAGGAAAAATGGACATGATTGTTGAGCTTTTAATCACGTTAATTTTGAGTCACTAATGAAAATTTTAAGTAACGTAATTTTGATTGGTAAAATATGTTGACATGATAAGAGTTACGTTGATAGATCAACAAAAGTGTCAGCATCATTAAATAAAACAATTTGAATTTAATTAGCTTCTCTTAATTTTTCAAAATCCATCATTTTGGTTCTTTTAATTTTTAATTGTAATATTTGGTCCTCTAATTTTATAAATTGATGATTTTTGTGTCTCTGATTAACTAATAATTATGATTATTAGAGATATTAAATTAATTATAAATTACAAAAATATTAATCATTAAAAGACTTTAATAAAATACTATTAACTCTAATGTGATATTATTATAGGTGGATTTGTCTTCAAGTGAACATGAAAGAGATGTTTGCGATGAAAAAGATAAACACATTATTGTAAAAAATTAGGATTATTAATATTTTCATCATTTTTTTAATATTTAATGGTTTTAATTAATTTATAATTAACTTAATAACTCAATTAATTAAAATTATTTATTAATAATCTATCATGAAGATCAAAATCGTCAATTTATAAAACTAAAAAAATTAAATGTTACAATTAAAATTCAAGAAAACTAAAAATATGTATTTGAAAAATTAGGGGGATCAAAATTATAATTTAATCAAAATAATATAATAGAAAACGAAATAGCAGACAAAAATATAAATGATAAATAAAGTGAAAAGTGATATTAACAATAAAAAAATACATTTTAATACATTTGTATTTTACTAGCTATAATAATTTTCCGAAAAATACATTTTAATACATTTGTATTTTACATCATTAAATATTAACAATAAAAAAAAATGTGTTTTCCATTACTTAGCGGGAAAGAATTTTTTTTGGGTCTCACTCCAATCTCCCCTTCTTGCAGCCAAACAACCAAAGCGGATTAATTAATTTACCACATAGTTTCATTCAGATGTGTAAATACACCTTGTAATCAATTACACCAACTAACCCCTTTTCACTTTAGAGTCAAATCAAGTAAATAAATGCATAAAATGATAGATGTTATGAGAAAATTATTAGCAAACCAATATATAAAGGAAAATTCTACAAAAATAAGATAGAAATCCATACCAAAGATGATTCTGATCGTGCTCTTACGGACACTCTAGCTTTCTTGCAAGAAGCCTCAAATGCTTGCTCTTCTATGGTTTTTGCTTCTTGTGATGTTGTTACTTGTTTATTGAATTTACCTTCTACATTGTAAGTATACATATATTTCAGGTTTCTACCTATGTTCTTTTCAGTTTTCAATATTTTCAACATAAGTAAATACTTCTTAAGGGTTACCACTTACCAGTATTTAAGAACTGGCTGCAGGAGGATAACACTGGTTTCTCCATGTCTTCTTGCCTGCTGTCCCTCTACAGACATATGAAGACATGGTTTATTTATTTAATTAATTTGTTCAAACAAGAGTGAGAAGATCAAGAAGACATAATAAGGTGAGTTAAATGATTAAGAAAGAAAAAAAAAGAATGTAAATTTGATCTTTTTACTAGTAAAATTAATATTTATTGATAGAAAAATAATGAGAAGATCATTTTAATCATTAATCAGAATCCATGTAATGGTAATAATAAAAAAATATAGAAAAATAATTAATTATCGTCCCGTCGTATGATATTGTGCTACTGCTAGTATTATTAGTGTAGTCCTAAGGTTCAGCAAGTAAATTAATACTAATATAATTTTCATAGCAACTGCAATACAAGAAAAATGAATTATTAGTCAAAATAATAATATATAAAACAAATTCAAAGTCAAACTTGCCTGCATGTCCTCATTATTTCGAGGTGATGAAGATAGTTTCTTCTGCTGCATCGCCGACAATAACTGATTCTGAAGAGCAGCGTAGTGTTCAGAGATCTTATTTAGCATGGACCTTAAATTCTGATTCTCCTTCTTCACTTCCTCTAGCTCAATTTGCAGCAAGCCCAACTAATTAAAATCCAGTCACAGAAAAAGGACTGACATGAGGAACATCGATCGATCAATCAAAATTTATGCAGATTAAAATAGGTTTGTGTAAACCAATTTAACTTATCAAATATTACTCACTTGGTTCAGGTGCTGTTGCTCATGATTTTGTGGAGGCTCCAAGTTATTCAGACTCAAACTGAGAAGAGTAGATCCTAGCTGCATATACAATTCTCTTGTCAATGATCAGTTTATTAAGATCATTAGATAATTCACAAGCATGGTACTTTGTAATAAGTACTGATAAGCTTTCAAAACAAATGATTCATCTAAAATATTTATTTATATCATCATGGAAACTGAAAAAATAAATAAATTTAAAAATAGGGAGAGACAAGTGTTGGACAAATAAGCTAGCAATAGCATAGCCAGATAGGAAGCAGTATATATATATAACATAGCATATGGATGGAAATTAACTTACAGTATTTTTAATGGACGGTTCCTCAGTCCAGTTGAGTGCATCTGTACTATTAACATGTGCCTTTTTCTGAACTTCCAGCAATTTTTTCAATGCAACTTTGCCCTCCATTTATATAGACTTTATGCCAGTCACAGATACTGAGATGGTGATATCAGATATGCGTGCATATATGTACCTGCTCTCACTTGGAATCTAATTTCTGAAGCAAAACCATAAATATATATATATATATATATACATATAGTGGACGCACCCTGCCTATATATATATATATATATAGGTCCCCTCTCCAGCAGGTCACACAGTCTTTGTTAAGTATTTTTCACATAAAATATAAAAGTGACCTTGTTTAAGTGGTGGAGAGAAAAGATAGAGAATAGATGGGGGAAAGCTAGCAAAGAAATGCATTAAAAGCTTCTTTTTTTAAATTTAAATCATAAATATAGTTTTTCTTTTAATGACTACTTTAAAAATTATTTTTATTGATTTACAATGAAAGTTAAACGCTCAATTTTTTCTAAAAAATTTAATTACGAGGTTATAATGTAGAGAAATTTGCTTTTGGCTGTACAAAAGTTGGGCTTAAGAGTTGGTGAGAAGTTTTTCTTCTTCTTTACAACAATAAAAATAAGAATAGAACTTAGAATTTTGTGCAGAGTATATATCGAGTATCCAAATATTCACTAGCTAACTACTTAGCATGTAAAATAATTGGTGTAGGATTGTTTTAATGTAATTAGAGATCATAGTAAATTTAGTGGTAAAATTTTATTATTGTTGATTGCAGTTGTATTCTACTCAAACAAAATTACTTTCACATGAAAAATATTTGTGATTTAAATCAGAAAGATCATGTATGACGTCATAAGAGTTGTGTTATTCATCTAATTAAGAACTTATATAACAATTTAGTTCCTCTAATCCTTAATCCTTAATATAAGGCATCAATTAGAAAGACCTTATAGATCATTTTTATAAGACATTTTATAATATCTATGAAACATTTAATATTTTCCCTAATTTTTCTTATTAAATACTCTAAGTATTTTGTGCTTTTTATTAATAATAATGGATAATATTCTTAAACTTTAATGTTCTCACGCCATTTATAACAATTTAATGATTGTTAATAAGGATAAAATTGATTCAAGAGTAGCATTTTTAAAAAAATCAATAAAATTAACTATTTTTAATGGTTTGTGTAATTATGTCCAAAATATCTTATATTAAACAGAAAAAAATATAATATCATTTTTTGTGTTTATTTTTCTGTTATACAACATCATTTATTATATTTCATATTTTTTTCTCATTTTAAATTGTAATATTTGCTGCATAATTATACAAATAAAATTTTTCAGAATAGAATAATGAGTTTTAGTACAGTATTGTCGCTAGACTACAAGGCTATTATATTTATATATTGCCATGTCAAGGGATTTTTTGCTAACTCTTTTCTTGTTTTTCTTCTTCTTCTTTTTAAAACTTTTTTCGTCCAGTGTGATCACAAATAGCATGGTAGCATTTTGATTATTTGTCGTTGTTGGGAAGTGGTTTGATATAATTTTCTAGTAAAAACAACAGTTTATGAAGTAAGATTTCATAAAAAATGTCTAGTGAACACGTGTTGTTCTTTAATTTCTAATTTTAAAAGGGGAAATGCCTCAAAACCCCATGTTTCATTATAAACGCGTTCCATTCATTACAAGATCCTTATTTCTTTGATTGGTTGAGCCAGATACATTAAATGTATTAAGATTTATCTAGAAAGAAATCAATGTATCTTTTAATAATGTAAGTCAACTAAAGAAGCATCCTCCGTGAGCGACAAAATAAAAGGGGATTGTGACTTCGTTTCCCTTCATCCAGGGAAAAGACAATGCTAAGTTCTACTACATGACTCGATCTGAACCTTGACTCTGAGGAAAATGAGTAAGGAACCGTTGAAAACAATATATTCAGCATTCACTTTTAAGCAGTAATTAATTATCATTATCATAACAACATTAAATACTAATTTAATTAGAAGTTTAACTTCAGTGTCATATATACATATAGATCGATAATAACTATACATAATTAGATTAATTTATTTTTAACAAGTTGTGATACAAAATTAATATATTATCATTAGACATTTAACCATGGTTAACCTAATAAATATTATATACAATCACATTTATTTACTTTTAACTACAATTGAGAAAGTTTATATATATATATATATATATATATACTCTCTTCTACTATAAATCGAAGAATGATAGCCTCTTAATTATTATTGTAATTCACAATTATAATATTATAGTAAAAAAAATAAGATTATGTATGACTTAAATGTATGAGACAAAAAAAATCATACATATATTTACTAGTATTAAATAAATAATATAATATTAGTCATTGTGTTGATGTTTAAGTATACAGTCAGCTTTAAATTTAACCTTTAATACTTTGTAAATTTTTTAACTCATTTTGATTTATGTCATGTCAGCATTTGTATCGATTATTACCTATAGTGATATCTATCGACACCAAAAGTGACATTAAGAAAAAAATAATTAATATTTTCAGTTTTTTGAAATGATAAATATTTCAAAACAAATAAAAAAAATATAATAAGTCACAGAAAAAAATATATAACTTAACTCAATAGTAGATTCCATTATTATGTGCAGTTAATGTCATCTTGGTGTCTCTAAGGAAGTCGTCTTTCATTTTTCATCGTCTTTGTTTATTCAACCAAGGACATGGAGCCCAACTGTTTCTTAATTATTAAAGTATGGGTTCAGCATTTGGTCGTGAAACTCGATTTGAATGTCATATGTCCATGGATAAATAAATTGAAGCTAACTTTTTTTTTTTGGATAAATAAATTGAAGCTAACTATTTTTTTGGATAAATAAATTGAGGCTAATTAACTTGATAACCGAAACTTCCTTTGAAAGTACTGTTCAAACTTCAAATATCAGCTAATATTTTTTTATCATTTGTAAATTATATATAAAAAAGGGGAAAATATATTTGGGTAAAAATATTAATTTTATTCTCATAAATTTTTTCTTATTAATTTAATCTTTATAAAAATAAAATATATTTTTATTGATCCGCATTGATAATTTCATTACACCTTTGACTATTATTTCATTTTTCCCTTAATCTCACCATGATTGCAAGAAAATTGGTTAGAAAGTGATGAAAAAATGTAATTTCTAGAAGATTTTAATTGTCATAAATTATTTAATTTATTTTTAGAAAATTTTAATTATTATAAATTATTTAATTCATTTATTTATAATCAAATTAGACATATAAATATGTTAGTTGCATTAGATTATTGTCTAATATAATTATCACTAAGGATTAATAAAAATATATTCTATTTTTACCAGAATCAAAATGATACAATTTTTTTTTATAAAAACAAAATTAATATTTTTCAAATTTTATAAAACTCCAAAAATATTTTAATCTTAAAAAAATTAGCAGTAAGTTAGTAAACTAGGGTTATTTTAAGCACATTTATTATGTCTTAGATAAACAAGACGTGTATTACATGACGCTTTACAAGACAAGATGTGGATTAGGGTAATGTTCGAAGAAGATTAATCATACAGAGAGAGTCCTATAAGAAGACTTCGAAAATAATTCTATGCGCGTCGTCTGTCCCGTGTTTGATTAAAATTTTGACTTCCAAGGGTTAATATTCTAAATTTTTTAATCACTTTGACTTTGTTCAGTAATGAACATCACCACTAAGGCAAAATACTTGTATACTCACGTCAGCACCTAAATAGGGATTTAGCTCTTTTAAAATAAAACACGGAGTTATAATTAATGAATGAAACTTGAAAAATGAATTTTTCAATATTGCCCAATGTAATAGTTATGTGTGTGCATTTTATTTGAATACTAATAATTATTTCTTACAAAACAATAATAATCATAAATCCATACTTTTCCTATAAAATTAAATCGTTTACCTTCGAGGAAGCATCATTTAGACTCGCACAAAAAATAGCCACTCGAACGTAGAGAAACTGGTAAGGAAGAATATCCTCAGAAGCTACAGCAGTATAGATGGCTATATTTCAGTCTTCAATTTTAATTTATTTTATTTTTATAGTCTTCAATATTCCTTTTAGTATTAAGAAGTAGTGTTTTTCCACATCAATTTCTATTATACTTTATATATATATATACACACACATTCGGTCAAACGACGAATATAACCGCTTATCTTAAAAACAAGGCTATTAGTATATTTTAGAGAAAATTTATTCTCAAAATCCAGTTTTTCACGTAACCATAATTGTAACTATTAACAATATATCAACTAAGCATATAATCTTATTTGTGAGGAAAAATCTATTAAAATTAGATCAATCAATTTTTTTTTAATAAAAATTAATCATTGCCAAAATAAATTAATATTTTGAATCTATAATAATAATATGATAAAAAAAAATATCTTTACTTGTGATTACATATGAAAATAAAACACTATTACTAAACGTGTAAATTAACTGGTAGCTTAATCAAAGGTCTATAATAATATTATTTTGTTGAAATAGAATTGTTTCCTGTAAAAAAAATACATATATTCTAAAATAAAATAAAGGAGAAGAGGTAAGTAATGTTAGATTTCATCTTAAGACCAATTGGCATTAAGTGAAGTTGACCAACAAATATATAAGCTGCACTCCAAAAATTGAGGCAGCCGATGTGGGACTTGGATAATACAACACATAAAGTCTCAACTCTCAACTAGGAGCAGAGTAAAGTTGTAGAATTGCACTGTTTGTTGGCTTGTAGCATGCGGCAATGGCTTAGTACTTCAAAAGAGAGTTTACTAATGAAAGGACAAAAAAGCAGACTTGCTTCAAAGTCATATCCAATCCAAGAAAAAAGAATAACAAGTTGCTGGCTGGTAAATGATAGCGGCGCTTGCCACCTCCACACAAGACCAATTCAAATGCAACAACCAAAAAATATCTTGACTAGATACTAGGGAAACAAAAAAAAAAGGGGGTCCAGCTATAGTTTTGGATATGATTCTTGCGAATTTAGTTAAGGTTTGCATTTTTTCTACATTGCATTGACCTGCCAAACTCCGCAATAACCGCTATAGTTTTGCCCCAGCCCCCAAGTTAAAATAATCCTTTCTTTCTACAAACTCTATTCATGATTCCCTTTTAATTTAAATTCAACTTAGTTGAAATTTTTTTAGTTTACAGAGTTTTTCTTTCCTATAAAATTTTCACTTTTTTTTTTGTTCTTGTCTCACTTCTTAAACCTCTACTTCTTATCGCTGCTTTTTCTAAGGGTGTGTTTGAAATAACCTTGGATTGAACATGACTCGTGTTTTTCCCCATCCATCAAGGTACTTGCTTTTCCGTTTAAAGCTTTAGAAAAATGTGAACGGACGTTTTCAAGGCTGCAAATGACAAACCAAACGTCTAACAAGAGCGCAAGATCTGCGTTCAATTATTAGGATGCCTGTAAGAAAGATCACAAGGACGAAACTTGATCCATGTTCTTTGTCTTCAGTGTGATGACAAGTGTAGTACTTTAATCCTATACTCAAGAAAAATCATCAGTAGCTTAAGTTCATAATACTTGTAATATGCTAACATTAAAAATACATTCATTTCAAGTGAAGCTTGACCTCAACATAGATAACATCAATTATGATAACCCTGATTTATAGTAAGAGTTACTTGGTTTTAACTCAGCCTCTGAATAGCTTCCTTAAAGCAGTCACTAGTCATCAACTACTTTGGAACTAGTATTATGATCGGTCATAGTGAGTGTCTCTCAAGTCTCAACAGAAGCATCCAATTGACAGGTACAAGGAAGGGTTACTTATTTTCATGCCTTTTTCTCGTTCCATATAACTGCTTTTATGCTATATTACAAAGACCCAATCATTGGCTGACATTGTAGGAAACAAAGTTGCTTCATGCACTACAATGCCTATAACACAGTTAATAGAAATAACATAAAAAATACTCAGCAAAATCTAACACCTCCCCGTCATCCTTTTGTACTATATCATACCTAAGGGTGTTTCTTCCTTTATCTCATAAAAATCAAGGAGTACTTTCTTTATATTCTGAAAAGGCTAATTTTACATTCTGAATTACTCTTTGCATAATGTAAAAGAAGTACTCCATAATTTTTAAGTACAGAAAACTTTAGCCCACACATAATCATCTAAGTATTTGGGCTTCTTAGCTATCCTGTAGGGTTCAGCCTGCATGGACTCCTTGCTGGACAAATTCAAATCCTCGGTTCCTAAATCCTACGTGGACCCATATTGTGTAGACTCAGACTTAGACTCACACTAGGAGCTCCTATCAGGGTATTTCATCCCAGAAATTATTAGGTTGTATTAAATCATCATGATTCCAACTAATCTATATGATGTGTAATTAAGAATTATTAATTATTTTTTATAAATTAAAAAACTTGAATATATGTTACATAGGAATTGGTTGTGACCATAAATGCATAACCACTTGGATTATTTACAAGCGGTACTCAAGCTCTCATTTTTGCTACTTTAGCCGCGGCTTATATAGGTGAATCCATGAAAGGCCATCGTTGACCAATTTTCTACAAAATAGTCCTTTTCATTTAGCTTGCTGCATATATATTGCGGCTCAATATAATCTACTTAGTAAACATCTATATTTATCTACCTATATCTATATAGATATAGGTAAATAGATATAGATATATATTCGATTAGTATATATTAATTTAAAACTATCCAGTAATTTCTCATTCCATCTCATTTCTCTGTCTTTTTAATTTTTTGGTTAAATTATTCATTTGATCCAGTTTCATGGTTCTTACCTTTTTAATTTGTATAGTTTGAAAATGGTTTAGTCCCTATAGTTTATATTTTAATTCTCTTTTAGTCCGTTTAGTTTAAAAGTATTTTTTTTAATCCCTATAATTTATATTTTAATTCTCTTTTAGTCCCTGTAATTTAAAAATTATAGAAACTAAAAAAGTAAGAATCATGAACTTATAGAGACTAAAAAGATCACTTTCAAAATATTATGGAAACTAAAAAATAATTAAAATATAAACTATAGGAACTAAAAAGACATATAGAGACTAAAAAAGTAAGAATCATGAAACTAAAGACCAAATGAATAATTTAAGATAATTTTTTTCTTCTTTCAATCAAACAACACTTTAAGATGTAAGAACATCATAATTTTTTTAATGACAAAAGAATGACCTTCGTAACACAATCAAGTTTAACACTGGGCGCTAATAAATAAAAAAGTTCAACACTGGGCTCAAATAATTAAAAGGCAAAAATCGTAGGAGGCCCTTAAAGGCCGCGAACAAAAGATGAATAGAGAAACCCATACCATTTCATAAGTGGTTTGGTTATTGAAGACCCTACTAAATAACAATCCAAAGAGCGAAATAAAGAAGGTTCTTGCTAACACACACCCTATTTTTGCTTATACACCTCCTTTCCCTTATTTCATAATTGTTTTTCCAAATATATCCTTTCTTTTCTTCAACCGAAAGTGTGCACCCCCTATAGTCTCCCTTTCATCCCGTATGAATCTATGATCTCATTGTTCTCGATTTTGTGTCTTGATTGAATCCGGCGTGGTTCCGCCGTTGTCAATCACACAAATACTGCCACCACCACCATTGCCCGTTCCATTCTCCATCAATTTCTCGTCGCTTCAGTCCAAGTGTTTCCTTGCCACAGATCTAGTTTCAGATGTTGCCCGCACATACCACTACGACAAAAAAACCAAACAAAATAGCAATGAAGGTTACTCACTTTGACGACGCCTGAAGCCTTCCATATTCTTCTCTGGGTCCACCGTCCAAGCCAACACTGTTGTTATTTACTTGGTCTTCAACGAGCTTGATTTCAACAAAGCATTTCCCTTTTCGTTCCTAAAAGTGTCATGCTTTTTATCGTGTTCTGTGGTAGACTAGGTTAATTCTATTTGCATTTTTTTTTTCAAAACAAAAGGATAACAAAAGACGTGACAACCTCCTTACGAGGTATTACAACTACAATGACTCTCATCCTGGGTATCAATAACGTTTAACCCACTTCTACCCTTCGAAACAAAATCCATATCCCATGTCCCTATCAATTATTAACCAATAAGGGCAAGAGATCAAAACTAGAACTAGCGCAGGCCATGATGGCATGATGCCAGTGTCGTGATGTTATAATTATTGCATCAGGCAACTAACTCATGGGGTAAATATTCCATATATACAATTATAAATCAAAGCCCTTGATTTTTTATTTGCACCAAGTCCACCCCTGTATCAAATTTCCTCAACTACTCCATATAACACTTCAATAACCCTCTTCTCTTGAACTAACCTTCCGAAGTAACTTAGACTTAGTCCGTTTCTAATATAATTGATTCATTTTCAATGCGCACAAACTCAAAATGATCCCCCAAGTTTCTACCTTAATTGGTGGTTTATATTACGGTGGCAGTAACTGAATCAGAATCATAGAGAGAACAAATCATTTTCAGGAGTTTTGGTAGGTTTGGACTCTCCCACAGCAACCTAAATTCCTCTTAAATCACACGATCACCCTCTCAGTCTTTTTTCTTATTTATAAGCAACATGCCTTATTTTTCTAATTATCCTTGCTTCCAAGTTACTAACTCTCTAAATTATTCTACTAACAATGTGGTTACGTATCGCATGGACTCCCAAAAATACTGTTGTTGGAAGTAGAACTCCAATGGCAATATTAGAATTTGGAATTAGAAATTCACAAACCACCCACTTTATTTTTACTCCAATGGTATTAAGGTTTGTTCGCACATGAGAACGTAGCTTCAGGAAATCTAAAAGTTTGATGTCAACATCAGCAGCAATGACATGATAAATGAGAAAAGCAATGTATCAAATATCCTCCTGTGTGAGGATGTATATTAGAATTGGTTAACAATGAGATAGTCATTATCTGAGGCAAATCCAACTTGTATCGTAGAATTTGTTGTACTCAAATGAGTTCAATCCACTATCAACAGTTTCAATAATTTAAATGAAAGCAATTCTGAAAAGAATGACATATCTAATACATTTGGAATTTTTCCTTTGTTTTCTCAAAAACCTCTTCAGCAATGATGGCCTCATTACCATCAGCTCTCTTAATTTCCAGTGTTGCTTTCTGATAGAATCCAGTACCTCGCAGTGCATCTGCAATGAAATCATCAAACCCAATAGCAATTGCTGCCTCAGCCTTCGCTCCATAAACCAACCTCTGTTAGAAAAAGAATAATGTAATAAGTTAGCTAGAAACAGGATAAACATGGTATAAAAGAGACACATAGGGATAACAAGCCATTCTAACCTTAATTCGAGAAAGGTGGATTGCACCAAAGCACATGGGGCAAGGTTCACAAGAAGCATATATTTCACAATCTGCAAGTTCTATCTGCTTAAGCTTCTTACAAGCCTGTTAAATGAAAACACTGCATGAATCATTTTTTATTTAACACTGCATAAAGTTTATTATATCTAGAAAAAAGAAGGCATACAGAGTCATACAATGAGCTTTAAGTTTTATTTGGAAGTTAAGAGCCTATAAAGTCACAGCACAGCTAGCACTTCTAAAACCTAGATAGAATGAAATTGATACTAGATGTCAAATTGTCTAATATTTAACCTGTTGTTCCAAAAGTGAGGCAACTGATCTGGTGGAAAATATATTATTTTAAAGTTCTTCACAGTGCTGCAGCATTGTCAACTGAGCAGACATGATCTGCATATTAGAATTTAACCAGGCAACAGTACCCTGAAGCATGCATAGCCTCATACCATATGTGTATAAAGTATAATCTTGTCAAATCTTTCAGCAGCATATCCAAAAAATTCAACAACAAATATTAACAGGGATTTAGCCACTTTCCAGCAGGTGACAAGATTAATGATTGTGTTCTACATGTATCAGAGTTCATCCCCTTTTTGGTTTTTCTTGCATAGATGGAACTGAGTACATGTCCAAAACCATTATATGATCACTGTCAAATCCTAATTGTTCATTTTACACACAGGCATGTCGTCAATAAAAATAATCTTAACGAGTGACGTAAGAGTTGCCCCCAATGAGCTAAAACTAAAAGAGGTGACCAAAGTTTGAGTGGTATCTACAAAAACCGTATCTGTTTGTTGATGATTATCCTTTTAATCATGTCCAATCAGAACTTATAAATTCTTAATCAGTAGATTCCTTTAGTCAAAATCATGAATAGCCACCACAAACTAGATTTCTCTGTATAATTCTTTGGAAAACCAGGACAAACGATTCTACACGTGCACTGTAGATATTCCCCACTTAACATTTACAAGTAACATTACGTTTACAAAAACAAGATAAATGTCAATTCACATACTCTTCTTACCACATTCTTTATTATTTATTAGTAGTCCATTCTTTAAAAAGTCTAATACTTGTTTTAAAAAGTAACCTTTGTCAAGACAACGAAATTAACATTGAAAAGTTAACCAATAATAGAGAGCACTAAAGAGTGTAATATTAACTTTGCTCTAGAATAAAGTATCCAATGGGGCAGGGCATATTCATCATGTGCAAATTTCAGTCAGAAAAACACAGCAATACTATTATTTGCTACAAGAAAATGTGTTTTTCCTGCTGAATAAGTAAATCACTTGGTTATTCAAAATCTAACCTCTCTTATTGCTGTCACCTCAGCATGAGCAGTTGGGTCTGTGTTACACAGAACCATGTTGTGACAACTAGCAACTATTTCATCATTATGAACTATAACAGCACCAAAAGGGCCTCCATCTTTGCAATCTACCCCTTTATATGCTTCTTCAACAGCTTTTCTTAAAAATTTGTGGTCTCTATCCTGCACGGCTGATTAAGCAATGATCACACCAAAAGAAAAGCAATAAGAGGCCGAGCAGGCAAAATAAAATCTCCAAATGGCTGTTTTCATTTTTAAAAATGCACAATCATATACTTCTTTACATACATGGGCTTTGAAAATTAGATATATGATATATCATTTGGTTTTCAAGCCTAATGTTTAACTATGTGAATAAAGAATTCAGGTTTCTTTCTATTGAATGAAATAAGATCATAAGACTCTGAAATCCAAAATAAATAAATCTGGCCACAACAGAATATCAATAAATAAGATGGCCTAAAATGAATCAATAAAAATCAGCCATGGATAACTAATAAGAAAACATTGCAACAAGAAATCTGAACTATGCAGAAGCATTACCTTCCTGATGACCAGCAAACGCAGCAGCTACTGAGACAGTTCCATCCTTAGTTTCCACAACTGAAGTAATAAAAAAGAAAAGAAAAAAAAAACATAAATAAACACAATGAAGTAAATGAAACATTGTGTTGTAAGTACACAATGCTTGTTCTGTTGTTCAGTTGGGTAGGGAATTTCAATTTTCAAAGATGCATATAATACTTCATTTCTTCAAATACAATTCCCAGAAGAATACTTCTACAGTTTGCAAATATCAATAGACAACCCAACACGTAGCAAGCATGTATTGCACAAAAAGTCCAAAAACAAACCGATAAAATAAAAAGGGTAGGCAAGAAAAATCCACAATCGTAAAAATCCCACACACCCCCGTAAAAATTGAAATCTGGGAAAACAGAATCATGTACTTTAAAACAGAAAAAGAGTATAAAAAAAGAAAAAAACAAGACAATGATAAAGGGAACAAGACATGTACCGTTAACTTCCTCCATGACAGAAGCGTTGGATGTGATTCTCGGAGAAACAGGTTGAGGTTGGGTAAGAAGGACGAGGTAGGAGAAAGTGAATGCGGTCCACGAAAAAACAGAATATGGTTGGTACGTAAATATAACGGAGGGAGGGCATGTGAAATTTCTATGCTAATGTTATTAAAATATTAATAATTAATAAATAAATACATTCACATCCACATTTTCACCCTTAAAATAAAGGACATGCATGAATTTAATAAACAAAAAGGGAGGTGCATGAATGAATGTGATGGTTCGGAGGGATATCAAACGAAGCTTCCCTTGCTCCGGAATAGTATGGAACATTTAAAAATTAAAATAAAATAATATAGACATTATAATTCAGGAGGTTGTTTATACAAAAAATAATTAAAGTAATTGATGTGATGTATATGACTTACCCATTACACGCGTTGCTCTACACCCAAACAATCCTATGCGTGTACGTTATGAAATTTTCTCAAGTTCCAAACAACTTTAGTCTTTAACCAAACACGTGGCCACATGGGATGATTTTTCATTTGCATTTTTAACTTGCTATACTTTATTTAAAAAAAGTTTTTTTTTTTTTCTGCTAACAGTTTTAGTCGATGTTACAATAGTTAACATCGTTACTCAGCGATAAAAAAAATATAGTAACATCTTTAACTAATGTTAATAGATGTAACAATCACAGTCTGCTGAGTCTAGTAATTTATTACGTCGTTAAAGAGTGGTCAAAGCAATGGCAAATATATTTTGTTACATAGTGTAAAGTTTTTTTTTTCTTTATCTTTTGGTTCATTTAAGAGAAAAAGGCCTTATTAATCCAAAATTTAATTAAAAAGTAATTAAAATTTAACTAAAAATTATTTTTGTCAAAAATTAAAAATTAAATTCAGTACTCAAATCATTACATCTTATCTTTAACATATTAACTATTTTTATTCATTCACTTGATTTAGTGTAAATTATTTATACTAATAATGTAATAAAATATATATTGAGTTAGATTGCAATATATGCTAATGGATCTTGATTCACAGTAATGAGAATGATGCTTTTTAGTGTGGAATGATTCTTAACCAAATTAAACAGATCCAAAAAAAAAAACTCAGAATTATTTCCTTCCATTAATATTTAATATAGTAAAAGACAAGTTAATTTAGTAGCATATTCTTTAGCTAGAAATTCTATCTTGTTTGGTGTTAAGAGTATTTATAAATCATAATGTGATTCTTCATTATATCAGTAATCAATAATAGAAAGAATCTGATTATGGTGTTATAAAAAAATAATCGATAAAAATATTTTTATTTTTATTTTTTAAAATTTGTTATTTTAGTTCGACTATTATTTAATTAAGATATTTTTCTCTCACTTTTAAATGATTTTAGTCCTTTTATTTTTTAATTGAAACACTTCCTCATCCAATTTATAAAGTTATATTTTTAGTGTCTTTGGTCAATTTTAGACTTAATTGTATATTTTTTTAATTTTTTAATAAATTAAGTTTGTTAGCAAATAAATAATTTAAAAAAAATATTTATCTCATAGATAATAAAAAAACACATGTTAAAAAATATATAAATCAACTTTTGAAGTTGATTATAAGAAATAAAATTGTATATTTTTTAAAATTTAGAGACGAAATCAGTTAAGAAATGAAAAACTAAAATCATAAACATTTTAAAAATAGAAAAATAAAATGTCTATAAAATGGATTTTAACCAAAATAATTAAGCTCTTTGTAATAACATTTCATTTTTATACTACTGGTAAGTAACAACGTAACATCAATTAGGTGGTCAATTGAATTGAAATAACTATTTTTGAAATAAATGTCCGCTTATGAATTAATCTTATAACATCTCTCAATTTAGATTAAAATGACTATTTATTTTTATAAATATTATTATCAACTTTCAAACAAATTTTACAAAAGATTGATGCAAGGATTTAAGATTTTAATATGTTTATATAAATTAAAATGATATATTTAATACGAAAAATCGTATTCGATCCACATAATTATAATCATACCTAATAAAATCATGTATAAGTAAATATTATAACTAATATGAGTATAATTTGATATAACTAGTTATTATTTAAAAAAGTATAGATATATAACTAGTTTATTTATAATTAGTTATATGTAACAAGTTATATCTAAAATATGGAGATGTATATAATATTTAAATATTATATTCTAATTCTAAAATATAAATAGTTATTCTAATTAATAATTTTCTTTTAATAGATTATTCTAGTAGTAATATATGTAAACTTTAAAAGAAAAAAAAATCAAGGGAGATCAAGGCTCCCAACACATAACCTACATTTGTTTTTGGGATTGAGAGATACACGTAATCTCTCTTCCAAGATTAAAAAAAAAAAAAATTCTACAAATCACATAAAATAATCTGATAACACTTCTCAATTTCAAAGAATAAAATGTCTATTTATTCTCACAAATACTAGTCAAGTTTCAACTAACTTTTACAAACATGGTCGCATGTGATGACTTTTCATTTGCAATTTTCCCTCGGTTCATTTAAAAATATCCTTTAATTTTATCATGATTGTATTTTTTTTTAAATCATTATTATTTCTTTTAAAATAATAATTACCAGACATGCTATTAAAAATAGAGAGAAATTTTTTTTGAACATGAACCTTTTTTATTTGATATATTAGCCGTATTAATTAAGAAAATAATATTGTGTAAATGTTATTAAAAAATTACTACATAATTTTTTCTTAGTATTTCTTAATTTATACTCTTCATGTATAAAATGGAAATAAAAAATACTTGTAATATTTTTAAACGAGAGAAAGTGAAATTTTCAATTCTATAAATATTCATCATAACATTTTAAGATTAAATCGAACTTATAGAAAACTCATTATTTGTACCCAAAAAAAAAAAAAGGAAACCTATTACATCACATCATGTTCATTTTAAAAAGAATCAAATAAAACATGACACGTGTATTTTGGAATCAGTTGTTTAAATCTCGTGAAAGAGAAAAAAAGAAAAAGAAAACAACCCCTTCAAAGTTCTAGATATAATAAAGCCCAAACCAAAAGCATACATTCCATAAATCCGTTCACCAAGTATGACCGAAGTCACCTTCTAATTAACAGCATTAAAATGGATATTTTAGATCAGCTCGAGATAAATGTTCCTAATGATCGAAACCCTACGTTGAGAGCTTGCAACAGCTCTTCTCACTTGAAAAACACTGCAAGGTTAGCTAGCTTATAAAGAAGATGTTGTTACCTAGACATACATCCATTGGAGTTGGTTAATGCACCCTTCTCAGAATAAAACATTTGGATCCACCATTTTAGCTTCGTTATTAAATTTTGGTATTTTTCTAGTAAACGAACACCCCAATACAAAATGAAAATGGTTTTCCATTTTGTTTTGAAATTAATGAAAACACATTTTGGTACAGAATATTTTTGTCAAAAAAATAAATAAATAAAAGCAGGATGGTGTACTTAGCAAATAAAGGTATCCGTTTAACAATGCCTCGACATTTTAAAAAAAAAAATGGATAAGGATCAAGGCCCAAATTGGTAATGATTTGGAATCAGTTGCAATGTGCACAAGGGAAAATGTCAGGCGCTTCCCGCATTACATCATTCTTACATGCTCCTTTCCTTTACATAATTACATAATATTATTCACCTTACTTTATAGTTTATATCGTTATATTTTCTTAATTAAAAAATATATAAAAAGGAGCTTTAAAATGAAATAACTTGTGAACTCACATCGACCTCAAGAATTGTTTTACTCGTCATAACAGACATCAAAGAGTAGTTTTACTCAAATTACATCAAAATTTTACTCGTCCTCGAGAATTCCAGTAAGTGCTTCAGGATTAGATAATGGTTGGCTTTGAGAACTTTGGGTCGCGTTTAGAGCGGTTACTGTTCTTTGTGCTACCTTTTATTATTAATCATATAACTCTTATTTCTTTTAGGTTGTGGTTCTAAAATAAGCTGGATGCGTTAATATTTTTTCTCAAATTTTAGGTTTGGAATGTGTTAAAAACTCCATTGGCCAATTACCTCCATATCAACAGTAAAATCACTTAACAAATTTTGATAGCACCAACAAGGCATTAACACTTGATCAGAACAAATAAGGAAATGAGAAGCTTCATTTCCATTTTTGAAATAACAGATTTTAATGACACTTAAAAGAAGATGAAACATGACAGTACTGACTTTGCTATTAGAAGTTAGAACACATCAATTAATCCTAAGAAGAATGCAAACCTTCCCAACAAATGAAACCTCTAAAAAATGGTTTTCTTTATAAACAACAAAATATAACATACTCTAACTAAGATACTCAAGTTCAAGTTGAGATCGAGGTGAAATTGCTATGATTGAGGTTGGGATCAAGATACTTAAAGTGAGGTTGGGTTGAAGATATTTTGATTGAAATCGAGTTAAAGATGTTTCAGTTAAGATTAAGTCGGTAAGACAAAATAACTCTTGCATAGGTTAAATCGAGTATGCTCTAGTCAAGGCCAGATCAAATATGTACCGATCAAAGACATAGGTTAAATCGAGTATGCTCTAGTCAAGGCCAGATCAAATATGTACCGATCAAAGACAAGGTGAAGATATTTTGACTGAGACTAAGGTGAAGATGCTACAATGAAATCAAAGGTGAAGATGTTCTGTTCTAGACCGAAGTGAAAATGCTCTGTCTAATGTCAAGGCTAAACTGTTGTGCTTGAGGTTGTATTGGAAAGATTCTCTAGTTGAGACTAAGTTAAAAAAAATTTGATTAAGATTGAGTCAAAAATACTTTTATCTAAAGTGAAAAAACTAATGGTGAGTTAAAAATATATTATAGTTGAGACTAAACTGAAGATGATATGATTGAAGTAAAGATGAAATCACCTAATGGTGAGTTGAAAGAGAATTTGGTTGAGACCAAATTCAAAATATTTTTGTGATTAGTTGACAAAATATTTTTAAACTACTTATTTTTTTTAATTTTTAATAACAAAAGTTGTTAATAGATGAATTGGATGATTTTTATTAAATAGATCATAGATAAATTGATTTTTTAAAATAAATTTTAAAGGTTATACCCATTTTGACACAAAATAAATAAATTAATGAATTATTTTTAATACCTATCTATCTATTTACCACCCCTAATTTGACCTGGGAGAATGAAAGACAATAAATCATTAGTACATGTTTAATGTACGATAAAAAGAATTACAATTTAAAAGGTGAGAAGATGGATAAATCATAGTTCATAAAAACTTGGGCGAAATGTAAGCAAATTTATCGATGCATCAAATCATATATATATATATATATATATATATATATATATAAATTGAAAATTGATTAATTAATATTAATAGATTTATAGTCCACTGTCCTCGTTTCAAATTTATTATATGATATATGATAGATAAATCAATAAATATTATGCTGCATAGCAATTCGCATGGTTGTGATTTTTTCGAATAATTTTTTTTTTAAAATTAAACTAATCTAATATAAATATGCTAATCTTGTTGGTAATGGAAAGCCTGAATCACTGGATCTAGAAAAGAGATCATAATCGCCTTCGATCAATTATCACTGGAAGATTACCAAATCGCAAGTGGCTCCTTTCAAGGATTATTATAAATAGTCGTACGGCTAACAGTATCCGACTTTTCCCTTTTCACACCCGGAGATTAATAAAATGATAATTAAAAAGATAGCTGGCGTTTTAGAATCTTCATTTTCAATTAAAATAAGTCCAAATTTCTATATTTTAAAAATTAATGAATAATGATTTTATAGTTGGAGCTAAGTTAAATTACTTGCTATTTAAGTTTGTTGTTATTGTCTGTCTTATCCAATAAAGATATTTTTCGCTTCCACCACTATTTATTATAAACAAATAATGGTTTTAGTCAAAATATTATAAATAATTGATAAATTTGGTCTTTCACTTTATTATTTTAAGTTCCATAAAAAGAGAAATTATCAATTATAAAAAAATATGAAACTAAAATGATCTTTTTAAAGTATAATTAAGAATTTAAACTAGTGTTAATCGAAAACTAAGAAATTTAAAGCACATTTTACCTTTAGAGTATATAATTTGAATGTACAAAAAAAGTTTATATGATAAAAATAGAAAAGAAAGAGATAAAAGTATGCAATGAGGTATTAATGTAATAGAAAACTATTATAACTCAAAAGAATTGTGCAACAAAAGATATGATTAAAGATCACATCCGAGAAACCAAACTAGACCTTTAGCCATGATTAATAGAACAAAGCCAAAAATAAAAAGAGTAAAGATATAGTGGCTTGTATTTGATCAAGTTCTTCAATTGTACGAGATCTATTCAACAATCGTACCAACTGTGCCATCCTTTGAGATCCCTTAAGAATTAAAATCTCACAAAGTTAGACAGCTTGATGGCACTCTCTTGGGAGAGCAAGCTATACCCTTCACCACTCACGGTTATGGCTAGCTGCCTCTGCATAAAGATAAACTAGAATGCACATATACTAACCAGAAATACATTTATTATACTATGTAAGGCTGCACACAACACTTGCTTTCGAATTTTCTTTACTTCTAAATCTTCCCTTTCTCCTTTATCATAAATCGATCTATACGTACAAAGTACGCGGTCCAACTTTACATGCATAAAAGAATTGGTTTAAGTATTATTGTAACCAATTTTTTTAATACTTCTTAGGCATAGTTGCATTCCTAGCTAACTAGGGATAAAAACAAAAAAGTTTAATTTTCCCCCTATTCCAAACATATTGTGTGAACAGAATAATCGTAGCTATAGTCGATGGAGGGCAGCATTCACCTCTCTTTTGACTGCAACGACAACCAATCATCTCATTGTGTACGAGATCCGTAATTATGTATATGCTTTAATCAACACTTTGAATTTTATTCAAAGATTAAATTTTTAATAAGATGATTTAAGAATTTTTTATTACCGAATGAAAGTAACATGAAAATGCTATTAAGGCCTGTTGTAGTATGTGGACATTCATCCACTTCTCAATTACAATTTACTTACACTTCCTCAACACTCGTTATTTTTCTTTATTTCTATCTTGTAATATCACCTGTGATATATATGCTTATCTTTCCGGTTATCTTTCTTTATTTGTTTATCTCTCTAGGTACCTATTAAATAACATATCAGTGTATACCCATCATTTTCCTTGATTTTATAGACACCCATAAAGCAAATTCGTACTAGCCAAACCCAAAAAACAGAGAAAGAAAAAATGTCATGTGCTCTATAAATGTTGTTTTTCACAACAAAGTAAAAACGTAAAGAATAAAATAAAACTTATATATATTAGTTACACACAGTCAAGTGGGCCGATGTATAATTCGAACTACTTATTGTATTAGTAAGTTAGTAAAGCGTGTTGAATTCAAACTACATTAAGTTTATTATATTGGTAGAAAATTTCATTCAATTGTTCAAACTTCCTATGAACAAAGAGAGCGGCACTATCTTGTATTGTAAAAAAATTAAACAGAAAAGAAGTAAAAACTAGGGAAATAAGGACATAGATAGAGATGAATGAGAGAGGTAAAGGGAGCTATACTATACATTCAACCGAGTTAGGAGTAGGCGCGTTAATCTAGCTAATTCCGTAGGCATTATTATATATAAGAAAGAAAAGGAGAAGGCATCTTTTGTGTTATAAGATATTACTAGGAAAAGCAAAGGTTGGCACTGTGTATATCAGCCAAGGGAGAGGACAAGAACGCTTATGCTTCTTTTTTTCTTTTTTTTTCCAATTTTTACAACCATTATATCCATTCTTATTTGTCATTTCAGGGAATCCTCACCGTCCCTTTTTTGCCGTATAGCAGCTGGTGCATGTGACTTTCCTCTATGCTATAAATACAGCCACTGCTATTCCATGCCAAAACCAACCAACACACTCACAGCAAGAGCTCCCCAATTAAGAGACTGCACTTTGCTTAGAGTTCAAGTTTCCTTGAAAAACCTCAAGGTGTTTTTGTGAGTGTTTTTGAGTGACTCTTATAAATCATCATCATCATCAGAAGAAGAAGTAGAAGAGAGAATAAGTGTTATGGGGGCTAAGAAATCATCATCTTCTTTCTCCTTTTGTGGTATGTTCAAGGCTTGTTTCTCAAGCAGCAAAGATGATTACTACTGTAATTACGATGATAGTAGTAGAAGGCATTTTGCAAGTGATGAGGATAGAGGCCGTTGGGTTGCTGAGCCTGGTATTGACCGGAAAGCTTCTGCTTTCATCGCTAGATTTTATGCCTCACGAGTCAGTGATTCTGAGCACCAAATTGCATCTTGAAATTTCAAATATCAAACATATATGAAACATGAAACCCCTTTCTTCGTTTCTCTCCATTAATTCATGCAAGTAGTTGTTCTTTTATAATAATTCAGACCAATTTCACTTTGTAGTTGGTTCCAACCTCTCTCTATCTCTCCCTCTCTCCTACAAATGTAATGAAATGCTTCCTTCATACATTTGGTTGTGGTAGTGGTTTTTACTAGAGGAGTGGATGCATGGATCCAAACTTGCTAGATGCTAATAATGTGTGTGGTCACTGGTCAATAATAATGTAAAAATTCATTATTTGTTTTGCTCTCTTTCCATTCTTTGTTATTTAAAATAAATAAAAAAGCCTTAAATTGATGAAAAGTAATATATCCCTACAACTTTCTTTGCCATGCTAGCTAGTTGCGATGAACTCTGATTGGCATATGATTTCGAGTTAAGAGCTTCTGTCACTGCATCATTCCTGTTTTGGGCACTGATAACAGCTATATATATAAGTAGTATATATTATCAGAACTGTCTTGATTAAAACCATAAAAGGAATATTAACACAAATTTACATGCAGTTGATAGTGATCAGCGACGATCGAAGTACTTTTAACTTTTCAGCCTTTCAATTGACATAGACTGTAGTAGTAATTAGCAAAGGGCTCAAAGGAATAATAGAATTTTTATACGAATGTGTTGACAGAACAATAATCAATTAAGTGAGCAAAGGCTAATTGGCAAGGGACGGAAAGGCCAAATATTG
The DNA here is from genome assembly GCF_000004515.6 of Glycine max. Classification (NCBI taxonomy): domain Eukaryota; kingdom Viridiplantae; phylum Streptophyta; class Magnoliopsida; order Fabales; family Fabaceae; genus Glycine; species Glycine max. Next base: position 3,163,457 of record NC_038253.2, read on the forward strand.
AATATATGATCAGCAGATTGTGAGTAGGTGAATAAAAGTCCATGTCGGCACAGGTGTTAATTAGTTTGGTTAGCATGCAACATGTATATCCATAACTTTCGGTAACAATATTGCTGAACTATATCGTTAATTTTAATGAGTATGTGGGGGCAAAGTGGTTTGCCATGAAAATATTCAACGTACGTACGGTGGACCATGTATTGCATTCTCATTCTCCTCTAATTGCTGTGCAGTGTGCACAAATTCAACGTCTCAGGGTTGGACCAAATCCAAGCTAGCTAGAGAGACTCCCATCTACACTATTACTGGTTTACACTTTAAGTAATTATTAATTATCCTGTTGTTTATTAAGTGCTACCGCGGCCTGGTGGCCAAGACCTTCACTAATTAACCAATATCTATTTATTACATACATTTTCTCAATCCTTGTTATTTGTAACTCTTTCTTCAGATTTATGCATTTCAGTCGTATTTTATTTTGGCTAGCTTTTTGAATTAAGTTAAATATCGTGAGTTTAATTCTTTATGTGTCGTCGTTGCAACTTGTAAGATCCGGTTTCCATTAATGCAATCAGGTAATTTTTAACAAGTATATATATATATATATATATATATATATATATATATATATATATATATATATATGGTTTAAACTTTGCAGTTTTATTGCACAACGATTTTGTGTCTCACTCATATTTTTATGTACGTTAACTTAATTTGAACATGGTTTACATCACTACATCAGAGGAGCAGCTAGAGTTTCCTTTTTTTGTCTTAATTAACCTCTTCCGATTCAGAGAAACTTTACTTAAGATCGATACAAAAATAAGTAAAATTTAATTAAAATTTATTTTTATTTAAAATCAAACTCAAAAAATACTTAAATAATTTAATCTTAATTTAAATACATTAACGACCACTTGTGTCGAATCACGTTTTAGATTCTTCTCTCTTGAATCAATCTTAATTTAACCTTTGGGACAACCGTCAATGTTTTCTTTTGTTTATCCAATTACCTATTATATATAGAGCAGGACAAGCTTACTCAAGAATGTTGAACACGTGCCAGGAGAGGAGCGGGATGTTGTGATGACTTGCCAAAAGGGTATTCATGAGTAAGCAATGATGGGAATAAAGATTAAAGATTCCCACATTTAATTTATAAGTAGATGTTAGTCCCAAAAGTGATGAAGAAAAACATATCTTATTTTCATCTTTCTCCTCACCCCCTTTCAGTTTCTTCTCAACTAAACAGAAGTTTAGGGTGTGAGTTTTAGAAAAATTACTAGATAATTTGGACTATTATATTGTGTGAAGCTAATATTTAAACTATTCAAAAGAGTTTTATAAACTTTTAAAATGACTTATCAAATACATGCGTTAATTTATGAAAAAAAAAGTAAAGGTTTAAATATATTTAATTTTTATAAAATGATTGAACTTTGATTTTGGTTTTTATAATTTTTTATTTTCATTCTTAAGAAATATGTTAATATTGTTTTTGGTTCTAACTTTACGTGACACTGCGTAACTGTTTATGTGTTTAACATAATGTCAAGTCTTTAAATAACCATCTCAAGTGACTTATATATTAGTGTCTACAGTGTCATGCTAGCACGTGACATCTCATTTTTTTTTCTTTATAAATTTCTGAAATGAATACTATTTATCTAAATTAAAATGAACCGTAGGAGATAAAAAAAAAATAATGATTTCAAATGTTCTTTTCAGGCTTCATCATACAATATCATGCTCATTACTACAAAGCCCATCTAGCGGAGAGGGCATGTTCAAGGCATTCATCATCTCTCACTGCGTGTGATTATTAGTCATGCAGTACTTGTCATCGAGATCGATCAGTGATAATAGGCTTCTTCATCACACTGATCATATTCTTGACATTGCCATGAAAGGACCATGGTTGACTGATACACATTTATAGTGAGATCTTCTCTTTTTTAACAATATTTATTTATTTATTTTTATTTTACTTTTATCTATAATATTTGTACTTTAGGTAAGGGATTTGAACTCAATTTCACTCAAAACAATTTATTGGGGTAGGAATATGGTAATTCGGATATACTTCCGAGTACCAAAACTAAGGATGAAATAGCTATATATACGATATTTATGAAAAAAAGTATTCAATCCTGGATAAATAATGCAAGTTCAAAAGGCGAGAGACACCATTCGGATCTTGACATGGAAATTAGAATTAGAAATCTTACTAATGGAGGAGCAATGTGGTACAGTGAGTGCTATTATATGCATTAAGGAAGCTTCTACTCTTGTTCTTATAATTATTCTGGGGTTCACTTTGGAAGACCATTGGCATGGTTAAATGGAATCGTCAGTAAATGCACGTCTCAGAATGATGACAAGATACCAGTTTACCAGTGTACTTAGGAATATCATTCCTTCATCTTTTTTCATTAACCCATATCTGTTATTACTTTGAATTGTAAGGTTCTCTTCTCAGTACCCACTTCCAAGTACGCAAGTTACTTTCAATGTCAGGAATATATGTTCACTTCTTAATTCTCACATCATCTCAAAAGACTAATACGTAGCATTACTCAATTAAATTCCTAAAATTATCATAATTAATTTCTTTTTGATCTTTAAAATTACGAGTATTATTTTTTTGCTAACTAGCAAAAAGAAGGGAAGCTGGATCCACGTGGAGCAGAGACTGACATGTTAACTATGTTAATATCCTAATTCCTACAATCCCAGAATGGCGTTTGATAATTTTAAAATTACGAGTATAAAGATTAAAATAACTGGTGTTTTTTAATAAAAAAGAAATAAAGAAATAACTGGTGTTTGATAATTTTAAAAACTAATTAAAAGGGCGTTTCTTTTTATGATTTTAGGAACTAAATTCATCAGTACCTCTGATTATAATTTGAGAGACTAATTTAATTTGGTGTATCGAAAAAATATACTACTATATGATTGGTACAGATAACTATAAACTCACTCGAGTTTCATCACTTTTTCCCCATGTGGCATGAAATTTTACAACTTTCGGTAGAAATTTCAGAGCAGTTCTGTAATAGCAGCCGAGAGATTCTAACTTAGCTTGATCTTGTTGGTCTGAAACTAGAAAAGTCGTGCCCTTATTATATACTACGGTAAACTGATGGAATCCGATTTGAAGTTATCTTTGCAGAGATTGACAATACAACAATTATATTAGGGTAATAAATGCATGGATTAATTTGTTTATATTCTGTAATGGAAAATATAGGCAAAGAGTATCTTTAATTTGTTTGCTAGTTACTCCAGTGAACTGAGGTTATTTCGAAGAGTAAAATAAAATGACATCTCGGACATTGGGAACAATTGAACTGATGAAAAGATTGTAAAGGCCATGCTCAAAAGTTTGCCTCTGTGTCCCATGTTATTATGTCCTCAGTGGCTTCAGCTTAATTATATTACATATTTTCTGATATGAAAGCAGAAAGTTTTCCGAACTGTATAAACTAGAAGCAATAGTTAGATATTTTAGATAAACAACTTTTTTTTCTTCCTTTTGTACTTAATTTTGAATATAGTCCATTTGTAAAGGATAATAATATTAATTGAATTGTGATTAAACAGGATGGAAACGGCATAAAAAATCTAATCTTCAGTTATCCATTCAGATAATAAGTCTTACCAAATTGAATGGCAGAGGAACCAAATGCTTATATGGGTTTAAACTCATAACTTGTCTAAACAAAGTAAGCACAACAAAAGTGACTCTCCCTAATAGAACAAAAAGGGAGAATTGAAAATTGGAAAAGAAGAAAGAATACTAATTTTGGTGTAACAGAGAAGTGCTTTCATTCTTTTTACCAATACTGGTCACTTATTTTCATCTATCAACTAGAGAAAATCCATGCTAGCATGCCACGCTAGGACCTAGAACTAGAAGCAATAAAATGGGTATTTTCCAACCTAAGTAGCTACGAGGAATTTGGGGCATCTAAATTGATACGAACTATCTTCTTTTCCTAACTAGGGTACTTTGTGATCTTTAGGCACGCATATATGGCTCTTCCATGTGAAGCCTCAATTGAAATAGTGTGGTGCCTAAGTCTCCCCTCGAATTTCAGTACCTTTTCCATTCCACTACTTATTAAGTAGAATTTCTTGCCATTTTCAAGGTCACCATAAACTCACAGACTTCTCTTTCTATATGCATGTTGCTTAGGCTAAGTGCGTGTTTTGTTTAGCTTCAACAAATCTGAACGTTGATATTGACGCGGATCAGAGGCATCCGATGCCAAACCAAACACAGGGTATAAGACAACCAAAGGCGTGATTCTATTCACAAAATACAAAGAGAGAACTTATTGATCCAAAATTCCAAACACTCTTAGCTATAGTCTTTAAATTTCAAGGTGTTTCCGATTAATCCGTTTGTTAAATCTAACAATTCAAATTCATGCGACCCAGTTTAAAACCATACATGCATATTATGTTGGCGATTTAAAAATTTTAGTCAACAAAGTCTTTGTCTGAAGCCTGCATCTTAATTCTTACCTAAATGGGTGAAACACACTGAAGCTCAACTATACGCTTAGTCGGTTAGTGTAGGCTAACAATGTGGAAAGTTATAGCCCATGAGTGAAGTTGGGTTTGATTGGCTCACATATTGGAAGTCACTTTAACACAACTACAACTGTCTTTTTTTTTTTACCCGAAGTAATATTGTCTAAAACTTATAATTAATTACTAATGGTATAATTATACTAATTTTAAATTTTAAATTAAATTCCATTTTTATATATTTTTATATTAATCTGATCTATAGAAAGAAAATAAAAACTTAATTTTAACATATTTAAACTTTTTTAGAAAATAAATTTAAACTGATTTTAGTACTACACAAATCAGTTTGTAAGATGATGATTATCTTTCACTCATATACTTTAATTTAATCATATATATAGTTAATGTGAGACTGAATTATTAAATCACCACTTTTAAGGTTGTATTTAGGTAATCCTAGAGAGACCACAACTAAGGCGAGTTAATAAGTGTTGGCAATTAAGGAGGATTTTCCAATAAACTATAAAGTGATTAAATGCTAATTTATTTATCTATTTATAATATATAAAAGTTGAATTTCTCAATATTATATTGTGATGTTAGTAAAATTAATGATTTTGAGAAAGCAAAGTTTCTCAATGTCACAAAATTAGTAATTTGGTGATTTAGAGGAAATAGAACATTCTACTTTTTGTGTCATTAAGTTTTGTAGTACTACAGAGAAAAAATTATTAAATAAAATAAATGTACAAATTTACACCAATTTAATATTACCATTTCTGCACAAATTTATCTATTTTTATAATTAGTTACTTTAAAATATATTTCTCGAAAAATAATAAACTAAATTCATTACTTTAAAGTTATAATATAATATAATATAATATAAATTCATTACTTTAAATTTTTATTTTTAGTATTTTTATATTTATATTTTAATTTTAGGTATAATTATTTCTTTAAATAATTTTTGTGAAATTGAATAAACATTTTGAATCAATATCATACTTTTATTAAAAAGTTCTTACATGAATAATTTTTTTCTTTGTCTTTCATTCTTTTTTCTTTTTTCTTTGCAAGAATTACTTTTTTTTTCTTATTCATTTTAGTGTTATGTTATGATAAGTTTTAATTATTATTATTGTTCAGATTTTTTATATATGTTTCAAATGTTCTCTTCTATAACTAACTGTTGTATTAGAAATCTTACTTTTGCATTATATTTGTGCAACAAGACATGAAAAGATTCTATTATTGTGATAATTTTCATTTTTTTTATCAATCATATTTTGAATAATATCATTACAAAATTTTATTTTTCCTACTCAAATTAACTGTCAAATAATATGAATGATAATTTTTAATAATCAATTGGTTAATTTATTTTCTTTAAAATACACGTTATCCATGTAAATAATTTAATAATTATCATTCACACAGTCAATTTAATAATAATATTTTTAATTTTGAACTATATGCTAAAAATTACAATAAATAATTTAAATAATTATCATAAGAAGTTATAACTTAATATCCTTATATAGTTGGACCATACAGGATAATAAACATCAATTAAATATCATTAATTTGAAATAATTAACATATGTAATAATATAATTATTATTATAAAGAAACAATAGAAAGTAATAGTTAATAATATATTAAAGATTAGTAATAAATAAAAATAATCGGTGACATCTTTAATAAGTTAATAAATATGTAAACAATAATATTTAAAGTTTGAAACATATAATTATTTTTATAAATAAATTTTGATAATCAGTAAGCAATGATAATAAATCAAAAGCTAAGGGAAAATAAATAATAATAATGATAATAATTAAATTGAGATTATTCAATTTATATTATGTCATAATAAGATTAATTAATTCAAACCTCAAAATTTTAAAAATATTACATAAAATTAATATATTCAAAATAAGTAAAAATATAGTTTTAAAATAATTAATGGTCATATCTAATAGAATTCATATTATTTCAACAAATTTTAAAAATATTTAAATTTTCACCATAAATGTGCAGTTAAATTTAAATAAATATTATAGATTATATATATATATATATATATATATATATATATATTATTTATTATTCTTTAACTTCTATGTTTCATATTAGTATTGTATTAATATTATTATTTAGAGTAAAAATAAATTATAGTAAAATTCAATAGACTTAATCAGTTTAAAGATAATACGTGTTCATTCAAAATATTAATTAACATTATTTTTCAATTTTAATATTTATATACTTGTTTCACTACTAAAAATCTTTAAAATGAATAATTTTATTTATGTACATTTATTTTTCAAAAATATTACATCACAATTATTACTTGAATGAACAAAAAATTATAATAAATTTTTATATAATTAAGATAAAATTAACTCAATTAAAAATATAAATAATCAACTTTCTCGTTAATAATATAATTATATTTAACATAATACTAAATATTTAAAAATTATTATTTTTATTTATATAAATAAATAAATATGAAATTATATATATAATTAAAAAAAAAAACCCGTATAACTCACGGTTTCGAAGTCTAGTTCTCATAAAATTTCACCCAACAATAGTGAAGAACGCATTGATAGTGGATTGCTGAAATACACATCTTACAAAAGGCCGGATTGAGAAAAAAAAAACGTGGAAGTGGGGATATAATCCCCTCCTTTAAGAGACAATATAGACATAATCATGGCTTGTGACCCAGAAGACATTAGAAAAGATGGAGCAGGCAATAAATAATTCAATGTATGTGCAAAGTTTATTATTGGGTTCTTGAGTCCTTGCTTGCTCAGGCACACTGTTCTGGAAATGGATAGTATAATTTGCACTTTGCCGATCCTCCCCTCGTCCAACCCTTTCAACTCCGACTTCTTTGACCCACTTAGGAGTTAAGACCACTTTTTAGTATTATGATTCAATTCAATTGGACCATACAGTGCACTCTACCCACAATTTATGCCTCACCAATCATCTTTACATTTTTTAAGATTGAAATAAGAAATTCACAATACAATAACTTACAGAGTCCATAATAATTCATGCACTTTATTCCATCAGTTAATTGAATTATATTTCATTGATAAAGATTTGTATATTATTATTATTTTAATCTGCATATTGTATAAGATAGATTTTTATTTTATATCATTGAAATTTATAATATAAAGTGTTTTTAAATATACAAATTATATTTTAATAAAAAACTATAATAAATTAATTTTTCAAATAAAAATAAATTATATTTTTGATTTATAACTAACAATACAAATTATGGTATAAAGTTATCTTTAACTATTTATACAAAAGATGATTGATTAAAAGATAAAGAAAAAAGAACGTTAGGAAGATTAAGTAAAAGATAAAAAATAATTTGAGAGGACTGAGAAAAAGGATTTTTTGGTTAGCTGTGAGGTAGTATGCGAAATTTAGTTTTTTTTTTTTATAAAAAAAAAGAGAAAATATTGAGAATGCCTCACTTAAAAGTTGAGAGTTGTGAATTAAAATTTATATTATTAAAGTATTTTTTAATGAAAAATTCAAGGAAAAATTAAAACTAAGTTAGAGCAACATTTTACCACGATGGAGTAGAAAGGGTAACCGTGAATTTAATTTTAATACAATGTTAATATAAAATATTATATTGCTAACTAGTTGAGAATATTTTAGATATGATTTCAAAAATTATTATTTTTTAATTATATATCGATCTTTTGTTTATATTAAGAAGATAAAAAGAACTTTAAATTGTAAGTATATTCCAATTAAATTTGACAAAAAAAAAAGAAATATATTTGCATACAGGCATACAGCTGCATGATTATAGAGAGGAAAAATAAGGGACGGGCATTTAATGGCCTAACATGCAGTATGTCTACATGTGAAAACAATGCGCCAAACATTTCGATTTATCTTCTATCAAATCAAATTTGTTATTTTTTTGGCCAAAAGGACAACACGGTTTTATTGTCATTTACAAAACAATAATCGTTCCAACAATAATTTTTTAGTGTTCAGTTGTCCTTCACAGGTACATTATACATTGCATGTGAAAGGGAATAAAAAAAGGTCTAATTGCTAAATTGAAAATGAAAAGAATAAGCATTTGTAATAGGATCAAAGGACATGCAGCATAATAATACCGTTACAATATTGATTGTTCCTCTGTATTATGTCATTTTTTTTTTTTATCATTTCTGCATTATGTCATTTAATTTGCATCCTACGCAATGTCCTTAAAAATTCAAATGCATCTCAGAGAATATGGGCTTTACGTCAGAGAAAGCTTAAAAATTGAATTAAATACGACCCTATCATAAGATTGCATTGTTTATGGGTGTTTTCAGATACGAAAGATAAGGCAATATGTTGACGCTCAATATGTTAGTACTTTCGATGTACCGGTAGTATTTATTATTTGTTTGATTTGTAGATTTATGTTGTTGTAACCAATGACCAAACACACTTTGAAGGAAGGTATTGGGGGAATGGAGATTTTCAAACCAAATTAAGCTGCATTGGGAAGCTAACTACTTATCATTAGTCATTACTTAGTTGGCTATGTCTTTGTCAACTCATGATTAGAATCAACGGCACCGTCGCTCTAGTGTTCACATTCAATATGAAGAAATTCTTTAGCACTTTAATCATTTATGCAGATTTTTTTTTATACATATGAAATTATGAATCCTAAGACTACTTTTTTTTTTCTTCCTTTGCTAAATTATGGGCAATAATGTCAAAATTGGGTCCTAGATAGGGCTGAAAATGAAGGGCCTCATGCATACAGACCCCACAAGGATTGGGGTTCCTTTCGTTGCCTTGTGTTGTCCAATCTTCCACGTTCCGTTCCCCATATCATATCATTGTCACATGCCATGAAGTGGGGAACTGAGCCTTTGTCCAATGGCTTTATTTCATTACAAAAGGCTCAGAATTTACAGACCTGCATTGGAGGGTCCCTCTCTTCACAAAATCACAGACAGTAACATTGTCTTTCCCATATAGAAACTATTTTTGCTTTGTGGAAAGTGTATAACAAAGATGCACAAATAAATGAAAAGAATCTTAAAAGAAAATGTGAAAAAAAATGAATGAGAAATAAAAAGAGATAATTTTTTTTATAAAAAGTATGAAAAGTTTCATTGGTATCATGAGGTCTAAACACCTAGGGAAAGGTAGTAAAAACTGAAAAATAAAGGAAGTATGAAAATCTAATTTATCATTTTAGTGAAATCTCTTTTAAAATTATATTTTACATTTATAAATTTTGAACCTAGACTTTTCTCTCGTTTTAAGATATTTGAATTAAATTTCACTTTTAAGTAAGAACATATTAGACATGATGTGATATAACAATAATAGAGAGATAGAACTTAGAAGGGCATTAAGAAAACTGTAAAGTGAGTGCTGAAATGTTGTTTGAGGTGTCAAATCAGCCCTCATAAAAGTACTGTAAAAACATATGGTATGAATTTATTTACATTACTGTTATCTTACACCACAGAAAACACGAAAAGAATAACCAACTTCCAAACCACCAAAACACATAGGAAGGTTTGAAGAGCAAAACATTTATGGCGTGATGAAAATAGAAATGTTAATAATAATGAGTGACAAGTGGAGAAGATGCAGTTGGGCAATGAAGAAGGTGAGAAGGTGAGAAAAAAGGGTTGTAAAAGGAGGGGTTGAAGTAGAATGAAAAGGCCATAGGTTAACTTATTAGACAATGGGGGGGTCCATTTGGCAATAAATAATAGTACAATCAAGTGGAAAAGATATCACGTGTAAGGAAGAAGAGTGGTGTTGTGAGGGAGCGTGCAGCATGTGCTTTGGTGCAGTCGCCGACCCTTTAGCTTAATGAGATAAGGGGTCTCAATAAAAAGGAGTGATCTTCCTACCACCATTACCCTCATCTCACGGATCTTGCCCCTCTCTTCTCTGTGCCCTCTGTGTTTCTGTCTCTCTGTTCCTTTCTTTCTTTTCTTATTTTCCATACACATATTATATATAATATATCCTCTCTGCTTATACTCCTAGTATTATATAAGGCCTAGAGACAACATTCATTGCAATTGGCAGCACATAATTCAAAGGGCAATGGCCTCTTGGAAGAAGACCATCACAACTCCATTCAAAAAGGCTTGCACTGTATTTAAACAGCAGCAACCACCAAGGGATCAAAAGAAGTCTCAAACAGGTCTGTGTCTGTGTCACTATCTTTCTCCACCGACACCCTACAATCATCATATCCTACACCCAATTCTTCAAATTACTCTTTTTTTTTTGTACACAAACAAAAATATTATTATATCAATTGAGTCAATGGTAGTAATTTTTTTATCAACTAACTTTTAAAAAAAGTATTTTTCATTAATTAAAAATTATCCATTTTTCATTGTAATTGTTATGGGTGATGGACTATGAATTGCAATATTGTATTGATGATCGATACATGGTTATGGGTTTGCAGAGCAAGAGAGGCAAGTAATGGATCTGCAGGGTGAAGTGATGGCATGTGGGTATGAAGATGTTCAAGTGATGTGGTCTATTCTGGATAAGTCCAAATCCACAAACTGCAATATAACCTCTTCAACCTGACCCAACCAATCAAAAACAAGAAAGTGGCACTTCAGCAATTAGCGAATGTTTTTGTATGCTAATGTTTAAGGTCATAATTGCATCATACTAGCATATCATTATCTGGTATGAATGTAATTCTCATTCTCATCGTAGAAAATGAAAAAAAAAAAAGAAAAAGAAAAAAGAATGATGTGTAGTGTAGGTGTTTAAGTTTAATACTAGTAGGATTTAACGAGTGTCACTGGTTTTCATGGTGAAGAGAAGACGGTGGCGGTGTCTGTGTTGTAATTGTAAGTCAAAATGTGATGGTGTACTGTAGGGAATCCCCATGATTGATGAGAGAAAATCATGGCGAGATTATGATATGATAAATAGTAGATTAGATTCTTTTCACTTCTCTCTGTCACTAGTCAATGGTCAATGTTAAAATCTCCAGACTTAGAAAATATCTTATAGTAGTGGACAGCGTGTTCGACTGGTTAATCGTACGTTCGCTAGTCATGATCATGATAAGAAAAATAAGGGACTTGTACTTGTATTTTTATTTTTAAAGATTAGTAAATACTGAAAACACAAAATATGCTAACATTTTATTCTATTTTAATATAATTAGTATAGTGTGTATTATTATATAATTAAATTTTGTAATAATATTTTTAAAATTTTAAACTATATTATAATTAATATTTATAATAAATTAATATAGTTAAATATACAAATTATATAAGTATTTGAGTTTGTATAATACACGATGAATATTTATTTTATATAATTAAAAATTATATAAGTCAATTACGATAAGACTAAGTTGGTACAAAGTGTAGGCTAACTAAAATAATAGTGATTTAAATAATCCAAATTATCTAGCTAATTAATTATTACATTTTTTACTGAATTAATTATTACATTTAACAAGCAAGTTTACGAGTATGGACTAATTTGTATTTAGAATAGTTAAAATTGGATTCAATTTGATTTTACATTTTTCTTAGAAACATATTTTCATAATTAAAAATCACCCTTGAGAACATTAAAATGATTAGTAAAACGATTTCCATGTAACATTCCCATTTCCACAATTTTATATCTCACTGTTGAAATAACAGAAATCAGTAAACTGGAAAAATAAATTAACAATTACAATTAAAGATAAACATTAAACAAAATCTTATTAAATCCAATCAAATCAAAGAGGATTTCTAAATACTGTAACACTCACATTTAAATAACAAGATTTGAAGATCAAATTAATTCCATCTTAAAAAAAAAGAGATCAATTAATTCCTCTCTTAAAAAAAGATCAAACTAATTACTATTTTAAAAAAACTAAATGATTTTTTATATATCAAATAAATTCTTCCGCGTGATAAAAAAGAATCAAAACAAAAAATTTCAAACAATGATTATGGTGGCAAGTCATAATCAATCAAATCGTATATATTCATATATTATGTAATTCCTAACAAAAGTTGACTGACGTTCGACCATCCACCCCAATAAAGAAAAGACTTGGATTTGATTCTAGAACATCTCAACAATAGATGCTACATAATATCGTAATCAATTCTTAAAATAATAAAATGAATCTTCGCTAATACATTCTTGATTCTTTAATTCTTCCTTCTCTCGCCTCATAATGTCTCCCTTTCTTGAGAGATAAGTATTCGTTATTAAGGTCACGTCTTCAATTTCTGTCCTATTTGTAGCTTTCGTTTTCTCTATGATCTGCTCTACCGTCGGTACCCATGTGGTAATTTTGCAACCCCCAAATTCGTTGTGACTTTTGAATGGTAGAAATAAACAATTTTGAACTCATGCACCCCCTTTTGCTCAATTTGAGGACGGTGAAATTTGGGGAACAAGGGAAGACCAAAGCCCAACTACCACACTTTTCTTCTCTCAAATGAAGTCACGTGTTATTTCCTTTTTGACATTGTCATTTTCTAATAGAGTAGTTGTAAACTTTTAATTGGTTGGATACAATAATGAGGTATTAAGCTTCTACCGATATAGCCATAACCCCACGTTTTCTTTGAAAGTTCTAGCTCACAAGTCATAACTACATAGTCTATTTAATTCCATCTGTTTTGATGCACCTTGGATTTGGATTTCTTAATTTATCACTTCCCCAAGATTTCTTAATTGGTCACTACCCAATATCTTCTTGGTGTACGGAAAGTATTCCCAAAACCATAGTTGGATATTAATCTCCTTCAAAATAAAAATGAGCTTAGTATCTAAAGAGATCACAGGAGATCAAATAAAGATAAAATAAGGATATTTTGAGATAGTTAAGAGAGAAAAGAATTGCCTAATTGTGAGATTTCATATGCTTTTGCAAATGAGAAGAGAGAATGAAGATTTTATATTCTTACAAGTTATGTCTAATTTACAACTTACAATAAAAGCAAATGAAAGAGAATGTTAAGAGAAAAAGAAGTGAAAGTCTAACTCTTGTATTATTTTAACAATACATAATATAAAACTGTCGTAGATTCCATGAAATTTCTTCTGGCACAAACATTAATCATAGGCTAGATCCAGTATTCGGAACTCATTATTGACAGTTTTGAGACTTCTTAGTTTCCCGGAAAACCCACCTAATGAGAAATGACTTAATTGTTTTTGTTGCTGCTGCTAAGTTCGACAGAAAAATATACAAAGAGGGTGCTGTTTTTTTCCTCTTCTGCTGAGGGTACAGAGAATAAATAAGAAATTCTACAAGACTAAAACTAAAGAAATCAAACGATAACAATATTCTGAATCATTGATTCCCGGTACTAAAAAGCCAACTTGTATATACTGCAACTACAATAACTTAGAACTCTAACCCCCGATATATGCTGTCATTGAACTATATACCCTTCTGATGTGGCGTGGCTGACCACAGGGTGAATTCACCTGAAATTTCTCTCTTCCTTTGCTTCAAGGGCATCAACTTCCTCGTTGGATAGTAGGTCGACAATAGGTTCCTATACGTCCCACTCCTTTCTTTTCCTGTTACATTCAACCAAAACAGGCCAAGCCTTTGAAGTTCTCATTTGAATTTCATATGCAAGACTATATATGTTAGTTCTAGGAGACTTGTATTATGTGATAGGATTTAGGAAGTCACAAATCATAGAATTAGATACAAAGTGGTTTTAGTTGGAAGGGCAATGGCTTTAAGCTTAAATAGGAGGGATAGAAGGGAAAACATTCAGATCTGTAAGCAGTTGGGAATTGAGCATTGCTCTGCAGAAGAAAAGGGAATCCCTTTGTGAAGGGGAAACCCTAGCCCAGCAGAGAATTCTCTCCTTCTATGTCATTCAATATTCAAGAACAGAAGCATTTTTTTATCTTTCTTCTATCTTTTCACATCTCTCTCTCTAAATTCATATTCTGTTTCCGGATCATAATAGTATGTTCAAATTAGTTTAAAAAATTACACAAACTATAGATTTAGACCCGCATGTTATGTGGTTGATCAACAAACTATGTGTCGTCTTATGCCATTGCTTTTCCTAGCCTAGTTCTGAGGCTTATGAATTAATGAATTCCACAAGCTACAATAATAAGGAAAAACTCACATTATGGCATTTCAAGAACAATTTTAACTACATAAGCACCATAACTATGTGCAGCCTATGATGATTAAACAATGATATAAATGTTCAGTATAAAATCAATGAATTTCAGCAAAAATGAGTGTTCAAATTTAAGAGACAGACTTACCGAACTACACTAGATTTCGGACCAAACAACTTGACCAAGTCCACTGCTACAGCACCTCCTTTACTGTTAAAGGACCATTGACGAGAAAACAATGCGAATTAGGAACTTACATATTCACTTGGAGTTGTAATAAAATTGCATTTACCACACCGCACAAACTTGAGACAAGTGTATAGTAATAAAAAACCTGACTGGAGTATATTCAGGCCATCAACGACCCTTCTTGCTCATTCTGCTTTCTCTTGCTGAAACCACACTTTGAATTGCAATCTAAATATGAAAAAAACATTAAGATTATGGCAACTGAACCATAACAATTCCTGAAAATGATACATCAATCAACAAATAGAAGGACTGACCTCATTAAGCTGCTCTCTGATAGCAAAGGCAATAGCTGGCTGCATAGCAGAAGAAGCATTTTACAGTTTAGTATTTTGATTTTTCAAGAATGTCTGTGTGCTTGTGAGTGTTAAGAAGAAAGCAAGAGAAAGAAATAAAATTCGTTGATGAAAGAAAACATATAATTCCTACATTCGCACAACAAATTGTTTCTAACTACAACACGACCTAAAAGCCATTGGCCCATTACCAACATAATTTTGCTTCTCTATAAAAAAACCTATTATTGTCATAAGAAAGATCATAGAAAACAACATAAAGTTGGCACTTAGCACAAGTTAACATTTCAGTTATCATTCTTTCTTGGGGAGCAGTGAGTTTTAACACTGCTCCAACATGCACAGTTTTATCTTAACTTATTACCAGTGATAATTGGATACACTTACTCCAACCTCGGGATCTTCAATGCCCGTGTCCTTGCAGAAGAGTCTGGCAAACTCTTTAGGATCACTCTCAAAGTTGTTCGAGTCCTTGAATTCAAAGATTTTAGACACATAAAACACGAACCAACAAACAAGGGCAACAATCTCACAAAACAACACCTGTGTTGTGTTCCAATCTTACCCATAAAAACTGGTCCTTCACGAGCGTATGATTAACACGAAGATCAAGCTGTGAAAAAGAAACAAGAAGATTTGTTAATAGGCAAAGCAAACATTCAATCAAACAAGAGAAAACACAAAATGGCAACAAACAGAGACCTTGATCGGAACAATCTTCTCCCCAGAATACATATCCTGGCCTTCATAGGATCAAAACTCCGCAAGTTGTGACTGATAATACAACATAAGATAAATTAGGTTAATTGTAGGATAATAATAAAATGAAGGTTTAATTAATCATTTGGTCCCTATACTTGCAGTTTGGTAGCTTTTGGCTTTAGTCTCTATACTAAAAAACTCTTCGTTTTAATCCCTATAAGATCAATTTTTATTTTTTTTAACGGTTTAGTCCTTGTGCCTTCATTTTGTGGCAGTTTTACACAGCTGGAAAACTAACAATAGTGACTAAAACATATAAAAAAAAATTGCTTGTACAGGGAACAAAAGATAGAGTCTTTAGGTATAGAGACTAAAATGAAAAGTTGGTGCATGTATAGTATAAATAATTCATTAAACCTAGAATGAAAAGGGAAAAACCATTGGTGAAGTGTGTTTACTTGAATTGATTGAGCAATTTGTGTTACAAAAACGGGAGGGAGCTTCAAGTCTTTAGCAGTCCTTTTTGCAAAGACGACAACCTCAGAATCGGGATCTACAACGTTGGAATTCAATCAACGGCAATGAATAAACAGGAACAGGAACAGGTTTGGTTTGAAATTACCAGAAGGGTTCCAAGTGAGCGCGTCCTTGTATCTCTGCCCCTCGATTTCGATGTCCAATCGAATGGGAACCAAGTTCTCCGCAGTTGGCCTGTGAATTAATCATTCATTAGTCATTACGCATTGCAAACACCAATCAACGAAACGAAACAGTTTGAATGTTGAACTTACATTCTGAACTTGACGGGGTTTCTGTAGAAACACGAAATCGTGGTTTTCATGCTATCGGAATATGATTATGACCGATCGATTACGACGCCGTTTGGATGGGAAGGGTACACAAACTAACTTTTACGCTTCGTCCCAAACCAAACCAAAATCACCAGCCACGCAGTTTCTGCCTCTAATTTTTATTTTTCAGATTAATGTTTATTAGACTCAAATTTACTCTTTTTTCATCATAGATAAAATTCTGTTATTTTTTTTACTACCCATTATATTGTAATTCCCTGACCTATTAACCCTGTCAATATTAACAAGAACTAGACATGATCCGCAATACGAGCAGCATTTGTTAGTAAGATTGTCGTGGCTTTGGACGAACCTATAGACGGCATCAGTTGTGGTTGGCGAAGGTGACAAAGTTAACAAGTGAGTTGAAGGTGTTTTCGTAAACTTGAACTGAAAGCGGACTTAAAAGAGAATGATAAGAATTTTTAGGATATTTCAAAAAAATAAAATTAACGCCATTAGTAATGGTAAATTTTTAAGGGAGACAGTGGAAATGCTAGGAAAGAAGTGTAAGTGTAATAAATGCGGACCTCAAGAAAAAAAAATGAATGTAATTTACTCTTTATTTTTTCCTTCGCTAATGTTCGGAAATTTCAGTTCCCAATTTTTGGGAAATCCACGCTTATTTTTGGGCCTAGGCCCATTTTAGTCTTTCTATTTTGTTTTAAGCCCATGCCATTCTCGTCCTCTTCGTACTGCCTGCCTATATTTTACATTTTCCTTTGTACAAAAATATACTTTTACAAAAAACTATTTTTATAATGTAAAATTTTCGGATTCTTGTTTTATAATGTGGATTCTCTAAAAAAAATTATAATGTGGTGCAAAATTTTATAATAGTTTCCAAAAAAATTGTGAAAAATTGGAGGCATGAAGATGATAAAAAATAAGAGTGTTTTGAGAATATAAAAGTGGAGGTGTGAATAGAAAAAAAGAAGATATAAATAGCATGGACCTTACTTGTGGGGTTTCATTTTGTCTTTTTAGCAAATATCTTCTGGCTGTTTGACAGGGCTTCTAAATGCAAGATATAAAAGAGATGAATAAAAAATATTTAACAAAAAATTAAGTTCATTAATAAAGTTTAGTTTTATTAAAAATATAAATTCAAATATAATTTAAATTTTTGTAAATTTTTTTAAAAATTTAAAAACTTTAAAATTAATGGAATTAATAAAAAATAATTTAATAATATCTCATAATGTTTAATGTTGATTGAAAATATTGAATATTATTTAAAAAATTAATGAAAGTAAATTTTTTGTTTATTTAATAATTAACTAAAATATTAATTTAATTTGATATAAAAGACAAAAAAAAAGCATGTTAAACATGATTGAATGAAAAGAAAAGTATGTACGGAAATTCTTCTACTCTCAAAAGACAAAAACTCTACTTAATTATTTAGAAACAGATTCAATACACAGACATATTAAATTAGCTGTAAAAATGACCACCAGTTGATACGAGTTGAAGACGTTTGAGGACAGTAACAACTAACAACTATATCAAGGTTATAAATACTTTCTATTTCAGAAAGAAAGAAAGAAAAATATCTGATCCCCTCTCTTAATTACTCTAGGGTTTTATTACATGTGAGAGATTCGTTAAAGGACCATTTTGGCTAGACAAATACGGGATCCAAACCCCTCGTTTCTATGTCCTTTTTTTCTATTTTTTACGAATTGGAAACTAGACTTGATTGAATTTTTCCATAATATCGTTAGAGTGAGTGGGGTAGAAGTTACAAAAATAGGAACCAATCTTATATGAAAGGACTGCTGCATAACAAAAAGTTAAGGAAAATGTCTGGTCCCTTTGATAGGAGATAATCAGTATTGGAGTCCATTTAGGTTGTCCTTTTGCATAAAATATCCGCTTAAGTTATCAAATTAAAAATATATGATATGTCATAACGAAACCAGTGTAAAATAAATATTAATAATATATTTATGCAGTTTTAATAAAGAGTGCTTAAAATTAAGAAATAAAAATTACTATATAAATACCATAAAATTCAACTAAATTATGTATAAAGCAGTTTATTAATTTATTCTGGTACATTTGTTTTGATGAGATGATATTAAAATTATATCTTTAGAAAATAAACGAAAGTTTTAATTTCAGAATATAAAATATGATCAAAATTAAGTATTGTTTTCGAATAACAAAATGCAGTGAAGGAATACAATATTATACTTTTCTTGCTAATTTTATGGGTGAAACATTTACTTTTGATTTTATTCTTATTAATGCAAAGACACAAATTTGAGATTATGATATATATTTTCTGCTATATTTTGTTAATGGATATTTTTATTTTTCAAAATAAAATGATAAAAGGATTCGCATACAAGGAATAATAATCAATAAAATATTTAAATATTTTATATATTGTAGTTTTTATTCATAAAAATGTGTTATAATGTTGCTGGAATTGTAAAGTTTCACCAAAAGGAAAAAAAATGCATTTAAAAATATTTTAAACATATTTTCCCATGAAAACAAGACATTCTCTACTGCATGGATCACTTGACAAGAAATTATTTCACCTTAAAAATAATTTCTACCAAAAATAAAATAAAAAAGAGAGCATATGCCACCATTTCTAATAAATCTATTTATGATGCGTTCAGTATAAATTTTTTTAAATATTCAAACAAAACTACACAAGTGTACTTTTTTACATTTCCCGCACTATTAGTATACTTGGTTGAATAAATAATATATGTATGTCATTCAATAAAAAACCGTCTTGATTTTTATAATAATTATTTTAAAAAATGATAAAATAATGATTTTTATTCATTTTTTAAAATGATGGGAAAAGATCCCGATAACCATTAAAACTAGGCGATAAAATACATTAAAGGTTACATCAGCCATAACAAGAGAAAAGAAGCAACTACATAAAATTTGCATCCTATCCTCAATGAATTGAGCATAACTAGCTAACAAATCAATGATTTTTTATTCATTGATATCGTAAAAACTTCTCTATTGATAGTGCATGGATATCAAACTCTAGTTGGTTTATGAGATTTATGCACATGACTATTATTTGGTTCTCACATTACATGCCTAGTAAAAGATTTTTATCTTCGCCTTGTGCTGGAGTTCAAACTTGAAAATCAAGGGCTATTAATGATGTCCAGATGAAATATCATTCTCAGTTGGTGAATGTTTGATCAACAATCAAAATGAGTACACTTCTCTGGCAGATAGGTGTTCGAATGTGGATTGTTTAATTCATAGTTAGAATCTTGCTCAAATTATGACAATGAAAGCAAAACCACTGTTCTTGACACGAGGGGTGTGTGGACACCATTAGCATCATTATGTATTACCCAACAAAGCCAAACACATCAAAGCAGAGACAGCAGAAAAAAAGGCCCCTCTAGGGAAATTAGGGAAACCATACCTTCTTTTTATAGTTTCACATTTTACCTTTGATACATTTCAAGCAACACACGGTTTAGAGTATTTCATATTTCATCTTGTAGGTAAAATTCGTGGAAGGAAGGTGCAATATACCAACCAAATCACTAAAAAATTAATTGAGCTAGTTCCAAACCAAGCTTGAAAATTTTGGACTACTCTATCATAAAAGAGACACCAAGAAACATCATGCATTAAAGCTAAGAAGACAAAAGGGAGATGAAATGTTCCAAATGACTACAAAATAATGGAGCTAGTTCCAAAACAAAGGAAAATTAAACAACTCCATCATCAAACAGAGAGAATAAGAAACAGTGCAGCTATGCACTGAAATGAAAATTGGGTAAGAAGTTATACATCTATATATTTTTTTTGGGTGTATAAATCTATTAGATAATATAATCACGGGATCCATTCTTTTTGGTGAAATATTTCAAGGGGTTTCACCCACCCACTAATTAATAACTAGATCTACAGCAAAAATTTATGAACAATGAAAATTGATCAGGAGGAGCTTGTGTTGTGAGAGAGATTGTATACATCATTAAATTAACTAGCATCGGTCAGCTCTTGTGATCTTCAGCCTCTTCACACTGTTCAAGAACATCCTGTATTAAATATATCAAATACAAAAGGGTTAAAAAAATACACTGAAAAATGGAGCTAATAAGATTTAAGAGTTCAATTTTGAGACATATATTTATCACTTACTCCCACGGCACATCTCCAACCATCATCCAGTCCCCTTCTTGATCCTCATAAGTTAGCACGTGAAAATTCCCAGAATTAAGTGGTTGAGAGTTAGGACCTGGAAAAAAAAATTGATCTCTAAAAATGAGGATCCAAATTAAGAAGGTGCAAAAGGAAATGATATTTTTTTTTATGAGGGTTTGAAATGCTTACAGAGAATGTTCGTCCTAAACATATGGCCAAGAGTTTTCACTAGTCCATCATAGCCATAATGTGCCATCAGATTCAATTTTCTTCCGATGGGGATTCCTTCCATATAGACTTTGACAAACAAAGAGGGTCTTTGGCTCAGATAGCTTTGTTTCCCCACAAGGGTGCTTCTCAATATAGACTTAATTGGTGGCCAGTCAAAACTTTCTTCCCTGAAGGGTAGATAATTAATAGATTAACATGTTAATGCAATTAACCACACATGCATGAACATATTCAACACAAACAATAGGATCAAGATTAAGGAACAAAAAAAAAAGTGCAATTGAGAGCAATTTTTGTCTAGAAAAATGTATAGGTATGTATGTACCTTCGTGTTGAATTGAAGGGTGATTCAGATTGAGAAGAAGGAGAGATGCTAAGACCAAGTCTGAGGTCAGTGCTCAAATCAGTTCTGTTTCTGCATAGACTTGATGAAGGGGAAGAGGATGGTGGAGTCCTAGTCCTAGAAGGGTTGTTGTTGCTATCGATGGAAGAAGAAGAAGATGATGATGACTGGGTTTGAGGAGCATCAATTTGTTCTAATGTTCCCATATCTTCCAATGAATGAAACTGATCAAGACTGAAAAGAAAAGCCGCCACCTTAGGCTCCTTATATATGCACACAACAGAAGCTACTTTAAAACAAAAAAGAAAGAAAGAGAGAGAGAGAGTGATAAGCAAAAAGCAAAGCCAAGTCAGACATTCAGCACACTCTCTTTGGTTTTGATTTGCCATGAGGGTGGGCGACATGTCCACAAGGCCTAAGTTGCACGGTCTTCAATTTATTACTTTTTTTGAAGTTTTGGTTGGTTGGAACCTACAAAACTTGTTTATTTTAATCAGCTCTTAATGATATTCCACCCCCTCTTCATGTTTATTTTAATTTTGGAAGGTTATTATTTTATTTTAATCAACTCTGCCTTCCATGGCAGATGTCTTCACATGACTATGGGAGGACATCAGGTTTAAAATTATTAAATTGGAAAAAAAAGGGTAAAAGATTTGGCTCAATAGCCATGGTCATGGTCATGGTCATGCACACCATGTACTATGATTAATAAAAAAAAGTAAAAGAATGGAAAAGTAATCTCTGGATAAATATATCTTGTCTTTTCAATACCAATATTCTAGTACAAATATTATAATAATAGTTGTAGAATTTAGCGAGTTTTCATGTTTATTTGAGGTTTCTATAGAATATTAGACTACAGAACATTGTTTCTTTGTTGAGAGGGAGCTTTATGATTTATCCATTTTCTCTTTTTTATTTTTATATCATGATTATCATCTAAACAAATCAAAGGGATTGAGTGAAAAGATTTTTAATTTGTACCATTGATCCGGTGGAAAACCAACCCACTTTCAAGGGCTTTCTAGTCTTAACAATAATAGTGTCAACCAAGTTCTTACAAAAGGACATTTGAATAGAAAAGAGTTCAAGTATCTAATTACACTGTTTTGCTGGGCCCCATTTGAGTGTATCCTTGTTTGTTAATGGAAAAAGTGGGATGGCTCAAATGGTTCGGCCAAATTTAACTATATGTTGAACCAAAAATCATGCCGTTGCATAAGTGCTGGAAGAGAATCATGAAGACAATGTACAAGGACCATTGATTCTGTCTTCGATTAAGTACCCATAGCATCTCCCAAAGCCATATATAAGTAGAAAATAATTAAATTGACAGCTTGATCCACACCATCACCAACCCCAGTTTGGAAACTTGGAGTAACTATGATGTTCAGCCTTATGTAGAAAACTAGCATGCATTAATTCTAGCTAAACACTGATAGATTTGAAACATTGGACACTAGTACAGAAGTTGTTATTCTTGTTCATGGATGAAGTCTACAGTGAGTTGTGTAGTTTGAGCATTAGATCTGGAGTTTTGACTTGTTCTTGTATAGTCATTGCTTTGAGTCTTGTTTAAGTTGTTTTGTCTTTGATTTGTTGTGGGAAATGTGTATAGGGAAGAATTAGACGTCATCCAACAAGAAATAGCTGATTTTGAAAAATATGTGTAAAGATTCACAGTGGCACAATCACAACATCATCCAAAGGACTTGTTATAATTTTATTAGAATGAGGTTCTTTGTTTAAAACCTGTTGTAATAAGTAATTTTGGTGAAACTAATTGATCTCTACTCTTTGTTATTTTAAATTATATCTAACAGTTATGAATGTTAATTAACTGGTGAAACTACTTAGTGTGAGTCTGGTTGTGTATTAGGTGAAAAATGTGTAAATTATCTTTTTATTAAAATCATAGATGAAAAATGTTTTAAAAAAATCGGTGGATTGTAATTAATTAACTGCATACCACCGTGCAGTTCAAATTGGACCCAAAATGCAAATTATATAGGTGAAAGTAATCGCGAATGTTGTTCAAAGAATTAAGCTAAATATTGATCTCATTTATCATATCATCATATGCATTTTCTTGGTCAATGCCTCATATCGATCCTTAATTTCATTTCATATTCAATTCAGCAATAAATTATCATCATAATTATATATGACTATTTTTGGTGTTATAATAATCGTAACTCTTTTAGTTTCTGTTTTTGATTGGTTATACTGGTCAATAATGATGTATGATTTTAAATCTCTCTCTTTCTCTATATATACTTATAAATTCGAGTTAAAGCATATTCTTTGGCTTTAAATTGGAAAGTGAAAAGGACCAATTTAATTCAGAATCATAAACTTAATTTTTATTATCTTTAATTATGAAGGAAATCTTAAATTTAGTGATTAGAAAGAAGAAAAAGTAAGTTCTATATACTGGCAGGAAATTATTTACGTGAAGTTTAACTCCTATCACCCTCTAAAAAAAAAACCCTCCTATCATGTGTATTTTAAGTTAGTTACACTTGATTAAATAGCATAATTAGTGAAATTATTTAAAAGTTGAAACTCTTAATTTCGTATGTATCTAATCTTCCTTAAACTTCTAAACCACAGACAATCATTTCAAAACTTTATTTTTAAAGACAAATATATATGGAGGGAGGCATATTTGAATCAAAAGTACTTTTATATGATAAATGATGATAATATAAATAAGTTGTAGTATATTGATAGCAATTAATGCCAATAGAGTACAGCAATAACTAAGAGCCCCCAAATGGATTTATTATTCAATAGACCCAACGTGTGAGGGTGGGGCTATGAGGATCAAAGATGGAATAAAGAGAAAAAAGAAATGCAGAGACAAAGAAACATGATTTAAAGTCACAGTCTCCTCTTTGGAATTTGAAGAGTAGACAAACTTCATTCTCTCTGTTACATGTTTTTACGTTTTCTTCCTT
Source organism: Glycine max (assembly GCF_000004515.6). Lineage (NCBI taxonomy): Eukaryota > Viridiplantae > Streptophyta > Magnoliopsida > Fabales > Fabaceae > Glycine > Glycine max. Next base: position 3,187,971 of record NC_038253.2, read on the forward strand.
TAATTATCATTATTGCTATTTAAAAACTATATAGCTGGACCCTTTCACCTTTTTTTTTTCCTTTTTAAGAGACATATTAACGAAAAACAAAATGGACCATGCGAGAAATTGATGAATGCTTGCAATTGAATCTTAATAACGTTTAATTAAAAAAAATTATTAGACCTCTTTAGAGGCTCCTTAAGGACGTGGTAACCTAAATATGGTTCTACCAAATATCAACAAAGCTTAATTAACCCGACAAATTATGCCTATGTGGCTATTTTAAGATGAGCCATCCCACTAACATCCTTTATTAATACAAGGGGACCAGCATAGGCAGAAAAATTAATTAAATAATCATTTACTAATTTGATTTTTAAAAAAATATATAAGTCTAAGCAATAAAAAAATATTTACATCCACTGTTTTTCCATGACCCAACTCACAGAATTAACAGTGACGTTTTACCCAATCAATTGATAATTACTTTATCATAAGTTTAATTCCGTGGGCTGTTTTACGGTTTTAGAGTTTTGGTATTATAATAATGAGATGTATTTTTTTATATAAAAAATGTTAAAATAGGTACTGATTACGTTCTTAAATAGTTATTATATTAGAGAACTCCAATCGAATTAAAGAATCTAATTAATAATGGTTTTGTTAACAATTCCTTTAAGGATAAAAGTTAATTAAGAAATTCTTAAATAGAATTTTTTATTAGAATATAATAAAATTATATTAATAGTATTAAATATTACATTTTAATAAAATATGTTTTAAATTTTTTATCTATTGTCTTAAAAATAATGATTAACAAAACCGTATTGATAAATCAACTATAAAAAACTTAATTTTACATTTACCAAGACAGTAGTAGATAACTATTAATGTAGAAGGAGAAGGACATAATTGAAAGAAAAAAAGCAATAAATATTTCTTTGATACTATAAAATGAAAATAATTTAGAAATAATTATTAAAATAATAGTAGTTATTTATCAATTATTAGGTCGGCTCAAGAATTCACAATTGAAAGCTTTCTCAAACAGTTAAACACGTACACATTTGCAAAGGAAAAGATCTACCACAGTTAGAGGGTTTGTTTATTAAGTTGATCAAAAAGTGAAAAGAAAAAGGTAAAAATATAAATCATTTATACTTCCTCAGAATAGTTATTATATCATAAGATGGAGATCACTTAAACTACAACTCATTAATTTTACTCTGGACCATACATTTGGTTCACAATCACTTTCACTTTTCCTTTTTAAAAAAATATTTTCACCTTTAATTTTGTCTAATCCTCAAGCGTGTCAGTTGGGATAAAACCTCAAAATATGATTTTTGTTTCATTTTCATATATAGGTGTTCTGGACTAGCTAGATAGACTCATTTCATTTCACTTAAATAAATAAAGCAAATATGCTAACTTAACATGATAAGACTCAATTATCTATAATTTAGTCTAATAATAATAATTCGAGAACCTTCTCCATTGCAAACTAAAATTTGTGTTGATGTAAAGCATCGAATTAATTGCGACTATAATTCACTAATAAAGTATCACAAATCAAGAGATCCAACTTAGATATAATTATATATAAATTAATACTTCTCTCACATATATGATCATCATGCACGAAATATATACTACCTAGCAAGCTAAAAGCTTTATAAGTAAGCCTAATGAGCTTAAGTAATTAAGGACAACTTCTAACCCCACACATTTCATTATCTTTCGTTAAAGTCATTGCAAGTTATCACATCAGAGCTTGGTTCGTTAAGAACTACGGAAAATTTTAGTTTGATCAACTAACTGATTTCATGTTAGGCCGATGCTAAACAATAAAAACAAATTGTAACTACAAGTTCAATTTTAATGCATTAACCATTTTTATAAATATATGAACAGATGAACTACTGCGCGCTAAATTAATTAAATGATATACTAACAGATCATTAGTTGTAAATGTAAAACTTTGTTTTACAATATAGTGCATTAAAATTAAGTTTATTAAATTATTAGACTTCTACTTCTCATTTTTTTCGGTTTCCGTTCCAATTTTACTTAAAAACATTATATATTATTGGTTTAATATTGAATTATTCTCCATTAATATATTTTTATTTGACAAAAATATATATTAATATATGCATTACACCATTAGTGGCAAATATTATATTGAAATAAATAATTCTAACACTTAACATTTCTTATTTGCTATTGTATAAAACAAATAACATTTTTTTTACTAAGGCATGTGAAACTAAAAGATTTGAATTATAATTCCACGATCCAAATTATATTGGCAAATAATAATAATAATAATAATAATAATAATAATAATAATAATAATAATAAATGGATGCATGCATATATATTTTAACAAATTGTGAGATGAAGCAAATATTATATTATATCATATATATTACGTGTAGGCGTGATGAAGTCGTTAACAATAGTGATTATTTAAGCCCAAAAGTGTATGAGGCAGCGATGATGAGGTAAAGAGGAAAAGAAACTCAAGTGGAAGTTGAGGGGGACACAATTTGAAGCTTGCAAGTAAGAAATAGTCTACCATCTTATTTGGGCAAGTTTTGATACGTTGGATTCTTTTCACATCTTTTTCTGAATTGAACTAAGCAATTCTTATCTCAAAAGCGAGGACATAAGCCCAACTTTAAGAAACATGCAATCAAATACTCACTTCTCTTTCTCTGTATATATAACCCATATATACAAGCATGTGCCTAGACATGTGCAAAGCGTTACCACTCCTATTTTCCTGCAATGGCAATTTCCACTCTCATCAAAACTTCAACCCTCAATAATCAGCCCTTCCTTCTACTTTAAACCTAACTACAAAGATTCTTTTTATAAAAAAAGTGTTTGCATTGCTAGTAATATTGCATGTTTAGAGTTTATTTAACATGATCTAATTAGTTATAGTACTTAACCAATTCGATTTCATATTTCTTTTTTGCACAGGTAACAAATAATCATGTTCGAGTTGAAATTGAATATGAACACTTCTCTCAGCAAAAAATTAAAGCCTGATTCGCTGCATTGCATAATTAACTCCGTTGGTAATTTGATTTCATCTGTTAGTTGAGTTGTTGGGTGTAATGAATCTTCCCTTAATTTAACTTTTCCTTTTGAAATGTCGTTGGCAGCTGGCAATATCAGCTATTCTGACAAACCCCATTTGTTAGTTAGCATGCACATTAAACAGTACCTAGCTATAGCTAGACCTAGAGAGAATGTATACATGCATAGATGAACACTTTCTTCTTTCATTTTTCACTTTTCCCTTTTGGTACTTTCTCATTATGTGAAGATGCCACTATGATGAGAATCTGTGTATATAGTACTGCCTAACTTTCTTGCTTGATGCTTCCTATTGTGTATTTCTATAGCATGAATATGGAGTACTTTTCTACTGGCATCACCATAATTGCATATGAAATATGGAAGAGGGTGGGAGTTAGAAGCCAGGGAGCAAAATTATTCCTCAAGAAAGGAGGGAAAGAGAGAGAGATTTAAGATTCGGTTTGTTAAAAACAAGGGGTAAAAGAAAAGGTTGTTCCCCCAATGTTGCTTTAGTTGGACATCTCCCTCTTTTCTTTAATTGTCCATATATATATATATATATATATATATATATATATATATTATTTATTTCATCATTTTTTTGTCACATTGCACTTTGTGTGTGGCTTAAGCATGTAGTAGATTTCATCTCGTCCTTTCTTCTCTTTTCTTTCAAAAGTTACATACAAAACAAGATCAGACACACTATGGGAATAAGAGGTGGGTATGTCAAAGGAAGAGGTGGGCCTCGTGCGTTGAGCCCCAATAGTTTCACCTTTGTGTTGGCCCTAAAGATCAACCTACTTAACATCTAATTAAAATTGTTCCCCTTAATGACCAACATGGTCTTCTTTCCATACCAAACTGGTTTCCAACCTTGGGATTTTATGAAACCCAATAAAGGTCACTTGCTTAACTATCTTTCTCTCACTTTGTGCAACACAAGGGCAGTGAGTGACTCTTATGACTAAAGTTTTAAACTGTAGTCAAAATTCATCACAATTGTTGACATTGTAAAAAAAATTAATTAATAATTTTTTATCCACAAATATCAAATGTTACTTTATCAGTTTTTATTAGTAGGAGGAATTCGAATCACAATTTTCTCTCTTATTTTTCCTTCAATCATTAAACTAGTTTTATAACTCTAAATGTGACTTATGTGATTCTAATATATTGTAATTCCATTGCAAAGACCCTCCAAACCTTGACATTATGGCTGAAATTGTAGTGGTGGACAATTTTCTAAAAGCTTCACTATTAGTAAATATGCAAGCATTCCATCTCTTGACTCAATGGAGCCTCAGACGTTGTTTCTTCTATGTTATATATGTGTCTTGTGGAAAATTAAACATTTGATTGCACCCATGTTTGCTTGTCTTTTGTCAATGAACTTGTCAATTTGAAAGAATTGCTTTCCGTGTGGGGGAAACATGGAGTGATTTTATGGAAATTGGTGGAGTTCATGTCAACATTTCATTGGTGTACAGTGATTTCAGCCAACTGCTTTTCATAAATTATAATTTAAAGGACAAATATAATACTTCTTTACATCTAAAAGTGATTTTCTAGCTAGTGATTGATTGTAATAATATATTGTGCACTTAATATTTTCCTTACAGTTGTGGTTTACTAAATTTTGCCTTTTTTTTCTTTTCAGTGTTATAGTATTATTCTTATCCACGCGATTTGTTTTTCACTAACTAAACCATTTGTAGTTTACCTTGGAAGATAATTGGTAATTCCATTTGAATTTTTTTTTGGAAAAAAATGTAAATTATATTAAACCCAAAATGATACAATAATAAACGGGGCATACCTCGCGGTTAAAGAAAATCAAAAGTCTCCCTAATACAAGAAGACCTATATTAAGATGGTAAAACAAATGCAACAGGTGCGCTTGTCTATACATAAGAAACTTAATCTTGTTAATAACCTCTATTACAGAAAATTGATAATTTTCAAAAATCAGCTTGTTCCTATGAATAGACTGTAATTGTTATATCGAGACACCGTAATTTTCCTTAAACTCCATTTACATTTTGATCTTAGGAGAAATAGACACTTTCTTTTGTTATGTCTATTTAATAAGTAAAAGTATTATCATTCTAAGTTCTAACGTACACTTTTTCCATATCTCCTTACACGTACAAAGGCAGTTACGCTTATTTTATTTTTTGAATCAATGCAAATAAACATGTTTGTATCTTAAATGATTTTATGAACAGACTGTGTGAGGAAAATGAGTCATGAGTTCAATAGTGGAGAAATTTTAGTTACACGGGAAAAAGCAACGCAGATCGTTCAAAAACATTATTGCGAAGAGAATTCTTGACTGATATGCTTTTTACTTGGAATGAAAAAGATTCATCCTTGATCCCTCCAGAGGGTATTAGAGATTCGTGTGGGACTCGATCTAAAAATCTCAAAAGCTATTTTGTTATAAGATAAAAAATATTATGGAAAACCTAATTGAATGAATATAAAAGCCTTTTGGTCCAAATCGAAAGGAAAAAAAATAATGTGAGGCCTTGAATAAACTGTATTTCCTGTAAAAGAAAAAAAAACAAACAGTTAGGTTCTTGAATCACGAATCACCAAGATATATGTTAATTTACCTTAAATATGTTAATTGTTAATTAATTAGATCAGTTTAAAATGTGACCAAGATATGTTGAGAGTGCCAGACACCAGACGTGGAAGTCGCTATAACAACCTCAACCATACTAACGTTTTTGACCCCTCAGTTTGAAACTGACTTTGCTGGATAACTCTGTACATGCACACAAATTAGCTAAATCTCAGATTTATATTAGCATATTTAATCCTTTGTTAATAGTAGTAGTAAGTAGTATTAAGGTATTCAACAAAAAAAAGTATTAAGTTGTCGTTGATACCTCTAAGAAATTAGTGTAGAATAAGACAAAGTCTCGCATAATCAAAATAATTAAATATATTGATATATGTTACACTTTTCATAAAGAGGTTTTACTTTTGATTCATAATTAGTGAAAATGCCAAGAACATATTTATTTTATCACACTTTCTACAATTGATTATAATCTTAAATAAATATTTAAAATTATAAAAGTGTGTGAGTTTTCATGATTTTATAATTTATAATAAATTTTTAACAGAGAAGATGGTTTAATTTCTAAACAGTTAACTCCTCTTTATAAATAAATAAATAACAGTAAACAACTCGATGGCTGAAAAAACATGAAGAGGAGATCAGGAGAAATGGAGAATTGGATCTTTATAATTTTTTATGGATGATAATATTTCAACTCAAAAAATTTTCTGTAACAAAATTTATAATATAGGTATTTTTTATGTCTTTCCGTTGTATAACGCGTTTCATTTCACTTTTTTTTTTCTCTTGTTTTGGTTGTGAAGATAAGAATAGTCTTATTTGCTTAGTACGTTCACGTATCGAAGGACACGGGTGTAGTTAATAGTTAATAAGGAACTACCAATTAATAAAACAAGGTGGCAGCTAGAACTAGATAGGTATATTTGCACTTTGCACATGGATGACACACGCCGCTACAAAAGAGAAGTGTTTACGAGGTGTGTTCTGTACTAATAAATAAGATCCCTTATTTTATTTTTGTGATTAAGAACTTCGAACTTCGTATCCCATTTTTTTCTTTGAATTTACATTCCAAAAAATTATTTAAAAATATAAAATATAATTCCAGAAACTAATTTCCAAAACAAAAAAGGTTGTGAAGTGGAAAAAAAAAAGATAAGTACAAAGAATTAACCTTCATTCAATGGTTTTACATTTATGTAGCCGTACTAAAACAGATTGCACCAATAGCCAATGCTAAGATATCATTGCATTATTAAGCAACAATTTCTTATATAAATAAATAAATTCCACCCTCCCAACATGTATGGTGAAAACCAACGGTGACATACTAGGCAGCAAATATGGAATGAAATAGATCTGAAAATTAGCAAATTTGAAAATCTGTCAATTTTTCTTTTCTATGTTTTTATTATTTTAAAATTAAAATATATAATAATAATAATAATAATAATAAGAATTAAACATGTGCATAATTTGTGAGACTTATTTTGGGGAGTTTTTAAAATCTATGCCGCTAAGGAAGAAAGTTACTCAAATTGTATAAAATAAAGTGTCACCACGACATCCATAACAAATTATAAACAATCATTTAAACAACTTATAGTGATTTCACCTATAAAGTTACTCTTATGTCCCAAAATTAAAAAGAAAAAGAAAAAAGAAAACCTGACAACTATTTTATTTGTTATTTTTAGGAAAACAAGTATCAATATTATACTATTGAATAAATATAAAATTAGAAAATGAAAAATGTTTGACTGAAAACAAAGATGGGGTCTGCTATGTACAGTTTTAATCATCAATTCATACTAATAAGCAGTTCTCAAGCGTACAGAAAAATATTGATGCGCTCTGAAAAAGAGAAGTTTCAATGGTTGAGATTTAATTAAATATGTAATTTTTAAAATTAAATTGCTCAGTTTCCCTCTCTTTTTTTCTTTCTTTACTAATGAATTCAAATAGGCATTTGGAGTTCAACAGTTGAGAGACCTCAGATTCAATAAGCACATAGTTCTTAGGTGAAAGGCAGTACCTTAAGGCAAGGATTAATTTCATGATTAAGCATTTTTTTCATGCCTTGAGCTGTTACAAGCTGTCTAGTGGATGAAAGAGTATGCAAAACAAGGATATGTGAAAGAGAAAAGCATATATATCAACCAAGATCAAAGAGAACACGATGCCAGAAGGTAGAAGGTGAATTGTAGTAATGAACCGTACGTGCACTACATCTAATTTCATGCACTAAGGATCTGCTGTATTATTTAAGTTTTCACAAAGCTAGTATCACCACTTGACAAAAACACTGATCTCAAAGAAAGTAAAAGATGAAATGTGGTTTCATCGATTGAACTCATAAGTACAATAATGTGTAATGAGAAGGGAAGAGACAGAAAGCAAAACTTAATCTTTTGGATTACAGTCCATGGTTCAAAGTTCCAGAGACAGGAACTGAATGTACTTGCAAAAAATAATTAAATGAAAACTGAATAAGCTCAGCCAATGTTTTACAAGAATGAATATTATAATTTATGGCAATAAACTGGTTCAGTGCTATATTGGAGCTAGCTTTTTCTGGCAATGTCTTTTCCATTTTCAGAACCCAATCACATGTGCAATGTAGGAGCAGAAGAAAATTATTGAAAGAATGATGATACTTGAGCGATCTATCTCTTAAATACCAAATTATGGCATGTTTTGTCACAAGGGTAAGGGCAGCCAATGGCCTGGACACTAACTCGATCAAAATACCAGTTCCCAACAGACTCCGCAATCCCCTGCTTGTATTTTTAGACAATCATTAGAAGGGTGAGATGGAACCTTACAGTTACAGCTACAAGCAAAATACAAACAAAAAAATGAAAAAGAAACACAAACCTTAAACAATGATTTTTGTCCCTTTATTTTGTGGGATTGGTTTGAAGAAGGAAACATTTCCTTTACTCTTAATTTAAATAGTTAAGCTTTAATGTAGTAACACATAACTCTTTGAGATTTCACTCCTCTAAAGTGAGGCCATGCTTTAGAAGGTAAAGTGCAGAGTAATGAACATGAATTAGCTAATCAGTGGTTGAAATTGTGATAAAGTATGTGTACTGTGTAACATATTATGGAGAAGTTAAAAATCTACTCCATAGATTTCCAATCAACACTTCCACAGCTATAACTTCACACTTCCCTCACTTTAAACATGTCGATCAAATCCTAAGTTCTTAATTGTTGCTCCAATGAACCAACTCAAGTGTAAGTCTTCCTCAAAATTAATAAAAGAAACATGAGTTATTTACAATGAATTAGTTAGAAAAGACGTACTCTATTTCCAATATGAGGGGAATCACGAGCAAACCATGTATCCTGTCTTTCTGATTGGCAATGGGCGAAACAAGAATTTATGAACAACCCGTTTTTAAAAGACCGTGAGAAGGCTCTTGTAGATCTAAGCATCTGATTTCGGAAACCTGCTTTATTCAAAGTTGATGATATTGCCACAAATTAGTAACCATATTGAGAACAATTGACATCATGAAAATAATACTCTAGAGGCAGAAAAACTCAAAAAAGGTAAAAACGAAAGACAACTCTTGAAACCTCTAATTACCTTGAAGATACTGTATCTGTGGTGCACTGCAACGTGCATAATTTTTTCTGCATTCATACCAGTTCCAGTGGTAGTCAGCAGATGGTGGAGCAAGACTCGCTTGAATCTGAAAAAAGTGGAAGCAATCATCTATATTAGGTTATTAGTCCTTCAAGCCAGCAATCTGATGCATGTTCACCACATATAACAAGGGTCAACAACATGCGACATGAAATTCCATGCTCTGAAGTCATCATCCACAATAACCATATACTCTACAAGTGATAATAAGCTAGCTGACGAGAGTTTGCTATCAAATAAACAATAATTTTTTTTCATGGGATAAATTCACAATGTGAAAGACATAGGATGATGATTATTGACTTAAAGGAACAACAGCATAGTAAAAAGACTTAAGATGTGCTCTCCCTAAACCAGGTGAAATTAGAACTTAGCAGGATTCATTGATTTCAAAAAGATTACTGTTTTCATCTTCATAATGAACAAACTATAAGGGAAATGGTGGAAGGAATTTACCTGCCAAGTATCATAAGCTGCATTGAGAAGAAACAGTGGTGTCCTGACACCAGCAATTAAGTGCTGAGGAAAATAGCACTGAGAATAGAATACCAAAAAGTAAAAAGAAAAATATTATGAGACGCTACTGAACTGGAAAAAAAATTAATAATAACAATACTAATATTCCATCTAAATATTGTGCCCATTTTCAAAAATATATCTCCTGTGAAGCAACAAAATTATAATTTGATTATAGTAGAATAATTTTACAATCTTGAATGACAGTAATGGTAGTTACCAAAATTGGATTGAGGCGACTAGTACAACTCCTTGGAAGACTTCTTTGCACTCCCTGCCATGAAAAGTTGCATCTATTAATTTTTGTTGTTGTTAAGGCATCAAAGATGCTTTTCAACAAGTAATTTGTGACAGCCTCTTAACTGTAATTATAATTTGTGATAATTTGGGGTTCAATCCTGAGCCAATTGATTGCTTGAGCCTAGTTCACGACATTTTACAATATCTATTACTAAATAGAAATAGATGACAGCAACAAAAAGTATTCAAATGAGAAAAGACCTGCAAGGTAACCACACCTCCGAACAAATTCCTTAAGCTGCGACGACCAGAAACATCAACACTGAAATAATACAATTCCAGATGATTATTTTGTCTCAAACTATATGAACTGATCAGAACCAAGATTTATGAACAGATCCAATAAATAATAGAATCGAATTGAAAGTTCATTGGACAATGCTTACGAATCAAGGAATAATCCAGCATCACTTAAGCATTTTACTCTTGTGGTTCTAGGAAACAATTCCCGAAATTCATCACAATGTATAATAGTAGCTAAACCTCCCGCAGAACAACCAGATAGAAGAGCCTGAAAAAGAAAAACATAGGTGATATAAAAAAAATCAGGCAGACAATTCTTTTTTTCCTGAAATTATCAGAGGCCAGAGGGAAACCTGTTTGGCATAGCGCATCCCTTTTGACATTAAATCTTCCATAGCAGCTTGCCAAATGCGCTGCCCTCTGAAATACAACCCTGCTCCCTGTGGAGCAATGATGACTTCAGTATTAGTTCAACCACATTCACCATCAACCCAAATAAAACAGATAAGACTTTTAGATAAACACTAGAATGAAGTAGTAGTCCTGATTTGATAAAATTCAAATTTGCATCAAATAAATTGATACAAATGTTGAATTAAAGGAATAGCTTGAATAAATATAAAAAGACAGTTTAAAACCATGAGGAAAAAAAACGAATAGCACACCGTAAGGGATAACTAGGAAAAATAAATATCATATGATAAGAGAATAGGAAAATGAAAGGGCAGCTTTAGCTTCACACAATGACAACTTGAATTTTTTTTAATTAAAATGAGCAACAGGCAGATTTTACGAATTTTACAAATTCTACGGAACAGAATCTATGACTTCTGCAGGAAGTTAATGGTGAAAAAGAACTTGCATCCCCTCTTACCGCATTTTGACTGTCCCCACTAAATGATGCACCGTCACAATAACGGATTTTTATTCTATTCCAACTGAAAAAATCTGAAAATATAATCATCCAAAAGAAAGATGAATTTAATTTTCATTTAAAATGAAGAGTAACAAGAATAAACAGGTGCAAACACATCTTATGTGTATGTGTTTAATAGAAAAGAGAAATAGCAATGCTGTTGAGCTGAGAGTTATAACCTGGATTTTCCTCAGCTTTGTTGCTCAATATCCCAATAAATGGTATTTGTTTTTCCATAAAAAATGATGAACCATGACGTGTTTTCTTACTATAAAGACAATTTTTTACAGTTCCACACCAGCCTCCTCCCTGTAACCAAAAGGTTCAGTGAAATTATTATGGCTAAACAGATCTGCAGGATGTTAAAACAAAGTCGGAATTTCAATGCTCAAGGCTATATTCTCTTCTTTTTCACTTTTTGGAAGTGTTTCAGATATATACGTTTTAATTTCCCCATATTTATACCAAATTTTACTGCTCAGGCCCAACATTGAAAATAAACCAAAAGGTAATCTGTTAGGACTAACTATATAGCCTTGTAGGTTAGAAGGAGTGTTGGTTGAAATTTCTAATTCCAACTACAAATTATGTTAGGACTAGCGCCATAATCACATCTAATGCATCACCAAGGACATTATCCAACAAGATTTAGAAAGGTAATTGATTGACAGGTGGATTGTCAATTGGTGCATAGTTTACTTGCATGAAAGGGTAAAGTAAGGATAAAAAAATAAGTTGCATGTCATAAAACCAAACACCAGAGGATCTTGACATCTCTTTACAATTTCTCTCCAAGTACATTATATATTTTAACAGAGCAACCTTTTTGTTTCCAACTTTACCAACCTATATTGGTTAAGAAAGAAGGAGAAGATTGGATGCAACTTGTCATTAACTTGAACTACAAAGAGTTAAGTGTGCTTAGGTGTCAATTTCAAGTTGCATTGTCATAACCATTCTAGCCAATCAGTGCATCACACTCATCACAGTAACGCCATCAGAAACCAAAAAACTGAAAGGGATGATTGTAGTTAGTAACAAGAAAACAACCATTGTGTCCCGTCATTGGTGAACTTAGTTCAAAGTTCAGGAGTCTCACATACCTCCAATTGTATGAGCCAACTGTTTGATCCTGAACCATATCCACGGTGGAAGTGGTACCCCGGTAAAGATCCATCCAGGCAGACTGTGCAAAAGAACAAAAAATCACGCTATGTAATAATGAGCAATTAGCTGATAACTTTTTTTTGTGTGTTTTGCAGCTGTCAACTGCATAATGATCCTAAATTCTAAAAGAAGGTCCCACTCAAAAGTAATGTAAACTAGAAAAGTTTGATTAGATATCATATTATTCATATCTCCAGATCTCAATCAAAGCCAGTAAAAGTAACTAATAGCTGTATTTTAGAAACAAAAAATGCACTTCATCATTCTCGATGGTTAGTTCATGGAGGAGCAGAGTAGGCACAATGTCATAAATTGGTATCCACAAATATGCTTTGAAAGCAGACACCAAATGAACAAAACAACTATTTCCAGCAAATCATTTATTTGATCTAGCAAATCAGTAAACTGGCATTAAAATCAGAGTAAATGACTTAAACAAGCTCCATCTACAAGGTGAAATTAGTGCAAAGAAATTAGGCATATGTGCAGAAGGAATGAATACCAGCTCCTTTAGCAGCAGCACCATTAATATGAGTAAAACCAACCATCAAAGGTCTGTAGAAACCTCTTCCACTGACATATTGCATGCCTAGGTCTGTCACATTAGCATCCTCAAAGCCTTCCACCCATTTCACAATCACCAACCCCACAAACACAAACATCCTCAGCAGCTTCATGCCACCACCACTCATGCTTCTTTGGCACATTGCCAACAGAAACACACAATGGCAACTAAAAGGGTTGCAGAATATTTAACTTAAAGCATGAAAAGGAAGAGTTCAAGAGAGTGAAGTTGGAGGGAAAGAAGAGATTGGAGAGCAAGTATATTCCTTTGGGGGGGACAAAAAATGCAAGCTTTTTTCTTCCAAAGGCTGTGAAATTGTCAAACTTGAATCACAGAATGGCAATGACAAGATAAATAAGCAAGTTTTCTACTTAGGTAATAAATTACTATTGAAAGCAGCAATAATAGCTGTGACAAAACACAGAGGGGCTTTAAGGGAAGATAGAATACATAGAAAGGGGGACACTTTTTTGAGGACCAACAAAAAATAAATGCAAATGATAAACAGCAAAGTCCTAGCAGGAATGAAATGTATTTAGAGAGTAAATAATGGCATCACATGAAAGGATGGATAATGAATGAGTGGGGGAAGTAAACTTGTAGCTTAGAATGGCAATGGCAATAGCAAGTTAAGTAATGTGGGGAAAATGGCACCGACATGAAATATAAGAGGAGGAGGCTAGGCAGAGCTGTACCTCACTCCCATCACTCTCACACTCTTCAAACTCTGGGCCCTCTGTCTCTCATGGGTTGTGCAAAATCCAACTCCAAAATCACTAGTTCACAACTTATAAAAATTAAATTATTCTATCTTCTACTTTTTTTATTAAGGAAAGTTTAAGTGTTCGGAGCTCACCAATAAGACATACTAAAATATGTATTACGGCTTAATAATCACTTACAGATATTTATAAATTATCTATTAATAAAATTTTCAGATTGATGGTAAAAATTAAACTCATATTTTTTTTATCAAATATTAGTTTGTTTCTTCTCATTAAATTTTTTTTATATCTTCTACTTCTTTTCTTTTATCAAATCTGTTTTTCTACTTCTATATCATTTTTCTTTATTTTCTTTGTATTTTTTTAGTATGACCACATACCTTTTATGCATCTGTACTGTGTATATTTTGTGGTTGTAAAAAAGTAGTAGAATGGAAAAACATTCCCAGCTTTTTTTATAATTTTTTTTAATAAAGTGAATCATTTTTTGTGTTTGTTTAATTTTTTTAAAATAAGTAGTGTTTTTTTCAGAAGTAAATTCTATTTATTTTTTAAAAATATTTTTTTAAAAAATGTTTTCTTTCTTTCTAAAGTTATTTTTTAAGTTAAACAAAAGGGTTCGTTAGCCGGGAAATGTGGCACTAATTTTATAAATTTATTTATAGACATTTATTTATATATAAATAATAGTGCAAGCATTGTTGAATATAGATTGATTATTATGTGTGTGTGAGAGAGAATAGATGTAAATAATTCATGAAACATATATATAAGCATACATTGAAATTTCACAAAGAAGGCAGAAAGCATGAGTTCTGATGATTGGGACAGAATGTCTTCATTCTTCACCGTCAATGTCAAGAAAATCCGTACTCGTGGGTACCTGCTCGATACGTAAGTTGATTGGGTATGGATTCGGGTTCAGATTTTTCCTGATAACCAGAAATCGGGTACGGGTACAGGTATGAGATTACTAGACCCATCCCGACCCTGAACCCGTCCCGCCACTTAAAATCTTTAGAATTTTTGCATAATTTAATTAAAAGGCATATAATTTTTATTACTAGTTAATTTTATTTTAAAATTTTTACATAATTTAATATTATTTTCTTAACTATTTATGTAGACACAGGCGTTATAATAAATTTATTGATATATAAATAGTTAAAAATAAATGTTTAACAATCAATTTATTTTTTTCTAAAATCAAATTTTTAATATTTTTTTTTAAAAAAATATTTTTCTAAATGATGTATGTAACAGGATTGGAGATATCCGATCCGATACGACGGGTACGGGAATGACACAATAAATTCAAGCATATCAGGTATCGAACGGGACGAAGATATATTAAGGAGGGATAAGGAATTGAATTGCTACCATTTTTAACCCAACAAATAACTGAACCATACTCATTCATTCTGTGATTGTGACCTCGTAACTAATATACTAATACCATAATACAACTCTGCCTCTAGTGACCACTTCATCTACTTTCCAGGTTTCAATCTTTGTAATCATGAGATAAACTTTTTATAAACAGATTCATTTTTTTAATATTATATGTTTTTATATCATAAATATTTTAATATTAAATGAAACACAAGTTTATCTTAACTTTTTTATTTATATTTTTTAATTAAAATAATATTTGAAGTTTATTAATTAATCAAATAAGTTAATTTTTTATGGTACAAAAATAAGTTAATTTTGATGAAGCTTTAATAATGCTTATCCTTCATAATTAAACTTTAAAGATGAGAAGACAATGATTCAATCGTTGTTTATCTCCATGCATCATTTTTCTTATAATTATTTTTTTAGAAAAAATGTAAGGAACTGCGTCTCTACGTATATGGTTTTCTTTTAACTGGATGGCTAGGTATGTTATTATGTTAACTTTTTCAGAAACCCAGGTAAATAATGGGACAAAAATTTTATAGGGTAATAAACTTGGTTTTGAAAAAAATAAAAACCTAACCTTAATAAAACTATTAAATACGAAAACTTACATTTTGTTAAATGCAAAGATTCTATTCGATTAATTTCTTAGATTAAAAGCAATCAATTATTTTCATAATTTAAAAAATAGCTTTTAAAAAATCACAAAAACTTATTCTTAAAAAATTTCCGGTAAGCTTTAATTTGAAGTCACGTGAATAGCATTAGCCAGACCACCTTAGAATTAATTAATGAATCAATCGGCGATGAATGCGGTAGGAGGAATACATAATAAATAAAAAGTGCCCACATATTTTCCTCTTCTGCATTACAAAGCCCAAAAAGAAAATGAGGTAGGTCCACTAGAAAGCCCGTAATAATTTGAAAAACTATATATGTACAATATTTTATAATAAAAAAAGAGAAAAAAATAAGATATCTTATTAATATTTATATGATAATAATAAAAATGTTATGAAAAAAAATGCGTATCATATAACTACAATAATTTCAATATATAATATCCTTTATCATACCATTGAATCCTGTTATATACTTATATTTTATTTTGTCAAGTTATCACCATCATATTTAAAGTATAGAACACTGTCACGAGATCCCATCTAGTTCTCACCTAAATTCATTTGCCATCTGAACGCGAAATAATCTGAATTGATATTACAAAATACATAATGGTTGACAAGAATATTTTCAAAGATACAGTTTCAGGAATCACAACAAAGTACAATAATGAAGATGGTCAGTGGGTATAAATTATTGTATAGTCTATTCTATACAATCTTAACCAATCTCCACGTGACACATTATTAATTCTTTTTAACAAACTGATAAAAATATAATTCCATGTCATGTGTAGATCAGTTGGAAGTTGGAATAATGCGATTCTGGACCATATAATAATTTCTCGTGAGAGTGGATTTTTCTGGTTTATTTATCTTCATTCTGGGGAATGTTTTGAACCGTGGATACAAAACTAGTAGAGTACACGTTTTCATCATTACGAGGAGGTGGATCTTTGAGCAACATTCCCTTATCAAATGGTACAACACTTTGGTATTTGTACCATTTTGCACACATCAGATAAATGAGAAAGTTAATCAGGCTGAGTATAGCCAAAAACCAGTAGAACAATTGAACATGGTTTCGGTTCAAGTCACGTCCCTCTAGCCACCCTTTCTTGCTCTTGCCAATCTTACTAGTCACCAAGTTGATGAGCTCAACAAAAACAGTGCTCAAGTAGTAACCAATGGACAAGGAAAGAAAGGAAAACGAAGTGGAAAGTGAACGCATGCCTTGAGGAGCTTCTTTGTAGAAAAACTCCAACAACCCCACCAATGTGAACATGTCAGCTATACCAAAGATTGCATAGTGGAAAGAGAGCCAAAAGAGGCTGATTCGGTGCTGATTGTGATCATTGAATTCATGCTTCCTTTTCACCTCTATCACCCCTGCTATGACCATTGAGATTGCTGACAAAACAAGGCCAACCCCAACTCTTTGTAGTTCTGTTATTCCATTCGGATGGCCAGTGATTCTCCGGACAAGTGGTATGAAAGCAAATTCGTAAACCGGTATCAAAAGGGTCATGAATACTAATGGAATTATGGGAATGGAAGCTGCTGGGATGTTCAGTTTGCCAATGTATGTGTTCATTAAGGTACCTTGTTGGATGGAGAAGGTTTGTAATTGGGCTAAAGATGTATTCATGATGATTGTACTTAGAAGAATAGGCATCATCCTTGTCAGAATCTTCACTTCCTCCACTTGTGTCACTGTGCAGACTTTCCATCTCCTTGCCTCATTGCCTTCAGGTAGAACAGCAGCTTTGTCTAGAACCCTGCCCATGCATAAAACTACAAGTATGAAACATGCGTCTCTCTTGCATATGTATGCTAGAAAATGCCTCCTAATGTTCATTGTTCAGTAACAATGTATTTCAAGTAATTCATTGTCTAAAATTTAATTAAGAATTTGAATTTGACAATATCACCCAACCAAAAAAGTTTTACACTAGTAAAACAAAAAAAAAGTTGGAACATAACACTTTCTCATACAGTGGCAGTGAAAAGATGTAAACTATCTGAGTTATGTTAAGTGATTTGAAAAGCCAAATAACAAATATTTATGTTGTTGACACCTGAAAACAGACAACAACAAATCTAAACAAAATCGTGTCTTCGGATAACTTCAAAAGGCACTAAAAAGAAACCATTTAGAGGAAGTATAGTAGTAAGTCCAACCTGAATTGGTTAGTGTGAGGGATGAGTTTTTTCTTTAAACTAGATTCATGACTTTGTATTTCATACAACTCATCAGAATCCAAGGGTACTTTCACCCTCCAATTCCTTACTGTGACCACCAGCACCTGCAAGAACAATCTCAAATGAATCTAGTATAAACTTGAATAAAAACAAAACATGGACGGGAAAGGTAAAGACCTGTAAAACCCTCAACAACGGACTCTCTCCCGGCACCCTGGCATGATAGAATCTCTTTCCCGAGGCAATGAAAATAAGACCAACAGCAGAACATGACATAGATATGATAAAACCTTTGTACCATTGGGATTCCGTGCTCACATAAACTACAAAGGTGACTCCTAAGCTCGCCCCAACTGTAATGCTAAACAAAAACCAATTGAAGAAACTGGCTAGTTGCGCGTGCTCTTTTGGTTTCTTTTCATCAAATTGATCGGCTCCAAGAGCAGGTACACAGCCTCTGATTCCACCACCACCAAGTGCCAGCAAGTATATTGAAGCGTAAAACAGCAAAGCTTTAGTGCCATGCACACATGTTGATTTTAAACATGGATCAGGCTGAAGTGTCTTGTCGTGGGATTGAATCACAAGTAGGGAATATCCCTGAAATTCAAAATTATCAAGATCAAGACAATGAGGAAAAATTACTTCCACTTTTGTGTGTCTACGTGTCTGTGTTCAACTATCAGCAGCTGTGAAGCACTGCTACTACTTTCATTTACTTCACAAATATGTATCTGTATTTAATACCAACACTCTTGGATAATTTACTGATAGAAATTTAGTAAAAACATAGAAGCATTGTCCCTTGATGAACCAAAAATAGAAATTGTCCTCTTTATGGATGATATCAAGAAAGGAATGAGATTGATATTATTCCAATTTCTATTTTGTTTTTAGTTATGTCCAACAAGCATATTCTTAATTTAGATATGCAGAACTGCAATTATATATTTATTATGTTTTATGAATTTTTATACATATCTAGATATGTATCTTACTTGTATTATATCTTACATAAATTAAGAATAATTGCATCACCATATACAGCCATAAAAAATCAGCAAACAACTGTGATTATTTCTTGTATGCTAGTTATTTCAATTAGCACAGACTTAAGTTTTAACCCTTCAATTAACATTAATCAGCTCAGTTGTTTATACTTTACCAACAACTGGATGATGCCAAAGAGGATGCAAGTGTTGAGACGATTCATGTACGTATCAGAAATAAACCCTCCAACGATCGTCAGCAAGAAAGCAGTACCCAACAAGTTTGTGGTGGTGGTTGCCGATCCAGAGTAGTCAAAATGCATGACGTTCATGAAATATAAAACCAAGCTTACCATGTTGGCCACAAAGCCAATGTTATCCAGCAACATCATTGCTGCAGTTAAAACCAATGAATTTGCCTTCGTTGAACAGACTATTCCACCAAATAGAAGAAAAAAGTAGGTAAAATAATTGTTAGTGAGGGGAACATATATAATTTACTCACCAAAGATGAAATATGTGGCTCTATATCCTCCTTGTCTCGGAGTCTTCCTTGCTTGGTACTCAACATCTCCAACGTTAGCCTCAGCCTCAGCCTCAGCTTTCAAATCCTACATTGTAAAAAGACATTTAAGCAAATGAATGGGAATGCAGAATCATTTTTGAACTATTTGCATGCCTCAAAGATAAACAGATATTAATAAGAACCATAAAATTGTGAGTTCACATGGCTAAATTAAGTCTTAACACTGAAACTTTGCACACAATGTGGAGATAGCTACCATGGCTGAGGAATGCCACAGCTAGAAAGCCGCAAGGTCTTAGAGAGAAGTAGGAAGGAGAGTTAATTTTGGTTGCAGTGCAATATATCCGTGTGAAAAGATATACTTTATAATGATCACCGAGTTGCTTTCATGACAAGGATGACACGGAAAGTATGCTAATAAATCATGTCATGCATTGTAAGAAGGGACGTCTCCATTGGCTCATAGTTGGCAACTTGGTAAGCTAAACCGGCCTCAAAAAATAATAAAAGGAAAAATAAAAATCTATAGTAAAAAACTTACCATAATTTATGAGAAAGATGCATGGTGGTGGCTAACTAGAGACGACAAAACGTTCTATTGACTTTGTTGGTAAAGACAAGCATATAAGGGAAATCCTCAAAATAATCAAATCTCAAGTCTGTTTCCACTCTAAGAAAATTATGAGGCTTGATTGAAAATATCGTCCGTCCATGAACTGCACCAAACTCTAGATGCTTCAATGTTGACAAAACAAACCAAAAGTGATCCAACAACATCGTTAATATCCGAGGCTCCCATCTTTATTGAGGAACAGTGGATCTTTTAATCTCTTCTCCCAACTTTCAGTATAATCTAGTTGTATTTATTTTTTTTCATGTTTCACCCCTTCAATTATTAAACCAGTAAGCCAACAAATTTCAAGACGTCTTTGACATTATAAACATGGCTGCTAATTATTATATCTTGAAGTCACTTCCTAATTTCCTAAAATGCTGATACTGACTTGAAAACCAATGACATTAGAGCTTTCTGAACTCCAGGAGCCTTTGATTCTTCTTCCTTATCTTCCTGATAACATAATGTTTTTTCTCAACCACAAATTCCCAAACGGAAAAGTACTAACTAATTACGTCTTAATGGAAAATCAAACACATGCTAATTTGAGTTGGTGAAGTTGATATTTACATCCATGCAAAAAAAGGGAAGAGGGGAAAAGCTCGGGGATTATTGATTTTAGCTAACTAAAATGAATAAAGTACAACAAAGGCATTCCATAACTCGGACTAAATTGAGCTCTCTTTAAGTTCAAGCAACATAATTCAAGTTATAATTCTAATCACTGAACAACCATTAGCTAGAAGATACGCTTTAACAACCTTGCACTTGATGGCATGCTAAAATTAACTTGGAATTAAAGGTTGAATGCTTGACATAATGGTGTCAAACTGCCAATCATGCTATAATGCCAACCTTCGCGCCATGATTGGACCAATGGCAGCAGCAGGACGCTAACCCGTGCCCTTTTGCTTCATTTCTCATGTCTTCTTCCTGATCATAACTCATTGGGTACGACATGTTCTGGTAAAAAAAAGTCCTAACTTTTTTATCTTTCTAGTAATCCTTTAATATTTTACTTGTTACATATTCTCTCTCCTTTTTTTTTGGGGGGGGGGACCCATGCTAAATGAATCTCCGCCTAAACTTGAAATTCAAGATATGCAATGGAAGTGTCCACTAAGAAGTTCCACCATGAAAGTTGAGTTAACTATAGTAACTAAACTTTCAACAAGCATGTCTACTCGAATGATTATTCTCAAACATGGTAATGAATACGAATGAACGTGCCATGCTTCACAAGCAATGGTTGATAGTTAAATTCCTGGTCGAAATTGAGCTCGCCATTCATGCCTCTGATTGACGACATTGCTAGTGTTGATGTCAATGTGGCCTTAGTTCGAGTCTAAAGTGTAATTGGCACCAGACAGATCAAAAGCAATTGACAGCAGGGCAGAGAATTTATTACTTGTAATTGTATTGAAAAGGATTCGTCCAAACCTCAACCAGATTGCACCCCCTATATTATTATAGTTAAAGTCTGTAGAAATAGTCAAGTTCATGTATTGACTCCTATATTATAGTAAAAGTCTGTAGAAATAGTCAAGTTCATGCATTGACCGTCGTGAGTTATTTTACTAACTAGTAGATCATCACAAAGCATTGGTTGGTCGGATAAAAAATCATTTGGATTTGTAAAATTTTCTATATCACAAAATTAGTGAACAACATTCGCTGCAGCAGGAAGGGGAGGACTACAATATGCCCCCATATGCTTTCACAGCTTCACTACGTTAAACACTAAACAGCGAAAGCTCAAATCATGAGAAAACACAAAAAACATAAGTTAAAGAAGAAGAAAAATAGTAAATCGATCATAGTATACATATGTTATTCAGCAGCCTGATGATTTCAGTTCTGGGTCATCCTTCCCTTAATCAAAATAGTAAATTGAGGCCAAACAAATCAAGACATCCGTAAGAATAAGATTGAACACATCATAAACAAACTTCGGAGCAAATAAACCCCAAACCTGCAAAAATTATTAAGCATTGAGCAAACTGTACTAGCATAAAATATTAGTAGTTGTAATACATAATATTTAGTAAGAGATAGCAAATTTACCATCAGGTGGTGCCGCCTTTGAATTGTGACACATAATATTGTGAAAGTAGTTGTAATTGCTGTCATGAGCCCATACGTTGTATACATCTATCTAAAACATTATTACATTGAACAAGCAATTCATTCAATGATCAACTAGTGGATCTACTAACAAATGGAGGAAACTCACTTGAGACAATTGTGTGAAAATAAAATGCTTTCCGAGATTAGCCTGGTACTTGGTTGCCACAAGAAGTGGGAGTCCAAATACTGGAAGGATGATAGAAAAACCAAATGTATGGATGGCAAGGAGGATTGCTTGGCGAACAAGCACAAATTCTTCAAACCTGAAAATTAACCAATGTCTCAATGATTTGATTTACCAATTGAACAGTAATAGTAATGACAGAAAAAAAAAAAAAAAAACCTTTAAAAGCCAATGACCGATTTCTCCAATAAAAACAAATTTAATATAGGGCTGATTGTAATGGTCACATTTGTTTAATAGTTCCAATATCTGGTCTAACTAGTAGCTCAAATGTTTGTTATATAAGCATGCTAATAATTATTTACCCTATAAATGCAGCACCATAGCGGAGACCATCAAATGCACACCTGAAATCAAAATTTTCAAAATCTATCATAAGACCAAGGGAATGCAGGACTGAGAAAGTTGCAAAGTCATACACAACCTATAAAAAATGATAATTATAACTCCAAAAATTAAACCTTGAAAGTTACATGCATACCAGTGACCACTGCAGAAAAAGAGACATGTAGCAAAGAGGCTCCATTGCATAATAGAAAAATTTCTCAGAGGTCCATCCTTACCACCTTCTATGTTAACAAACTTCGCAATAAAATAACTTGGAATACATAGAAAATAAAACATTTATTCACTAAAGAGAATGCAGCTCCATGCTCATGAAATTGACAAATAAATGGCAATACCCATTGCTAATCTACAAATATTAGCAGCATAAGTAAAGCCATGACAAAGATGTATTTGAAGAATCATGCAGCAAGATATAGCCAATTTATACAACATAAGAGCACAAAAAGAAAGAGCACCTCCAACTATGGATGCAAAAGCAACCATGGGACCCTGTTTTCCTGAAAGAAGAATGACAGTTGAACTCCACACAGTAATATGGCCATTGTTTTTGCAACTAAAATTGTCTTGCAATCTAAACTACTATTCTTAAATAATTGTCCAAATGCCAATAATAACAACTGTCCCAAAGCAATAGCTTAAATGATTCTAGGTATATAACTTCTTCCAATGCTTTGAGGCATCAATGCACCACCAAATCCACCACTGTCAGTGATCCAATGCACAATTATTAGCATATAACTCAAGATAGTGCCCAGTATAACATACTTCCATGGCCAATCAAAGAAGCTGCCACTGGCGGCCTTGTAAAGCCAAGCTGCCAGCAGAATCAGAACTACCATTGGTATAACTTCAGCTGCATAGTCCCATACAGGTAAACCTGAGGCTATGTTGATGATCCATGAGGTAAAGTCTTTCATGAAAGCAGATGTGGCAGCCTGCTTGGACAGCCCAACTTCAATTGCAAATCGGCACAAAGTGCTCAAAATAAGGAACCCAATGCTCTGAAGAAATGATAATCAAGTTCAAGAGCCATTTAATTAGAATTTCAACAAAACTTCTATTGGCACACATGCCTTAGAATGTAAGGAAGTTAACATATAATACTAAGCTTTTAGACAAAGAAGAAAAAAAATAAACAAAATACATACTTCTATTAGCAGCTTCCCCTGGATAACTGATTGGTGTAATGTCACAATTCCAGATGTGCTCAAAAGAAAATTTGATACTTTCCATTCCACCACTGACAAAAAAAATTGAGTGAAAAACACAATGACTATGTAAAACATCCTTGACAACCTAAGTGGAATGTATGTGAAAAAAAATACTTCACACTTACAGATAGAACTGTTTGAAAGGAAACTGCATGCACAAATGCCCAGTAAGAAAATTGTGAAAATTGAGCCAGTGATAATGTAAGAATCTCCAGATGATGAGAACATTACACCATGCTTCTTGTTTGCCCTTAAAATAGTAAAAACTTGAAATATAAGTGATATTAAAAGAAACTTATTCTACCACTCCCAATTCTCTAAAACTATTTCTTGAATTTTCTAGCACTAGAGGTAATGAGCGTGTGCAAGAGGAAGTAAAAGATTGTTAGAATTTGGAAAGAGATATAAAAGAAACTTAAAGACACCAACATGTTTATTGTCTATGTATGTATAAACTTCAAAAGGGATAATAAATACCAGATCCAGTTGACAAGAACAAGAATCAAATTCCGGGGGCACAAAAGAAAGAGGCTTCTTAAAACTCATGGCAAAAATGGCAGTTTCCACCTGCATGATGTCATCATAAATATCATAAGTCAATTGGGGAAAAAATATATAAATGAAAAAAAAAAAGCAAATGAAAAGACACAATAGGTGTTGTACAGACCTCTTCAGCACTCCCACCACCATGATCACCATTTAGGGTTTGTCCATGGTCACCCATGACCACAAGCATAGTATTTTCATGTGAGCTCCCAGGTCCAGACTGATTTTCCAGAACTTAAATAACTCTCTAAAAGAATTTAGGTTAGTTTGCCTATTAACTCATGGAAATCACCAAATAGGCAAATACTAATCCAACTAAATTGGGTAAAAACATGAATACAAAGTTACCACAAATTTTGTAAGATCAAGAATTACAGAAACTTACCTCTAAAATGGTATTGTACTGCTCCAACTTTTCTATCATTGGGGTGGAGTCCACACCAAATATATGTCCTGCGTGGTCCTGAACCAAGCAGAATACCATACAGAACAAAGCAAAAATTACTTATCATAATGGTGCAGAATGAGAATAGGAGTAAGAGGGCATAGAATGCAAATATTAGGATTATTAGCTGAATAGTGTGAACTACAATCAAGCATACCACTCCAAGAAAATGCGCAATAAGAACATCCCAATCTTCTTCGTATAGGGATAGTAATAGGTGCTCTATGCATCCATTGTCAACCTAGAAAATAAACAGCAATATGTCATAGAAATTGAATTGATGGACCAAACGAAAAGAGTAAAGCCAACCCTACTCTACATATATTGCAGGCATTAAAAGACTACTAAAAAATCAGGCTTAACAGGACATAAGGCCTACCGTATGAAGATCTTTGACATTGAAAGAAGGGTACGGATATGATCTTTCAAAATGATGAGGAAATAACTGAGTCCATGTGTCATCGCCCATCATAACAACTTTCTACCCATTTTGAACCAACTGTAAGTAAACACATATATTCAGATAGCAGAAACTTAATTAAGAACTTGTTTCAATTTGAAAGTGACGTAGTAAACCAATATTTCAAATGGAAAACATCACAAGCAAGAAGCTAGAAAGAAGTACCTGATTTATGAAGTTATCTTCCACAATTGCCGGTGCACTGAAGCTATTACCAACATCCACAAAAGTTGGAAGTCCGCCAGTTGTCAATCCCTATCAAATCAAAAGCTACCAGTTAAAGATATGAAACGCCAAATCCCCAATTCATACACATTCAAAACAATCTAGCAGCAGAGGAAGTTGCAACACTAACTGATAACCGTGACATGATGCTTTCATGAAAAAAAAAATCAATTAGACCTTCAAGCGCTGCAAACTTGTGGTAGGAGGATCAGCAATGGCTTTGAAAATCCTGGCGGACAAAGGTCGTGTAGATGCCACGTTCTTCAAAACTCGCTTATCCATCCACGGCTTTGATTCTGTCACACAACACATAACATAACCAACACAGTAACTAACAAAAAAAAAAAAAAAATCGTTTGGCAAGTGAAGAACAGGCAAGATAGGTAACCTGCAAAGAAGGTGCTGGGAGCAACAAAATCAAACCTGAAACGCAAATCACATAACATAACGTGATTAATGAATGGTAATAGTTGTGAACATCATCCATATTCCATATATGAAGACGCATATAGTGTGTACCTGAGAGCATCGAGAACGACGATGAGGAGACGGTTAATGGGACACGTGGGAGCAGTGGCTCTGATAAGGAAGCTCGGTTCCGGTGAGGAGAAAACCGGTAGTGAAGTGGAGCAACAGCGTCGTCCACATCGGCCATATGTATCCCCACTTCCCACGCTTTCTCGCCACCAACGACGTCGTTTCCACTCCTGCTTATGCGTGCTTTAAAGTCTCTGCACCCGAAATCAATCAAGCTAAAACCCCGCTTCGGTGTTCTGTTCATCGATCAATTCATCTAACTTGGCTTGCGTCTAGTGTTTTACTATTTACTAATTTTTTATTTCACTAAATGCAATTAACTAGTATTATAATATATTTGCAGTAAACAAAAATAATATATAATAGCATTTAAAATTAAATTTTGTTAATATTTATTATTAGTAGTATATATGAAATACCGTATCATAAAATCCATTGCATCCACGTCACAAACCAATGACCATTGGGTTGGGGAACATGCGTTATTTTTAACACGGGACTAAAAAAAACTAGGGAACTTTTTTGGCGAGCAGGGAATTAGATATAAACATTAAACAAGTACTGATTAAGTAACATTCGTTAATTAGCCGTATTACTCGTACTTAGGTGGAAGAACATCCCAAGTAGTCCACTTAATCGAACGTCTCCGTTCCTTGTATTGTACTTATGCTCTTAAGTGCTGAAGCTACTTCCTTCACCGTACGGGAAATTGCATTATCCTACGCGAAACTACGCAGTGGTTTCCATGCAAGTTAATTAAAGTGCTCTTTGGAACACCAAAGTAAAAAATAGGAGCCATACTTTGGTCTTTTTGGTGAAAGGGTAGCAAAATGTTAATGCTTACTAGTACTTCTTACCCACTAGTTATTAGGTACCAAGGAACCGTATCATGGTTACAGTTATATATGAATGGTATGTTACACCTATGTGTTGTAGTTCCGTGCCTGCACTGCACTATAACGTAACTCATTCTCAATACCCTTGCTTTAAGAATCATTGCTATCAGGTATCATTTTTTCTTTTTCAAGTTTATCTCTATTAATATTTGATATCAGACTATTAGATTGGTGACTTCATTTGTAGAACTAAAGACATAGAGAGTAGATAAATATTTAATGGTTGTTTATGATTATTAAGTAGCTTATTATGCATTGTTTCTGCTTAAAATGTCTTTAACGTGTTGAATTACCAGATGAGTTGAGAACATGGGTTTCAAGTATTTGCTGGTTGTGACGTGTGTGTGTGCTTGGTTTGGATCCTTGGTTGTTACAACTTCTTCTGGTGATGGGTTAATGAGGGTTAGTCTAAAAAGGAGGAGTTTAGATATTAGCAGTCTTAATTCTGCAAAGATCAAGGAGGTTGTTAATCATTTAAAAGCAGATGGAGTGTATCTGAAGAATTATCTTGATGCACAGTATTTTGGCGAAATTGGTATTGGGTCACCTCCACAAAGCTTCAGAGTTGTGTTTGATACTGGAAGCTCGAACCTGTGGGTCCCTTCTGCCAAATGTGTCTTGTCTGTAAGTTATATAGTTTATAATCTTGTTTTTGTCACCATCACATTGACATGGAGTATCCACCAATTTTATAGATAATTAATCTTTGCGAGAAATATGATTAATCACCTTTAGTGATGTTTTTCTTTCCAATCATATTTTTTTCATCTAGAAAACTTGAACTTAATACCTTACTTAAAGAGACCAAGTCCGGTTCCACATCATGATCTACTTCTGATGCAACCGAATACACCTTCAAATTTGTTTTCTTTGACTATGACTACCTGCAGATTGCTTGCTATTTCCATTCCAAGTATAGATCGAAGCTATCTAACACCTATACGAAAATAGGTAAGTTCGATTAGCATGGCATGCAATATGAAGTTCTTCAATTTGTTTTTACATGTACAAAGCTTGTATTTGTTATAGGAAGGAGTGCTAGCAAACAGCGGCACTTTTTCTCATTGGTTGAAATTCATGTTGATCTCACAAATCGGAGAACAGGACTTACCAAATAGGAAATGAAACTTACATATTTAGTGGACCTACATGAATTTCACGGGTTAAAGAAGTATATTAGATAATGTGTTCCTAGCATTTCTCTTGTTATACTTATAATGCCTATACTACAGTTTTTGTTTGGAAAATGTCCAGGAACACCTTGCAAGATCCCTTATGGCCGTGGGCACATTCCTGGCTTCATCAGCCAAGATAATATAAGAGTTGGGGACATCATCATCAAAGATCAAGTCAGTATTATGACTCTAATTAGTACTGTGATTGGTTGGGCTTTATGTGCTTCAAATATGTTTGCACTTTTGATTGATCTGATGCTTACTTACTTCCCATATCCTCCAGCAATTTGCTGAGATTACAAAGGAAGGACCGCTGGCGTTTTTAGCAATGCATTTTGATGGGATACTTGGACTTGGATTCCAGAATAAGTCAGTGGGACAAGTCACACCAGTGTGGTAATTAATTCGTTTGTTTATTATTATATTATATACCTTGCTATATTTGATCTTGATTTTTCCCTTTCATAATGAGTGAACAAGGTGCTGTGATTGTTTTTGGTGGTAATGGGGTAGAAAAAAAAAACTATCTCCTTTCTCTAGAGGTTTTGATGCCTCAAATACAGTGATTAGTTCTGTGAACACAGGTACAATATGATAGAACAAGGGCACGTGAGTCAAAAGATTTTCTCCCTTTGGCTAAACCAAGACCCTGTGGCAAAGGTAGGGGGTGAGATTGTCTTTGGTGGCATTGACTGGAGGCACTTTAAGGGTGACCACACTTATGTTCCACTTACTCAAAAGGATTATTGGCAGGTCTATTATATTTACAACTTTATTCACTTCTGAGTAGCTCTTAGCGCAACCATGTCAATATTGACATTTTGTGTTTTCATCTCCAGATTGAGGTGGGAGATATTCTAATTGCAAACAATCCAACAGGTTCTCTTTCATTTCTCTTCTGCTTGATGTTTAATCTAAATGCCTTGTATTTTCATTATTTTTATAATCATTTTCACAGAATCAATGTGTTTTTGACTGCCAACTTACACCGCTGTTTCCAGTTCATTTCTTCCATTTCCGTAGACCTGACTTGCAATATAAAATTTGAATTTCCAGGGCTATGTGAGGGTGGCTGTGCTGCTATTATTGACTCAGGGACCTCTTTGATTGCCGGTCCAACAGTATGATCTCAAACATTATACTTCAATCTTGGTAACTTTTTTGGTGTCTCTTTTCTTACTAGTTCTTGTTTGCAGAAAATTGTGACTCAAATTAACCGTGCCATTGGAGCAGAAGGATATGTGAGTTATGAATGTAAAAACATCATCCATAACTACGGTGATTCAATATGGGAATATATAATTTCTGGGGTTCGTTCTCTATATTTTCCACCTTATACTCAACAGTGATTATCCAAAGCTCTACTGGAATTTTAACCATTCTTTCTATATCTTCTTATGTCTTCAGTTAAAGCCTGAAATTATTTGTGTTGACATTGGACTCTGCTCGCGTAATAGAACATTTATAACAAAGTATAGTACTTTTCATTTTCCTCCTGATATTTCTTTTGAGACACATTCCTTTATTTCAATTCTCTTAACCAGAGTCTACCTTGAAACCTGCAGTGATGTTATTGAAACAGCTACACATAATGAAAGTTGGGGCGAGTCACGAACAAAGGAGAGCCCCTTGTGTACTTTTTGTGACATGATTGTCTTTTGGATGCAAGTTCAGCTTAAGCAAAAGAATACAAAGGAAAAAATATTAAAATATGTGGATGAGGTAATTGTTGTACAATGAGTTACATCTCAGAATTATCCTTTTCACTTTTGAATTGAGTGTTCAATAACTCTATTTTTCCAATTAAGGACTAACAAGCTCTTTGTTTTTTTTCTGTAAAAGCTGTGTGAGAAGCTTCCCAATCCCGTGGGACAAACATTTATAGACTGCAATGATATTGCAAACATGCCACAAATTACATTCACCATTGGAAACAAATCATTTCCTCTCTCTCCAGAACAGGTCTGAGTTTTATGGTCAATTTTTCTAGTCCTCACATAACTTTTCAGTTGCCTTGAGCATGCATTATGCAGAATGTATTTACATCAGCTACCTAGTTCCAGTTGTTTTGGCTCTCGAATTTTCCTTAAAAATGTTTGACAACTAAATATAGCAAAGTTTCTGTTGGTTGTTTGAATTCATATTTGTTCACTATCACTTAACAGTTCAAGAATTTAATATTCCTTTTTTTTCTTCTCAGTATATGCTAAGAATTGAAGAAGGTTGCAACACTGTCTGCTATGGTGGTTTTGTTCCTCTAGATGTGCCAGCTCCACAAGGTCCCCTCTGGTAATGAATAATATTCGTATGACTACTGCTGCATATTATTATTGTTATAGTAATTAGTAATAGTATATGACAGTTGTAGCATGGTTGCAGGGTTCTTGGAGATCTTTTCTTGGGGGCTTATCACACAGTGTTTGATTATGGCAATCTCCGTATTGGATTTGCTGAAGCTGCGTAGTCAAAATTTGGTGGTGTTATTACAATGCCAAATTGTTTGTAGGAAAAAAAAAAGAGAAAGAAATAAAGGTTTATAGGATTTTGCAGCATTTAAAAACCGCAGACCCTCAGAATTTCAGTGCTGCAGGGTCTCTTGTAAATGTTGATTAGTAATTTGGTATACTTCATGAATAAAAATTGTCCCATGTAAACATAAAAAGCTAAGTTTGTCATGGTAATGCGACTGCAGAGATAAAAGGTTTAAAGGTTTAAAACCAAATGCACCAGCCGGGAATCGAACCCGGGTCAGGTTTAAAGGTTTAAAACCAAATGCACCAGCCGGGAATCGAACCCGGGTCTGTACCGTGGCAGGGTACTATTCTACCACTAGACCACTAGTGCAGTTTGCTTGTACTCCATATCTTTTGTATATATCCAAAACAGAAGTTGAAATTATCCTTCCTTTCCAACTAAATGTGTAGATTAACCGACAAACAAGTTCAAACTATCCTTGCTTTCCCTGTTCATACTGAACAAAAATCATACTTGGAATATTTTTTTATTGATTTTCAGTATAAAAATTATCATAAGTCTGTCTCTTTATATTAATAATATATAAAGATTAAACTCAAAACTTATTATTTATAAACAAGTTTATCGAATATAATAAAGATTAAGTAATTTGAGTGTAAGAAAAGCGCAGAGAAAGTAGCCCAAGGGTGAAGGAAATCTCTGGAATTTTCTTTGGCCTAATAAATATACGTTTCTTGTTTTCCAAGGCCTGTGAATCGGAATTGGGATTTAAATTTAATCATTATGTCTGTTTCTTCAATCGGAATCACGAACAACATGGAAGTGAGAATTGGGCAAAGGGTTTCTCGCGGAATGCTCCCTATCCTCGCTCTCCACACCTTCAGCGAGTATTACCGCTCCGACCACAAACCTCCGGTCACCGCCGCCCTCATCGCCGCCAACACCCTCATCTACCTCCGCCCCTCCTTCCTCGACCCCCTCATTCCCCCCATCGAACAAGTCTGGTTCAACCCTCACCTCATCCTCAAGGTCACTTTTCTAAATTTCCTAATCTCTGTATTTTTATTTTTAATCGGGAAATGTTAATTTGTTAGTATGAGAAATGTTACAGAACAAGGACTTGAAACGCTTCTTGCTGTCACCGTTTTACCACATCGGAGAACCGCACCTGGTCTACAACATGCTATCCCTTCTCTGGAAGGGGTTTCAGTTGGAAACCTCAATGGGAAGCGTCAATTTCTCTTCCATGGTCGCTTCCTTGCTCGTTCTCTCCCAGGGCGTAACCCTAATGCTATCCAAATCACTGCTTCTGTTCTTCGACTACGAGAGATCCTACTACAGCGAATACTCCGTCGGATTCTCCGGCGTCCTCTTCGCCATGAAAGTCGTTCTCAATTCCCAATCGGAGAACTACACCTCCGTCTACGGAGTCATCGTCCCGTCCCGTTACGCTGCGTGGGCCGAATTGGTTCTAGCTCAGCTTCTCGTGCCGGGTGTGTCGTTTCTCGGCCATCTCGGTGGCATTCTGGCGGGGCTTCTTTATCTGAAGCTGAGGAGTACTTATTCGGGTTCTAACCCTATAAAAGTTGTCATTAGAGGGATTGTTGATGCTGTCAAGTGGCCTTTTAAGTTCTTGCCGCGGCGGGGACGGATCACCGGAAGGGGAACCGTTGGAAGTAACAGGGCGTGGAGATGCCAGACGTGTACCTATGACAACAACAATGGCTCCCTGAGAGTGTGTGAGATGTGTGGGACCAATAGGGGTGTGAGTGGGGTGTCTTCTTTTCAGAGGACTTCCCGTTCTGATGGGCTTCCTTTGGATGAGTTGCGTCGCCGGAGAATCGACAGATTTGGAGGCAGCTGATCGTGGTTTTCAGGTCACTGCAGGATCTGGTAAATAATACCATTGGATATGGCCATTGAGATTTAGATTTCACACATGTTAGCTGTTGAATTATAATGACTTTGCAATGAATGTTTTCATGCTATGCTAGATTGATTTGGCATTTTCTTAAATAAAATTTGGATACTTTTTTCTATTAAAATTGGTATTTCATTGGCAGGTTGGTTACTTTCAACTTTGTAACTAAAATCAACTGCATTTATCAAGATGGAAGTGTTAGTATTGTTTGTTTGTCAAATGCTGGTTGTTGGACCAGCATCCTTCAAACTTTAGGATCATAAAAGACGCACCTTAGGATGTAAGCCTCGTCATCTAAATTCTAAATTCTATAACTAATTTATTTTAGATATGATTGACGAATTACCGAAACGACATTCATGATGTTGCATATATAGTCCACCCATCCAACAAGCACTTATTAGTGTAAGTGATTGATGACACCAATCTGCACACACTTGCCTAACCTTCAAAAATACAGAAAAACAATTTCCGAAAGAGTTTAACTACACCTCTAGTACAAAAAAAAACAAACTACACCTCTGGTGCACAAGTTCGTAACAGGCAGTTAAGATGCTCTGATTATTATTTCGGTGCTATGTAACACTGAAAATATTTCATTCGGTTCCCAAATGATATGAAATTTATATTCAAGGTCTAATGTTTCCTTGGCAATGCATGAAATTGAACAGAAATCCTGGAAAACAAAATTAGCAATCCAGGGTCGACGACTCTAACTATCCATGGCCTAAAAAGAACTTTAAAATAGGATTTTTTTTAAAATTAATTATAAGTTCAGAATAAATTTTGAAGTTTTTCTTCAAACTTATCATAAAATTGTATTAAATTATCAAAATTAATGTTATTTTTTATTTCTAATAGAAATATTTTTTTGTTAAATTATCATAATTTATTTAATAGGTATGTATGATTTTATTCATTTCAAATTTGAAAATGTTATTGTTACTGAAGCAGTGGTTATTGACTTATTGGAATTGTTTTGATTATTATATAGTAGAAAATAACCAAATAATTTTATGAAATTGAGTATTCAATTGGTATATCATTTTTCAGTTATTTAATTCTTTTATAATTTTTAATTTTGAAAGTTATAAAATTTAGAAACGAAAAGGAACATTTAGAATATTTGAAAATCATATAATGTTTATGCCAGTAACTAGTAATATTTAGGTGGCTATAGTCTATACTTAAGATTCAGCAAAAAAAAAAAAAAAGGTTTATACTTAGGCTAGAAATTGATTTCATCATTAAGAATGAGATCATTTTTTTATGATGTAAAAATCTGCAATGACTGTACTTTTGTACTCCGAATTAAGTAATATGAGATTTTGGTGTCCCGAGTTTCAATTTTACTTGCTCTTTCCATATATTAGAATTGTGTAATTTTGATTTTTTTAAAATATTTAATAAATTTTAAATATGTGACATTAACAAATAAAGAGTGATATGCCCTGTTAATACAGGAGACAAAAATTAGGGGGAAAATATTGACAGTGGAGCTTGAAGCCTCACACATTCCTTCAACCCTAACAATATCACCATTGCTAAGCCAAAGTGTTGGTTTAATATATGAATGAAAATAATATTATATGCAACAAAAAAATAATATTATATATAACTTAAGTGTGCATATATTTATTATTACTAAATAAGATATTTATACTATATATAACTTAAACTTATATTTATAAATATATGAATTTATATTATTTTTTAAATTATACTAATGATATTAAAAGAATAAATTAATAAACATATAAAGTAATAACACTAAATATTAATACATATTGTATCCTTGGATCTTCATAGGGTCGAATCCAAAGGATAAGTCATTGGTCAAGCACAATGGGAGCACAATGGACTGACCACATAAAACCCAATTGACCTTAGACTGACTGTTATGGTTATATTGCATATAACCGTATCTTAATATATCTTACCTATAGCCGGTTGTATCTGATTTGAATTATATTTTATCTTCATCATTTACCTAAATTACATCTTATCTTTTATCATCTATGAAAATAAGATATAATCATATGGTACCATAATTAGAGGATCCTATATAATCAGTGTTTCTATGACATAATACACTTTTATTATAGGGAAATATCTTGGAACACATATCAAGTAATAAATTAACATTTACCAAAAACAAATATAGGAGAGAGTTCAAATGTTTGTGTCACTTTGTACATATGGTGTGAACTAGGTGAAAAAATAGATAAAAAGCAAGAAAATAATATGAAAATTATTATCAAAATGATGAAAATAAAAAATAAAAAAGTGTCAAAACCAAAATTCATTATTTTTAACTTTTGATTAAAATATAATTATAGTATAAAAATTTCGATTATGTTTAACAAGACATTATGATTAACTTATAGTTTTTTTTCCAACTGAAAAATTCATTTAATTATTTGATAGACAATATGTTTTTAGTAACTTTTCAGTATTTGACGTTTTTATAAATATTAACTTATAATTTTTTTATATTTTCTTTCATTTTATTCTTATTATATTTATTCATTTTTCTTGTTATTTTTTAAATAAAATAATTTTTATTTTTCTGTTATTTTATAATTTTTAACTATTTCAATAATTAATTTGATTAAATACTTATAATTTAATATGTTAATTTTTCAACTTTCACTAGTTAGTTTTATCAAATATAATTTTTATATAGTGTCATTTTATATGGTGTTATTTTATGTATAACAAGTAATTGATTTTATAATAAATAGTTTAAAAGTTAGGCTTAAAATAATCTATGATAGATTGATGATATGAAAATCTTTACATTTGACATGTGAGAATTAAACTCTTAATTAAATGTTTTATCTCATTAATTAACATAATAATTTTATATTAAATATAAACATAAATGATCGAAATCCAGTTTCACTTTTAAATAAAAAGAGAAAACACGGAAAAAAAAAAGTGTATCTAGTCGAAGAATCTAGTCAACATGTTATTAATTAGCGTCTTGACGCAAGAAAGCACTACTGCAGCACTAAAAAAGGGGGCACTTTTCCCTCATACAATCGGAGTCACAAACACGTTGCAGCAATCTCTCACTCCATAGTCATAGTCACTTTTTCCCTCGTATAATCATTTTCTTTTAGCATATTGAGAAATACATCCACAATTTCACTCGTCCTTGTGTATGCATCACTGCAAGTTCTTTCATTCCTTTTATCCAAAAAAATAGGAAAAAAATAATAAATGCAGGTTCTTTCATTTGTCCATAAAAGAATGTCATATATAAATATTATTACTCAAATAAAAAGAAAATTCACTAGAACAACATTTGACTCACCTAGAAATTAAAGATATAATAAAAAATAGTATTTTAGTAAATACAATTCCCATAATAAATGTTTTCTTATATAATTAAAATTTATACTAAAAAAAGATAAGCACCTTGAAGAAAATATTCTTAAAGGTTCTGGTTAAACAATAACTTCTAATTTATATAGAGAAATGATAGAGTAATAATATGTGAATATTTGTACAACATATATTCTTTATTGTTTCAACCTTTTGATATAACACGTGATATGACTTATTACATTCATGTTTTTCTCTCTTTGAATTTATATTACTTTTATGTATCCATGAATTACTTTTAATAATAATAATAAGTCACCAAACTAGTCAATTGCACAGCCATAAGCAAGCCTACAACCGCTAACAAATACAAAAGAATAAAAAATGCCAACACCCCAGTTTTTTTTTAATGAGTTTACTTTTTATATATTACCAACATAAAAAATATATACTATTAATTAATTAAAAATATAATATTTATTTTTAAAAAATAATTGTTATGAAATTAATAGATGCACCATATCTAATAATTTATAATTTAATAACAATCTAATAGTTTATAATTTAGTCTCTCTTGGGATAAAAAAAATTGTCACGTTGTGCATTCAAACCGTAAAAGATTAGTTGTGAGGGAGTGAGAAAAGTATTTCGAGAATTTTAAGCACTAAAAAATACAATTTTTAATTTGAGAGCTTAAAAAAGATAAATCAAAAAATTATGAGGCTAAAAAGTAAAAAATATACTTTTTTATACATGAGAACAAAAGAAAGACAGTATCAAAAGATTTATAATAACTTAGATATCTTACTTAAGTTAATCTAACTAAAAATAGAATTAATTCAAATAATTTTTTTTTTGTTCTTATCTAATTTAAACTTTGTGACCTGGAATATTCACAAATCTTATCAAATACAATAATAGCTTAAATAATCTTTTATCCCTATGGTGTTTTATTATTTTAGTCCTTTAAAAAAAATTGGGTTTTAGTCTTTCAGAAATTTGATTTTTTCATATAATCACAAAGTCTAACGGCACCATTACATATGATATTTTTTTAAGTCTCTCATCAACGTCAGCAAATATTTTAAACATACATGAATTTTAAAACATTGTTTATAAAAAAAAATTACACATAACATAAACTAAAACAAAAAAAAAATCTTGAAAAAACTAACCAAAATAATTTTTTCAAGGGACTAAAATCAAAACGTCCGTATTTTATTGGGAGCAAAGGTTATTTACTATTTAGCCTATAATAGAACTTGTAAACACCTGTATGGATCATAAATGTTTACTTTTAATTACGAGAATGCCACTATTCAAGCGTTTGAATATATTTTCCGTAAATATTTGTTCCAGTAATAATTACGTTTAGATGGAAAATTACTTTCATGCCGGGCCAATCATAATAAAAATAATGCTGAATATGATGAATTAATCAGACATTAATGCATTCCAATCTTATAACAATTTTTTTTTGTTTCATTCTTATAGTTAATTATTTTTGCTTAAAATTATGTAAGCTATCCAAATCATGCATCCACGTATTTACCGATTCTAATGGATTTTTACAACTTGACCTTAATAATACATGGAAAAAAATGAATGTCATTTATTAATATGTAAAAAAGTCAAGTGTTATTCCTCAAAAAAAAGTAAAGTGTTGGAATTATTTTAAGAAATAATTTAATTAAAATAAACTAATAATAAATTATAAAAAAAAATATTTGTCAACCAATTATAAATAATCTATGATAAATTTAGACTTAAATACAATTTTAATTTCTCTTATTTTATTCAATTAAGTCAATTAATAATTTTGGTCTTCTATTTTAAAAAATTTACCATTTTGGTTCCAATTACATAAAATTGACACATGAGCACTTTACACATTGTTCTTGTCGTCGTTCTCGTGATAATAATACTAAAAATAAAGTAAGGCTTGTTGGTAGTGGTGGAAATGACATATGATGAAGAGCGGAAAGTGTACACGTTTTGGTGAGATAGAAAACCACCAAAGCAATAGATAGCGATAATAAGATGAGGTCAGAAAAAAAGAGACTCGAGAGAGGGAGATCTTATCACAAATCATAAAATTAAACAAATATAGGAAGGGACGTAATGGATAATCTTGTGTTTTAATTTTAGATTTTCAGTTGATTAATTAACTAGTTCATTCGGTACGGTCAACTAAGAATTGTTAAAAAATCTAGGAATGGAAGGCTATCTAACAAATTAACTAAGTTGTTATAGTATTGAAAGAAGTTTTTCTCCTATAAAAAAGTGAAAGTGTGATCTCACCACAAATAAGTGCGCCTATGTAGTGGTAATTAGTTATAGAAAGTTACAGAGGCGTGCTATATATAGAACATAACAGGATAGAAGTGGAGGATCTATCCCTTTCGTCGAACAACACATAGGCACGCACGCGCTCACATCACTTCTTCTTCACTTTGATGAGTTTCTGAAAACTGAAAATCAAACCAAACCAACATTGTTTTTAAAATCAAGTTATTGTTTGGTATCGTGTGAGAGAAACGCACGCACGCACGCATGATGGCGACGAGTAACAACGCGTCATGCCCAGCACCCATGAAGGCAACGTCGAATGGGGCGTTCCAACATGAGAACCCGCTCGATTATGCGCTTCCTCTGTTAATCCTCCAGATTTGTTTGGTCGTCTTTTTTACTAGATTTATTGCATTCCTCTGCAGACCCCTCAGACAACCCCGAGTCATTGCTGAGATCATTGTAAGTTCTTTTCCCTTTTCTCATTATTTATTTATTTATCATTCTTTATAGCTTTTTCATCATTAGCAAATGAGTTGCCCTTTCCAGCAATGGTTGCTGATGTATTTTTGCACTCATCATTCTTTTTAATGCTGGGTCTGAGAACACCCACGGCTGTTTCCATCTTAGAGACTAATCTTCGATTACGTGATTTGTATTGATCCAAATTTTTTGTACACAGGATAATAAGAATTAATTACTATTTTTCCCTAAATAGATTTTTTTAGCAAATGAGTCTTATTATACTATTGCGTCAACCTTTGCGTTGACACTCATCATTTTATTATTATTATTATCATCAAACTTGACTCAACCTTATTTTCTTCCCATAAATAAATTTGGGATTAACTTATTAAGATATGGAATGATAAATATGAAAATAAGGGCCTCCGCTTCGTAAGATTTGTTCTTACTAAACCAAGATAAAAAACATTAAGAATAAGAAATAGAACAATTTAATTTGATTGGTTCTCAATAAGCACAAGATGATCATCTTAGGGATCTTTATGTTATTTTAAGGAATAAATTACACCAACTCTCTATATAAACAATTATATTGCACACAATTCCATGTCTTTCTATCCTTTACAAAAATACATAGTGTAAATGTGTAATTTTTTAAAATAATTGAAGAAATTAGTATAATATATAAAGAGCATAACAATATTTTCTGAACAATTAAAGAAGTTAACGTAGAGATAAAAAAAAATAGGATATCTGAAAAAATGGTCATGAATATTAGTGTAAATAAAGAAGTGAGAGAAAATCGATAATGTGATAATTGATGTTGTGTGGTATTCGATTTCCAGTGATTGTCTATGTAAAAACCATGCATTAAGAGTGGTCAATTTCTTAATCTGTGTAACCTGAGAATTATTCTGAGTTTAGGTTGGAAGTACCTTGACCATCAAAAATAAATAAATAGTTGATATGGTGGAAAATAAATATAGAGATGGGAAGGGAAAAATGTGGTCAAAGTGGATACGAAGAAAAGTTTGGTATATATATGAATAATTGAATTGAATACAACCACTCATTGGATTTGTTGTTATTAAAAAATGCAGGGAGGAATACTACTTGGGCCATCTGCAATTGGACGAAATGAGAAGTTTCTGAACACGGTTTTCCCAAAGAAAAGCATAACGGTTCTTGACACACTAGGCAACATTGGTCTTTTGTTTTTCTTGTTTCTAGTTGGTCTTGAGCTTGACATGCGTGCGATTCGTCGTACTGGTCACAAGGCCTTAGGCATTGCCCTTTGTGGAATCACTGTGCCTTTTGTTCTTGGCATTGGCACTTCTTTTGCTCTTAGAGCCACCGTGTCCAAAGGTGCTGAGCCAGTTTCCTTTCTTGTCTTCATGGGTGTTGCACTCTCAATCACTGCCTTCCCTGTCCTTGCAAGGATCCTAGCTGAGCTCAAACTCCTCACCACTGATGTTGGTCGCATAGCAATGTCTGCTGCAGCTGTCAATGATGTTGCAGCTTGGATTCTTCTTGCACTTGCCATAGCCATTTCTGGTTCTAATGGATCCCCCTTAGTTCCTCTCTGGGTCTTGCTCTCTGGTGTTGCTTTTGTTCTCTTTGCTGTATTTGCCATTAGGCCATTGCTTGTAGCTATGGCTAACCGTTCCCCCGAGGGTGAGCCAGTGAAGGAGGTTTACATATGCATCACATTGACACTGGTTTTGGCTTGTAGCTTTGTCACTGATACTATTGGAATCCATGCCCTCTTTGGGGCTTTTGTGCTTGGTACCATTATGCCCAAAGATGGTTCCTTTTCTGGGGTGTTGATTGAGAAGATAGAAGACTTGGTGTCTGGCCTTTTCCTGCCACTGTTTTTTGTGTCTAGTGGCTTGAAGACTAATGTGGCAAGTATTAGTGGAGGACTTTCTTGGGCAATGTTGGTGCTTGTTATATTCAATGCTTGCTTTGGGAAGATTGTTGGCACAATCGTTGTGTCGTTAATCTGCAAGGTGCCTTCTCATGAAGCCGTGGCACTTGGATTTCTTATGAACACAAAGGGCTTGGTAGAACTCATCGTTCTCAACATAGGGAAGGACCGTAAGGTATATATAATATATCCATTCATCATAACAAACACTGATTTTCCTTGGCTCACACACACATGTCTTTTAATTGTTGACATAATTTATAAAAGACTTGTACTTCATTGTTATATTTGATTGTGAATCTTCTTCTTGCAATGCAGGTGTTGAATGACCAAGCATTTGCCATTTGTGTTCTCATGGCATTGTTTACCACCTTCATCACCACCCCAATAGTAATGGCTGTTTATAAACCAGCTCGCAGAGGAGCACCTTACAAACACAAAACAATTCAGCGCAGAGATCCTGACACTGAGCTTCGAATGCTAATTTGCTTCCACACCTCCCGCAACATCCCCACGTTAATCAATCTCATAGAGTCTTCCCGCGGAATTCGAAAGAGAGGAAAGCTTTGCATATATGCAATGCACCTGGTGGAACTCTCAGAGCGATCTTCAGCAATCACAATGGTTCACAAGGCACGTAGGAATGGCATGCCCTTTTGGAACAAGAAACAGGATGACAAAGATCAAATGATCATTGCTTTTCAGGCTTATGAGAAACTAAGCAGTGTCAATGTGCGCCCCATGACAGCCATCTCTGCTCTCAATAGCATCCATGAGGATATTTGTACTAGTGCCCACCGAAAATGTGCAGCCATGATTATCCTTCCATTCCACAAACATCAACGTGTGGATGGATCAATGGAGTCACTAGGACATTCATTCCATGTGATGAATCAGCTTGTGCTAAGCCATGCTCCTTGCTCAGTGGGTATTTTGGTTGATCGAGGTTTTGGAGGGACAAGCCAAGTCCCAGCTAGTGATGTGTCTTATAAGGTTGTTGTGCCCTTCTTTGGAGGACGTGATGATCGTGAAGCACTTTGTTATGGTATGAGAATGGCTGAGCACCCGGGGATTTTGCTCAATGTGGTTAAGTTTATGCCTCCACCTGGGACATCATTGGCCTTTGGTGCTAAATTGGTTGGGGTGTCATCAAACAAGGACAAGAAAGCATTCGAAGTGGTTGGTGGCAATTATTATGATGATAAACAACAAGATGATCAATTGTGGAGTGAGTTTTTAAGTGCATGCAACAACAACAACCAAGAGTCAATGAAGCATGAGCAAAAACTGGTGGCAAGCAAAGGTGATATTGAAGCAGCATTAAAGGAAATGAATAGGAGCAATCTAATATTGGTTGGTAGAATGCCATCAGTAGCACCTTTGATTAGCAGAAGTGATTGTCCAGAACTTGGACCTGTTGGAAGCTACATGGCTTCTTCAGATTTCTCCAATGTTACATCAGTTATGGTAATTCAGCAATATAATCCTTCAACTGACATTCATCCACTAGTTATGGAGGAATCTGATTACCCAGATATGCCAGACACACCAACGAGTTAATGTTGCTTTAAAGCTGGAGGAGTTGTCTATTGGTTATAACTTACAAATGAGTTGGATGCTCATCAGAATTTAGTCCTTGTGCGAAAAAATTATAGGCACAAATTATATCCTTTTAGATGAATGATTTTTGGATGTTTTATGTTAGCAAGACTAGCAGAAACATTTATAAGAGTATTTGACAAGGGGGAAAAATCGTACATGGTATCATAATTCTTGAAAGATAGGACTCTTGGTGATTATTCATGATTCATGGTATCATAATTCTTGTGAATAAACAAAACTTATTTATTTAACTATAAATATTTTTGAGAATGTATATGCATATTTTGGGAATGAAAATATTTTATGTTTGATTTTTTTTTTTTGGGAAAAAAATGTAAATTATATTAAATCCAAAATGATACAATAATAAACGGGGCATACCCCGCAGTTAAAGAAAATCAAGGTGCGCGAAACTTAATCTTGCTAATAACCTCTATGACAGGTGCGCTTGTAGACATATATCAAGATGTTTGATTTTAATAGAATCTTTGTAGATATATTATTTTTTCAGAAATACTTTTTTTAGCGAAATAAATTTATTATATACACTTCTTTACTTATATTGCCAAAAAAAATCATGGATGCTAATATATTCGTTGGTAGAATCAGACTACCCAGATATGCCAGTCAGACAAGCCAAGGAGTTGATGCGGATTAAAGATGGACTTGTGGATTGGTTATTGGTCATAACTTACAAACGAGCTGGATGCTCACAATTGACCACTTTTGCAGAAAAATTATAGCCACAGATTTCATACAAGTGCATATTCTTTTAGATGAATGATACTTTTTACGGTAGCAAGAGTAGCAGAATCATTTTGGAGTCTTTGGTTGGAGAAATTCTTTTCATACAATTTGTGAATCATGGTTCGTGAAAATTTCAGAGTTTTGAAAATCATGAATCATGGATAACATAATTGTTTTGAATGATTAAAATCTATTTAGTTTGTTACAAATATTTTTCAGAATGTTTATATATGTCGTTTTGGGGAATAATTTGATAGTTGGTTTTTTTTCTTTCTGAATTTGATGTTTGATATTAATAAAACTTTTTCATATATGTATCTTTTGAGTTATTAGATATTTCTTTACTTAAATCTTATCATAAAATAAGTTTTAAATATATTTTTAGTTTCGATAAAAC
Organism: Glycine max; assembly: GCF_000004515.6. Lineage (NCBI taxonomy): Eukaryota > Viridiplantae > Streptophyta > Magnoliopsida > Fabales > Fabaceae > Glycine > Glycine max. The sequence goes on from NC_038253.2 coordinate 3,231,390, forward strand.
GAGCGCATTTTAATTTTGGTCTTTTTGAATTATTTTTTTTTAATATTTTAAAATTTAAAATCACTATTTTTTTTTGTTCTTGTAAAATGAATGAATTTTAAATTGGTCTTTCTAAAATATTTTTCTTAGATTTTCTTCCATTCAAAGTCTAAACTTATTATTTTATTTTCATCCAGTCAAAACTTTGCTTCATTTTAAGCTAGAAAACCATAATTCTTTTTAAGATTTTAAAAATAAAATTTAAAAACGTCACATGTTAATATGGTACCATAAATACGAGTGGATGCCGCTTGAAATGGTCATTTTACATTTTATTAAACACAACAAATAATTAAAAAAAATTAGTGGTGACATACTAACAATTTAAAATAATTTTACATCGTTATCCAATTACAAATCATTATTGGTAGGAATTTTAAGATAATTTTGTAAATATCAACAAACTTATGAGTTGTGATTCGATGAAATTGTAAAATTAATTTACATGATTAGTGCATATTATTTTATTTTATTTTTACAAAGACCAAAATCAAAACTAACTCATTTATAGGAATTAAAAACACATTTAAATCTATAAAAATATTAATTATATCTTTGGTTCTTAAAATGATAGTTAATTCAAAAATTTTAAGGAAATAAATTTATTATAAATATAAATAAAATTTTATTTATATATAATATGTTTACACTAGACAACATTTTAAACATTTTAATTGAAATGACAATCATTAAATTTACTTTTATATGATTATTTTAGAGTAAATAACTATTTTAATCCTTAAAGTGTAAATCTCTAATAAATTAATCTCTAAAAAATAAAAATTTTGAATTTAATTTCAAAATGTGAAAAAATGACGACAAATTAATCATGTTATAAGTCTCATTCATTAACCTTAACATTTGTGCCTATATAACACCTCTAATTCTGATGTATTGCCAATGAAATATAATGTGAGTAATACTCAACGTGATTAAAATGTCAATGAAAAGTTTTGATTTGTATTACTTAGGTAACACACAAACATGTGTCTCATTTGTTACCTTTATCCATTGATCTCTTTTGTCATTTTCTTTTTCAACCTTTTGTGAGTGACACTTAGAATGTCTAATGATCTCCATAGCCAGTATAACAAATCATTTTTATTGCATTATTTGAAGATAAAGTCCAACCCTTCATGTTCTACACTACTTAGTAATATAAATCAACAAATAAACTTCTGCCCATTTATTTGAGTTACGAATTTGCAACTCATTATGTAATAACATTTTATAATAATTTCATTCTTGTGTTACAAATTTTTTTGAGTTATATCATCCCTAAACCAACGGTTACATTACCATTTCATTCAATGTTACTAATTTCTTACATCATCCCTAAACTAGCCACAACATGAAATAAAATATCAACATATAAAATAATGAAAAAATTGAGTATTTTATGATCTTCACTTCATTGTGCAAAACATCAATCTTCATCCCGAGCTCTTCCATCCACGTAACAGAAAACATAGCAACTCCAAACAAAGTTCAGGACAAAAATTGAAACAATATTTGACAATGGACAAGTATAGAACAAATTTATAAATTTCAAATGCAATTTTTTACCTTGCCATTAATTATGATGAAACTACAATTTATAAATTCATTGTACATGAATGTATCTCGAGATATTGTCAAATTATATAAGACAAAAGACTTGTTTACATCAATATAATTAAGGAACAACTTAAACCAATGACACGCAAGACAAGATCAATAACAACTTGATAAGTTTCAACCCATTTCACTCTCTCCCTAATATTAGCTCCCGACTAAGATGAATATCTCCATAACTTCAATTCAAAATGTGTAACAACAAAATAGCCTATAAGTAGCGCCTTAACCTGATAATTGTATAAAGGTATGTAAGACACATAAATTAAACTACAAACACAATGTCTATATTTAAAAGAAAAAAAATAAAGATACTAAATAATACGTACTAACTCCAATCATGCAAGTTTCACTAACTTGTACTTTTAAATATATTTAAAAAAAACAATCACATTTAAAATTTGTGTGAAATCTCAAAGGAAATCCTAATTGGAATATTCACACAAAACTATAGTTGTTTTTCTTACATAGTTTTTCATTCAAATTGCCTTCGGTTATCCTGAGCAAGTTATAAAACTAAAGATACGAGGTTGAATCTCTTGCCTTTTTCATTGATTTGGATACAAATATATACAAGATAATGTGCATACTAGTAATTCCTATAATTATTTTAGGCCATAATTACAATGATTACAAATAAATATAAACTTATCAAGGGCTTTAAAACTAAAGGATTTGGTGTTGTTAACAACAATATTACAATTGCATAATTATCACCAAAATCACTTAAATATGCTACAATCATCCATGGGCAAATATAGTCTGTTAATTCATTGGCAAGTACACCAATTTGTCCAAGTAGTATTCTAAAATGGTAAGATCGAGTATCGTTTCCGCAAGGATTTTCTTTGTACTCGAGATAGTGTATACCCAATTTGTGTGCAATTAATGAATGAATTTAAGAAATGCGATTTGAGTCATTTTGTTTGTAAATTAGATATTTATATGATTTTAGACTAAGGTTGAGCAAAGAAAACAAACACTAGGAATGGCGAAGAAATGTGAATGCAATAGTTGATTATGTTGGGGGCTTCCTACCGAAACTTCTTTTGATGTAAGATAATTAATTTGTCTCTATTTAATAGTCTAGTTATCACCTACATCTATTAAAGTATTCTAACTGTGATTCCTCACATGAGAGAGTCTAATTCCCCTAGTTCCTTTCTTGATCCTTCAAGAACTAAACTAGTTGAACTACATGACTAATAGAGATGTATAACCAGGCTAAACCACCTCACACTATCCTTAGCAATGAAGCATTTTAGATGTTCTTTCCAGTTCTAAGGATTAACCACATTTTCCAATGCCTAAATCCTAACATAGCATATAAATGGGTGATCAAACCAAATACATGGAAATAAGCACATAAAGAGACAATGAAACTAGTAATAATATTAAATAGATAGTGAGCGTCATTACATCAAGAAAGTTTGGTGGAAAGCTCTCAGACAATGAGTTGTTTAGCCCTTCGTAGTCATGAAAGGCTTAACTATATAAAAAGAGTGTAAGATATGAAGGGACAAAGAATGAAGATGAATTAGTGGAAGAGGAGTGGCTCCCAATGACTGTCTTCTTCTTATTCCTCAAGCTCTAAGGCTTTGTCCTGTCTCCATACGAACATCCCCTTTTTCTTCTCTTTTTTTCACTTAAAAATTCATTTTGCGTTGAGCGTGTCTACGCGTTAAGCGCGCAACATGCGCTAAGCACCCCTTCGCATGACTTCAGATTCTCCAAGTTGCTTCTTTGCGCTAAACGGAGACCTTTCCGCTAAGCGACAACAGCTCGCTAAGCGAACCTGGGGCGCTAAGCGCGAATCCTCATGCTTCAACTTCTCTTCTTATCCCTTGTTCATGTTTCTACAGAATAAAAACTATCGAAACAGTATAAACTAGCAGTTTAAGGCATCTACTACACAAAAATCCTGAGGATGCCAAAATTTCAATGATTCACACAAAAAGAAGTAATAAAATAGAAGAATATTGCTAATTCTTATATGTTTTAATTACATAATCTACTTATGCACATCAGTTATCATAGTCCAATTAAGTGTAATTATAAAAAACTATTAATATTTTCCCCAAATACAATTAAGTCAAACTTCTTGCATCATTTTTTGACACAAAAAGAAAAACTATCTATGCATTATGAAAGGGATACTACATGACAGACTAAGGAATCAAATCATGTATATCATGCATTCTACATATAATTTTACATTGATTTTTCATTATGCATATCAAATAATAATAAAACAAAGAAAAAGGTTAGAAAACATTACATAAATGAATTCTTCTAGTATGTTATTGTCCTTCATCTTTACTTGGTTAATTTCTTCAAGTCCCCAGGAAGTGACAACAAACTCTCTCTATACATAACACATTTTGGTACATCATATATGCTACACCCTTCATTTTTGTGACGTTGAAGAAGTTTTCCTTTGTCATTAAGTCTCATTGGTATTTCACAACTATCACATACCAAAATTTCACTATTTTTGGTTAAGCATATTGGGAAAAGTGAAGAAGAACAATTAGTATAGCAACTAATAATTTAGTCCAAGATGGTTGCACTTTTTACTCTTTCATCATCCAAACTTTAGTCCCATGAGTCACGTAAGCCGACAAACAGATACGCAAACATCTTTTCCATCACATCAAATGAAATAATCATGTAAAGAAATCCTTTGCAAGAACCCACAACATATACCTTATCTGTGATAGGGAAGGGGTGATAGATTTGGAAAGTTAAAGATTAATTTTGCATAATCATCATAAGAAGTAGATGGATGGGTACAATAGCTAGGTCAAAATGCAATTTAGCAAATTTAGGATCATAAATAAGAAAAAACCAAGACTTACACATATTTGAAACGCAATAGAGATTTTTTCTGACAATTTCAACAAAATTTCTTCTATCAACTAATCAAGAAAGGTTTGAGAGAGGTTTATCATCATCTTCGTTATCTTCGCCAAGAATGAGGAATAGAGGGAGTATTGTTCGAACAAAAATTTAAAATAGGAAGAAAAATTAAGGGAACAAAAGATTAAAATTATTGATAAAGGAAACTTTTTTTACAAAATAAACGGGATATTTGTACATACATTATTTAATCTTCTTTTATTCATTAATTAAATTTTTAAGTAACCAATAAAATGTAATTACTTGTTTGAATTGTTTTGTTTTGTATTTTTTAATGAATATTTTTGAATCTTCTTATTAATCCTCTTAGATGATAGAAAGAGTTAGAAACAAAAGTATGATTGGAAAACTCAAAATAACTAGTTGTTTATTATGATGTACTCCGTAGTAATTTTTTGATCATTAACCAACCGTCAAGTTATTATTAATTACTAATTAAGAAAGTGTGAGAGAATGAATTGTTGAAAGAAATCGAAAGAAGGGAGGAGAAGGGTGTCAATGGCAGAGTGTTTGGGTGTTTCAGTTTCAACTCTTGGCTCATTCTCTCTTAGTAGGCCCACAATCTTTTATCGATCTCCCATTAATATCTCTCTCTTTGCCTCTCAATCTCATTTCCCTGCTGCTGCATTTGGTTATTTGACACCTTCCAACCCACACCTGTACGCCGCTGTCTCCTCCGACTCCAAGGCCGCTACTTCGCTAGACCTAACTCAACCCGATCTCGATAATAGCGGCGGCGGTGCTAACGGAAACGCTAACGGCGGCGGCGGTGGTGGAGGAGGCGGAGGAGGTGATGATAGCAAGGGCGAGGAAGGATCGGACGGTGACAAGAGGAAAATGGCTCTGTTGATGTCTCAGAAATTCACTCTAGCTTATGCTGCACTCGTCGGAGGTACCTCTCTCTCTCTCTCTCTCTCTCTCTCACTCACTTAAGTACTGTTACAAGATTAATTGTTACTAAACCCTTGATTCTGATTCTCTTTCCTAACTATTTCAATTCAACTAAAAGCATTTTGGATGTATAGAATTTCCTCGACAATGTGTTTGATTCGTTGGAATTTCAGATGTTAATTAGGTTACTTTAATCTCTATTATTTGAGTTACATCTTTTGCTGCAATTTTTCACGAATTGTAGGGTAAGGAAGCGCGCTTCAAAATTAGTAGCAATGTCGTGTCTGACATGCGAATGTGTCTGAAACTATAATTTTTTTGGACTTCTATACCAATACCGATGATAATATTAGTAATTAGTAATAGTTAGATAAATTGTATAACATTATATTATGCTTACTAGGACATTTTCTTTTGTATAATGTGCTCATGCTTAATTTTATACCTTGTAATTTGGGTCTTAGTTGTGTCGTGCCTTATGATTTTTAGAATTTACTGTATTCTCGTGTATCCTGTGTGGCCATGTCATATTAGTGCTTTCTAGTTATAGGGTCCTGCACAAGGTAGAAAGTGATTTTTAGAGTATTGGTCACGTATTTAGGTTGTTTACAGTATAATATGTCCAATGGATTGGTCTATGATTTTTCATTGTCTTCTTTATTTTTTTGCCTTCCCTTGTGACCTCTGCATAACGATCTTTTTTATGGTTTTTGGCAGTGGGTGGTGTAATGGGTTATCTAAAGAGTGGCAGCAACAAGTCACTTTTGGCTGGGGGTTTGTCTGCATCACTGCTGTATTTTGTTTATACTGAGCTACCAGGAAGGCCTGTTTTTGCTTCATCTGTTGGCCTTGGTAAGTGAATAGTTTGTCAGCATATCTGACTGACTTATTGGTTAAACGTAAAAGCCCATCTTAGGAAACTGCTTCTCATCTGATAATAGAAAGGATGCATTTCTTTTTGTGCTTTATTTTCATAATGCCATAGAAAATTCTTTGAGATGGATACATTCCTTTCTGTGCTTTATTTTTACAATCCTAAGGAATTTTCTCTGTATAAAAAAAGGTAATTTCTTTAAGAAGAATGCATTAGTACTTATGAAAATAATTATTGTGTATATATTCTTGAACTTCCACAAAGTAAGACCATAAGAGAGTAGATTAGTAAAAGTCACCACTTTCGATTCTCAAGAGTGAGGACCCAAATTTAATATATAAGGCTTTATTGTTTGGTTATCCCAGAATTCTGAACTCTCTCTTAAGATTAAAATCTAAATTAATTTCTTATTCAAGCATATAAGATTTTATAGAACCTACCAAAAAACAAAACGAAAATAGTGTTGTAAGTTGTTCAACTGATCATGGAAGAGACCAGGATGTACTCTTGCATAATTATAGTCAGAAATTGTGGTTTGCATTTCAGGATTTATGCTTTAAAGTTGATTATCACCTAATCAATGTTTGATAAGCCTGACAATTTTAGAACTCTAGTTCAGAGTTCTTTAGGTTTGAGTACCTGAGTTTGTTTTTGAAATAGATATACATTTATGAGTTTCCAGTGTTGAGCTTATTAGTTAAGTTTATGCACTATCCTCTGCTCTCACGTCTGATATTGTTTTCGTTTGCTTTACTCCCCACATATAGGCATATCTGCTGCACTTCTTGGGGTGATGGGTTCTCGTTTCAAGAAATCCGGGAAGGTCTTTCCAGCAGGTGTTGTGTCACTTGTGTCCCTCATAATGACTGGTGGTTACTTGCATGGAATTATGCGTAGTGCGCACTAAGTAACGAAGGTGGATTGTAGGATAGTATATTGTAAACTTCGCTGAATGCAATCTCTTCCTGCTGTTGTGAAGCTTGTGTTTTTGTCCTGTAGACCCTTGATGCTTATGTTGATCATACATGTGGACTTTTGTTGTTAAATAAGGACATCGGAGTTTGAAGTTGGTTTGGCCACTGTTTACAGGCATGATTGTTATGCAATGTTCTGCGCAAGTCGTATTTGAGGAGTTGCAATTGTTTTTAATTTTTCAGTATGCAGGGAAAGAGTGAGAGAGAAATATAACTGAAACCCGGACCCATAATATTTAAATTGGTGGAACCCCGATGCTTTTTATTTATTTATTTTACTTTTTGGTTTATTTCTCTCTCACTGCATTTGCAAAGCTTAATGTTGTTAAATATGAAATGGGTAAAACTTTATGCCAAGATAACACTAGTATTTGAATACGGAATCTTTATTGCAAAATTACGAAAGATCTGGAGACCGGTTCTTCGTATTATGTTTTATTATGTTTTAACTAAAGAACTAACTGGGCTACGAGCTGTGACATGATTGTTTCAGACTTCCAGTCCGAGAGGAATGGAGAAAGATGTTATTTAAGACGAAATAAGGGGCTGCTATTCACACACCCCTTAGAATTTTTTTGAAAATTTGTTTTACAGTATGATTGATTACGCAATGAATATTGGTTAATAATTTATTTTGAAAAAATAAAAAATTCAATCTTTTATTAGAATAGATATTATTCAAGAGTATTTTAACAGTTTACTATTATTATTCAACGAGAATGTTTTAAAGATTTTTTCTTAGCTTTTTATATTCATTAATTTCATTTTTATTTTTGAGTTAAAAATATTTATTTATTATAAATTTTAGGTTACATTACTTGTTTAGAAATAATACTAAGAAAATGAAAGAGGTAAATGTTAAAAAAAAGAAATATAATGATATTCTCGTTGAATTTTTTATTAAAAAAAAATCATACATAGTGAGGATTTATTTATTCGCCTGGAACTAGGTGGAGTGTGTTGGGATAGATTCTTAATCCAATCTAAGCCTGAGAGGCTGAAGGATAGTAGACAGAGTAAAAAAGAAAAAGATGTTCTTGTTATTGATGTCGATCCCAAAAAAACCTGACCCAGATGATGCTCCTGCCTCAATTTCTGGGGAGTCTTAAAGTACACACATTCTCTCTCTCAACTCAACTCCTTTTATTTTCTTAATTGGAATAACACTTCAGAATTCATTTCTTTGCAGTACTATCTCAGCTGATTTGGGTGGAGCTCCCTTTCTTCACTATCCTTCTTTTTCATTTTTTCTGCTCTAAATTTCTATTCCGTATTTCTTTTGTGCTACCTTCTACATTATTGACCATTGGATTTGTTAATCTCAAATACTTACAAGTTATTGTTATGGAAAATTATCTTTATGCAGGAATGTGGTTTCATTTAGTGATGGACTACCTAATGATAAAGCTTCATTCACAGTCAGTGAATTCCCTCTTGGGACCTGTGGCAGGAGAGACCCAATGAACCCTACTTGTTCCAAAATTTCTCTAACCGCAAAGGTGTGTGAATAATTGAATTATATCCGATATGATCATGTTGGGAAAGACAGGTTGAAACCTGCTTTTACAGCGTGTTTGGTTCCATGTTTCAGATGTTATTTTCAAAATCTAATAGTTTTAGCTTCCACATCCCAAACGTGATTTCTCCATTCTCAACGAGTTTCCAAACACACGAACATACGGCACTCTAAGAATGATCTAATTGGGGAATAGTGATGAATTGTGTCTGGACAGTCCACACAAGGACTATGTGTGTATGCTAGTATTAATTGGAATACGTCAATTCTAGTTATAACAATATCCACTCCTTAATTAGTTCATAAGATTGCTCCTAATTGATTCTATCAAATATACATGATATGCTTCCATAAGTTGATGCTGATATCGTCACAAAAGTTGGAATGCGATTCAATTGTTATGGAATTAAGTCTGTTGTATATTGATTTGTTAATTTCAACTTGTTAAGGTCCTGCAGAAACTTCTAATCTTTTCAACACTTACCTTCAAGAACATATGATATGATGTATGGGTACTCCTAGATGGTTGGTGTAGGCATACTGGTCACATATCCAGTCCCGGTACTTATTGGACACGAGTATGTATTCAGTACTCATTACTAACTTACAAATCAGTCCATGAAATCACCAAGTTTTGTTACAGTGGTTCTACTAAATGAAACGCACTACTACTTTGCTACCTTCAAACATTGTGCCTTTAAATATTTTTTCATACTTGAGTTAGAAGATTATGAAAACTTATCTTATGATTTAATTACTTTAGATTTTTATATTTCTATACCCACTGTACTTGTACACTAGTTTATGTAAATTTTTGCATACCTGTACTTGTATCCATACTGGCATACATGTTCTTACCAATATTCATGTAACTCTGGAAAATCATAAAAGAAACCATTTCTGGGCTTTCTCTAATATTAAGCAGGTCTTAGGAATTTGATAATCTTTCTGTGTTTCAGCTGAAATTGGTTGATGAAAAGTCAAAGGAAGCCAAAATTGCTAGAAATGCCTTGTTTTCCAAGCATCCAGAGATGAAGGGTAATTGCCTGATAACCAATGAATTAGAAGCATTCATTCTTTCTTTTGTTATGTGACTGCTGCTAAATTTCAATGCTACACATAATGGTTGAAAAAAATTGATTCAGACCTTTTTGTTTTTAATATTGTTTGACAGACTGGCCTGAGGATCACCACTTTCAAGTCTTCAAATTAGAAATTGAAAATATATTTCTAATTAATTGGTTTGGTGGTCCAAAACCACTCACAGTGGAACAGTACTTACATCCCAAAATGTGAGTCATTGGTTTGGTGGTCCAAACCCCTTCACTAACATTATAGCTAAGTTCCGACAAAAAAAAAAATTATAGCTAAGCAGGAGATTGTTATTTTGGTCATTGTTGTAACTCATTTTTATATCTAGAGAAGGGTATCGTATTCTTAAATATCCCCTATAAAGTGGTCTATTGATATTTTGGCCATGGAAGTTGGAAGATGCTTTGTATAATATCTCATTATATCTTGAGAAGGCTATGTCGTATTCGTATCCTCAAAAATCCATTATTTTAGACGCTCGCTTCCATCATGAATTCACGTTCCACTATTATAGCCGGGACTTTTATTTTGGTGTCATAATATATAATATATAATATATACTGTTCATATGATGAACCAACCGACAAATAGTGGTGTGTAAGATTTTCTTGTTAGGGTGGATGAGTAGTTAAGATTTTCCTGATATGGGTGGGATGAATGGTTCAGCAAATTTGGTTTACTAAAATCAGTCTCATTTGAAGTATAAATTTAATTTATAGATTAAATTGTACTTTTAGAAGAAAAAAACTTAATATTTATTTATTATTTAATTTGATGATTCGACTATTAAAACATAGGAGTAATTAAATTTTTTATTTTTTAAACTTTTTTAAAATTCAAATTTTAGTCCGACAAGGTTAAGACTTCTTAATTTTTTTCATTACGATTTTAAATCCTTAAACTTTTGTTCTAAATAGTCAAAAAATTTAAACTTTCAAAAGTTTTAATTTTTAATTCTCAAACAACAATTTAAATTCATTATTTTTATTTATTTAATGAGATTTAATGGACTAAAAACAAAAAATTTCAAAAATTTAAAAACTAAAAATTTTAATGAAAAAAAAGTAAACAACATAGACCAATCAAATTATTATTTAAGAATTAAAAATCAAATTTCAAAAAAATTAAAAAAATCTTGACTAATCAAACTTTTATTTAAAGACTAAAAACAAAATTTCAATAAAGTTTAGAGATTAAAATTTTAATTAATCTTGAGCTAGATTTTTTAAGTGTGAAAGGAAAATTATATCTCGTGGCCGCTGTGCTGTAATGTTTAATTTATGCATGCTTTAATAATAAATCAGTATTATCATTCTGAAACACGCTATTTTCTTTTTAAGAAAATCATGTAAATACTAAATTTATACATATGTTGATAAAAATTCACATGAAAAATGACAGTTTTTTTCTAATACATATAATTTTCTTGAAATGTCTTATCCATGTTATAAAAAAAAAAAAAATTCAAATTGCACATGGTAGAACAGCCAAAATACGAAGCAACTTTGATGTTACAACACAATCGATAATCAATTTGTCCAAATACATTAAGGTCTACGAATAACATTTAAAAGGGGCAGGTTTTCTGAGCATAATGAATATTTTCTACGCATTATAATCCAAAATAACCCAACTTTCATGTCATAGTTGACACATTCAAGTTCACTAATTAGGCATAAAATATGGTCTCGAGAGCAATAACATAGTTATATTAGTTTCTTTGGTTCTACATGCATGCAAATGCTATTCCAGAAAGTACCACTTCACATAGAGCAGAACCAACACTAGTTGCCTTAAAGAAAGTTCAAGTTCAAGGAACCAAAATCTGGCGTGTCGTCAGGAGAAAAGTTGTTGTCTATGTTGTGAATCACTTTTTTTGTTAAGGCATAAGGGGATCTGTTAGCCAACCTTTATTCAAAAACAAAAACAAAAACAAAGTCAATAACATAATCAACATATTTGACATCAAGAGAAATGTTAGCAAAACACTCAATAACACGCTTTTTACTATTGGTTAATATTTGTTAGAAATCACAAAATTATGTGGGTCTGGCTCCTGATTTTATGAATTTCATTCATGATTAGAGACAGCACTAAACATTTTTTTTATCGCCAAATGTTAAGTTTGTTAGAATGTTAGTTTTGTTAGCAGAAACGGTGACTTTTTTCCTCTTCTTTGTTTAGAGACAGCACTAAACATGACAGGTTGTTAGTACCTGTTTATTCGCTTCTCAAGAAATCTTTGAAGTGATTGCCTTCGGGCTAGTGGAAATTCTGAAGAGGGAAATCAAATAAAAACCAAAAAAGACTTGAACTATTAGTGCATTAAAATAAAAGAGAATTTTTTAATAGTGAACACAGAATGCCACACAAGAAAGTTGTTAGATAATCATCTAATCTAAAATCTAGTACAATAACAAAAGAGTTACCATCTTGCAGCCTGCGAATGGAACTCTTGACTGATTGTGGTGAAGGCAAATTAGTAGAGTTTCCCTGTGAAGAAGAAGGGCTTTTGGGAATGAATGAAGTCAAGGGTATCCCACTCTTCATTTCAGCAGACTTAGCAGAGACAGAAGCAATCAACATTATTTCACGCACCTGTTAGTAAATAAAATATGTGAGTTGTCTCAAAATCATAACATGTATACATTCCATCATAGGCACTAACTTTGCAATATTCATCTATCACATCATCTTTCAACAAGCTAGGAGTTACCTTTTCTGCAGGAATTCCTTCATAGATACACATTTTCCCCTTGTAGAGGATGCTAAACTGAGTTGGACTAGGAACTACTTTATTCTGTCCAGATGATGGCACTGCCACTGGCCTGAAGGGGAAAGCACACAGTATTTAATTATCCATAAGTTTGACATTGATAGAGACTGTATGTGACTTGATTTTTCAAGAATTACATTTTGCTTTCCTACATTTTCTAGATTGGTAAACAATGTATTCAATGATTGATTGTGAAGTCTCAACAACTCACTATAAGTAGGTTCTTTGGGATGTTGCTTGTGAGACCAAAATATATGTATCAAGATACTAGACTTGACAAGGTTAATTAAATAAGTGTGAAGTCAAAGGTTGAAAAACAGAATTTTTTTTGCATCTAATTCCATCTTAGGGAAGCTTATCTTCCCGGAGGCTTTATCCTTTTTGTCATTTTTTTCCCGAAGGGAAAAACAGCAACAGCTTTTATTTTTCAAGCAACAAATTCTCCCTTCTTCATTTTGTACTTTGAAATTCGGGAATGTGTATTGAAATTCCCAAAAACATGTTTCTTACTTTTATCCAAGCATAGCCTAAATCAAACTTCTCCTGTAAGATTAAATCAGCTTATGCACCAACTTTTTTAGAAGATCTCTCGTCTAACCTCTCCAAAACTTGAGGTTCATAAGTTAATTTTAATTTATAGGATAAATTTGATTCATTTTACCTCTTATTTTCTTCAAAAAAAAATATTCATTCAAAAGTTTATCCAAATTGGCCCAAAATCCATTTTCAGACATGGATGTCTTCTTTTCATGAACTAAATCCCCATAAAAAATGCCGAATCTAAGACCAAATAGGTTCCCATATCACACTAAGTATAGTCTCAACAGAAACTTGAAACCTTTAACCAAACAAGGAGTCACCCAGTTGGGTAAATGCACATCGAAAGGGGTAAAAAAGGACACAAGAAATAAGTCATCAAATAAGGAAACACAACATGGGGTTGTGGGTGAGGGAATATAATATACATAGAAATAGAGAAATAAACATAAACACGTTAAGACTTAAGACACAACAAACACACACACACACACCTTGTAGCAGAGAAATGCATCACCGACCCATCATCATTCATGTTATGGCCACGCCTTCCATCACCACTACTACCAAGAGCAGTCTCCATAACAGAAGGATAAGCCTTCCACCCTCCTGCCTCGGGGTTCACACCAGCCATGATTGGAAAGAAAAAATAAAAAAAAGCGACTTTTTTTTTTGTATTGTATGGCTCAGGAGCAAGTGGGGGGTGTGGATTTGCAAGATTTGTTGCTAATTGCACTTTTTTTTAACACTTGCGTGCAAGAGGAAGAAGAGGCTCTCATTGATTCCATAGGCTGTGCTGGTCCCACACTGCTCCAACTCCACCGTTTCCTCGTGCCCATTTTTCATAACAAGCACGAGCTTTTTATGCTTCAATTCATTTCCCACTTAATCTCCACTTTAGATACATCTATTTAAAAATTAAATTAAATACAGAGTTGTCTGTTTCTTGCACGTCATAATCCACAGGCTCAGTTAAAATCTCAATTTTGGCCTTGGAAACTTCTGTTGTAATATTTAATTTGTTGGATCAAATTAGACAAAAAAAAAGAAAGCCTTTGAACTTTCAACTATAACTTTTTTTTTTTGAAAGAATTTAGCAAAACCAAATAACATGCATAATTAACTGTTCTTTAAAAAAAAAAACTGTTCCTTAAAATTGTTTACGGTATCAAATAAAAAGTACGCATTTGAAAATGAATTTTTTTTATTTGTAAAAATTAAATATGATATTATAAAATTTACCTCACTTACATATTTTATCTTATTTAATCAATTAAACTAAATTTTTTGACAAAATAAAATTTAAAACACATTTTAAGACGACATCTGACACAGTCCAATCTAAAATAATATCTTAGTATCTATTTTTAATTCTCACGAATAAAAAATAGTTAATATAAATTACACCAATCTAAAATAATCCCTCTCCATATGTGTGTGGAACTATGCTTCCTCAGCTTAAGTTGTATAAGTATTGGAATTATGCTTTACTTTTCACATTAACAAGGTGAAACGGTTTTGCTCAACAAATTTACAGAAAGAATCCATAAGTTTTGCCAATAATGTTTCCGGTACATTTGACAAAGAGGTTGTTGATGACGATGAGAGGCCAACCAAAACTTTAAATTACTAGAGTACGATGATCTACATGAAAGCGTATGAACATTGAACAGACAGGCGGTGGCATTAGAAATTCTTGGTTGTAGTTATTTTGCAGCTGGAGTTACTTACGTGGGTTTTTTTTGGCCATAATTAATGATTATTTATTAATGACTAATGAGCCTATGACATTCTAGTTGACTCCAAGTGTAAACACTTTTTATGTGTGTGATAATTTTTCCGCTTTTGTATTTATTATTCGAATGAATAAGTATTTTGGTTCCTGACTTTGATTTCTTTTGTAAATTAGTTCCTATCTTTGCATAAATTTTGTAAAATGGTCCTTGTCGTTAAATTTAAAAGTAACACTGTTAGTGAGGTGTATTGTTAGCAATTTTAGTGTCACATAGACCATCTAACGTGACAAATTATCTCAGATTGTGACACGTAGACTGGACTTTGATGTAAAATTTGAAAAGTTGTCAAATATTTTCTTCTTCACTTGCTTCTTCTTCCTCGAATTAGGGTTTCTAAAGCTTTTCTTCTCTCAATTCCAACATGGTGCAATATAACCAATTGTACTCGGAACATAAATGGAAGAAGCATCGGAAGCAGAAGAAGATTGATCCAGAAGTTTGGCAATACCAAAGTCAACAATGTGAGGCTCCATATCAGAGTCGAGAAGTATATTGCTTGGCTTGATGTCTCGGTGCAATATGGGAGGATCACAGTCATAATGGAGATAAACCAATCCATGAGCAATTCCAACAGTTATCTTATTCCTGACATTCCACTCTAAGGTTAGTGGTGGTGTCTTTCCATGCAAAACATCGTCAAGACTTCCATTTGCCATGTAGCTGAACAAAATTATACCATAATATTTTCTCAACCAAAAGTCTTTCAATTTTACCAGATTTCGATGCCGAATTTTCCCAAGGGTTTGAATTTCTCTAGCCATGCTCAAGTTCTTACCTTTGCTCGCAGCAAATCCTATCTTCTTTGCAGCAAAAGCTTTGTCTAGACCCATCAGGACTTTATAAACAACTCCATAGGCTCCTCTGCCAATAATATACTAATTATTTAGGTTTTCTGTAGCCTCCATGACTTTGTTCAGAAGGGAAGAAGAACCCCCTTCAGCAAAGATATGGACTTCCTGATAAGCTTTTGCAACAGCCAAACAACAAATATTAAGGACCCAAGAGCTATCATCACAATTTTAACTTTACAGAGGCTTTTCTTATGTTTAGTAGATTTGTCATCACATGGTTTTATATAGGGGTGGGTAAGCGGGCCGGCCCGCCTTGCGTAAGGCCCGCTTGCATAAGCACACATTGACAACGAACTGGGCCAGTCCATCCCACATTCTTATACAAACCTAATAAATTGGTCCGTCCCGTGGGTCAAACTGGCCGGTCCACGGGCCTAGTTTTAAAAGAATTTTAATTTCAATAAAAATACAACACAATCAAATTAAGTTCAACACAAATGTAAATAAAATATTAACAATTAGTCAATTATATCAATAAAATAAATAATATCTTAACAAAAGAAAATTCAAGCAATAAATCTAAAATATGAAACTTAAACATCTCCAACAACAAATGATTCCATATTTGAAGTAGCTTGAGCCTTCTCTATCTCCACATCTTCATATTCTTTTCCTAAAACTCAAAACGATAATAAATATTAGAATCAACTTAAGTTAAGTGATTAAAAGACAACAATTATTACACATTATTTACCTTGCTCATCAAATCCTAGTAACCAAATTTTAATACATATCAAGGTTTGCACATTATCACCAAGAAGCCTAGTTTGATATTTGTTAAACACCAGTGAGCCAATACTAAATGCCAATTTGGAAGTCATAGTTGTAATTTAGATGCTCAAAATATCACAAGCCAGCAATGAAAGATTCGGATTAAGTGAGATTCTTAAGGTGTTGTAGTTGATGGAACTCTCAAACCATGGATTAAGCGGGTTTAGGGGCAACTCGCGGACCTCGCGGGTCAAACCCGCACAGTCCGCGGGTTAAGCGGGACAGGCCCAAAAACATTGCATAACCATGGACTATTTAAAAAAATCGGTCTGCTACCGGCGCGGACCGCAAACCCTGCATGCCAATCCATGGACCTGTGTCTGTTTACCTACCCCTAGTTTTATAGAGCTTCTTTCAATGCAAGCCAAGCCATCATACCTGGTACATAAGCCAGGATTGCCCAAAAATAATGACAAGGGAGACTTGAGCAACTTCATTAGCCTCTTTGGTACATGACCGTGGAAAGAATTGTATGAAATATTGACTTAAGCTAAGGAGAGGAGTTTGCCAAGAACTTCTATACTCCTATCAACTTGTTCTGAGACAGATCCAGTCTTTGCAATTTTTTCAAGTTTCCAATCTCTACAGGAATGCCACCTATCAGCCCATTTGAACTTAGATTCATACCATACATCAAATTCTACAATGCTCCAATCGATCTGGGAATTCTGCCACCAAACATATTGCCACTAAGTTGTACTTTAGAAAGCATTTTGAATTCCGACAAGAAAGCTGAGACAATTTGTCACGTTGGATAGTCTATGTGACACTAAAATTGCCAACAATGCACCTCACTAACGGCGTTATGTTTAAACTTAACGACAATGACTATTTTGCAAAACTTATGTAAAGGTAAAGACTATTTTTTACATTTCAAAAAGATAGGGACTAATTTGCAAAAGGGATCAAAAGTCAGAGACCAGAATAACTATTTACTCTTTATTATATCAAAATTATTTTTCACTTTTTAACATAATTATTTATTATTATTTCTCTTTTGTTTATCATAACTATTTAAAAATTGGGTAAAAATGAAAACATAATTAAAAAACATATTATTTAATATTTTTTGAATTTATAAATATTTTTTAAAAACTAAACAAGTAAAAAGAAACATAAAGATAACTTGTCTATTGAGAGCTCCATTGAGTTTATTTATTTTAGAAAATCGAGAGGATAAATGTTGGAAATATTTTCGTCAATGAATTATAAACATACTACACAAGTGAATTTGATATCATATTTTATTTAAAATCTTAAAACATTAAGTTTGTAGGTCTTTCACTTCATATGTCATTAAACTTGTTCCTACTCAATATAAAACTTCACCTTCACAATGCATTCCAACAAAATATTACTCCTTTAGTTTTTTTTTCTAATTCATCACGACAGTAAATTAAAAAATTAGTGAAGTTTTTCATTTATTTTACTTCAAAAATATGTATTATATCCTTTATTGTTTTTGTAATAATTTCTTATTAATTAATTAATTAATTTCACATTCATTTGTGCACTTAAAATTTCCTCTTCTATTATAACTATGTTATTTAAGAATTAACAAAATTGTAATTGTAATACATTGAAGCATTTAAAAAAGACTTAATTGAAACTTTGATAAATAAAAAGAACATTCTAAATAAATAAAAGGAGAGAATTGATAATTAAGCTTATAGATATAGAAATAGTTAGGGTGGGAGGGTAAACTTGTAGTTTCCTAAATTACAAAACATGAGTGAAAATAGTAAAAAAGGATGTGAGAGTTCACAAGCCGCTCCCATGTAACACATTAACCGGTTTTCACCATGGACCCAAAGATTCAACTCTTGGACCTTTTTTTGCTTTAATCATAAGGTGAGAGTTAAGAAGCCCCTCGGGAATTACTTTGCGCACTTATCTTTTTTCTTGTACACCCAAAAAAATTTGATCTTTTCCAAAATTACCCCTGGCAGACTTACGGATCCGTGATCCATAAACTTATGAATTTATAATCCACAGGCTTACAGATTGACAATCCATATGTACCAAAATTAACTATCACAAATTTTTTATGTAAATTTATATGTTCATTAAATATACATTAGAAATTTTAATGTTATATATAGTAACATTAATTATTTATAACATAATTGACCTGCTAGTTTAGTTGGTTAAAAATCGTGTTAATAACTTGAAAGTCACAAGTTCGAATCCTGCATTGGCAATTCATAAATCCGTATGAAAATCCGTAAGCTTGCATATTACAAATTCATAAGTTTGCCAAGGGTAATTTTGGAAAAAACAAAAAATTTGTTGGGTGTACAAGAAATAGTTGAGTGTGCAAAGTAATTCCCAAGCCCCTCCCATGTAACAACACATTATCTAGTTTTCATCATGGACCCAAAGATTCAACTCTTGGACCTTTTTGCTTTAATCATAAGGATTTAGAGTTATGGTTTTCCATATTACTCAATCCAAATTATGAAACCATAACTTTGAATCCCAAATTCGAAGGGTGAGGATGTTGTGCTGGTGACAAAAAGATGCTGAGGGAAGGGATTAGTGGCGATGACAAGAATGGGCAATGCGGTTAAGAGGAAGATGGGGAGGATGGGGAGGAAAAGAGAGTGGGCGAGAGGTGAGGGGGAGAAGGGTAAGGTGTGAACATTTTAAATTTAGGGGTGCACAAAAAAAACGTGGTGCATAAAGCAATTGCCTAATGATAATCCTCTCTAGAGCAAGAAAAAACAAAATGTTATTCCTGATCCTCTTTGGAGAAATGAATTGATCCCAGGGGCTCTGTGATTTGATCAGCAGATAGAGATTGAACATTTGCAGCGAAAAGGGAAAGAAAGAGAAAATCATGTCAACAGCAGAAGCTCCTCCTTCTTTCCAAGAAGCAGCGCGATGCGTTGTCTGCAATTGCAGTTTCAACACTTTCAGAAGAAGGGTAACGTATTGATCTCTCATCTTCTTCATCTTCATTGTTCATTCCCAATTTCGGAATTTGCGCTTTTCATTCTAACTTGTTCTGCCCTCTCTTTCGATATGTATATATTAAACTTTAACACTTTGCTGTATGCTTAGTGATTTCGGGATCTTCATTTACATTTAGATGCAAAATACTAGCTGTTTCAATCCGTGGTGTTGGTTACAGTTTTTCTTTAAGGATATAAGAACGAAATTTATCAGTTAATAATCTAAGATTAAGAAATAAGAATGACAAGTTTTGAAATTGTCCCAAATTTACAGTACCTGCTACTTATTGATTATTTAATCTTCCATACAGAATGAGCCATGGATATTAAACGTTGTATTGATCATGGTGCGTAGGATTTCGTTAAACAATATGTGCATCGAGTTTGATTTTTATATATTTTTTAGTGTTTTAGACCAACATTCAATAAGAATTTATCTTATGGCCGTGTTATATCAATGAATACAGTAATGTGATAAAAATAAAATAGTTAAAATCTATTGGATGTCTGTGTAAAAATAGTTCACACTGATGGTGTATATAAACTAAACTCTAAATTTTACTATCTCACATTTTTTTTATTCATAACACCACTTACATGAAATTCAGTTCATTCTGAAAATTTTCCAGTTTGGGAAATGACTATACTATATGCTTCTATGTGATGTGTATGCAGCACCACTGTCGATCCTGTGGGAGAACATTGTGTAATGAACATTCATCAAATCAAATGGTACGATGTTCTACCCTTGGTTTAGGATATCAATGCAAGTGTTTATCCTTGATGAACTTCATATTGTGATATATTTCTATGTAGGCTTTACCACAATTTGGCCTTTACTCAAATGTCCGAGTATGTGCTGATTGTTTCAACAACTTGCGGTAAATTACTTTCTCACAAACTTCATAGAATTTGCTTTTTACTATTTTTCAATTGGCTACAAAATATTTTTCTGTTTGCACTAAAAACTCTTTAACTAAGCTAAGAGCCTAAGATGTATTTGCAAAAAAAGAAGAGCCTAAGATTTATTCATAACTCTATACCACGTAAGTTGGGGATGCTGACAGACAATTTTTAACTTCTGTTCGCTTATGTTTCTCCTTTTACTTGTCAATTTGGCCTTCCTTTACTAGTATTTTCTTTTTCCTTTCTTGTAATAGTATTGTTATTTTCTACTTTAGATCAATATTATCTAGGAATTGTTTGCATTACATCTTCTAATTTGGCACAGGTCTGGGAAGGATGAACCACAGACTTCTTCAGACGGAGTAAACAGTGTGACAGATACAATTTCTAAATTAGATATCAACGCAAATGTTGATTCAAAATCCATACTAACTGCAGAGACTAAGCTTTTGTCAGGCATTAAAGAGTGTAAATGTGGAATGCCACTTTGCATTTGTGAAGCTCCAACCCCTTCCTCTGATGCATTCCCCCAGCAGGTAATAATTCTTAATATCATCTACTTTTTTTATGCAATCGACAAACTCACTGTTTTCTGTTTATCCTTTGTGACGGAACCGAAGAAACCCAATCCAGTTATTGCAGCTCCATCAAATCCTAAACCTAAGAAGACAGATACTGTTCCGAAAATTAGAAGCTCCATTTCAACTAGTAAATTTAGGTAAGGACTGATTAACTGATATCTGTTTTTTTCTGGAAAAATTTATATTTTAACCAGTCTTATACCTTAGCGCATAGTTTCAACATGTAGTGGTTTCCATCTAAGGGTAATGATCATTCTCCAGCTTGTGTTAACAAAAACCTGATAACTTGTAGAGTAAAAGAAAGGAATTTCTTGTGTTCATTACTTGATTTCCATTGTCATGTCTTGTTCCTATAGTAGTACAAAGTTTTAGAAGCTCATTAGTGTTAGGACTTAAGGAGAATA